>NC_041054.1:23144988-23503738 GCF_900634775.1 Gouania willdenowi
TATGCAGTTTTGCATTGTTTATTATAGAACCAGAATTTAAATTAATAAGCTTCTTCTTCATTTGTATTATTCCTTTATTTATTTAATTCAAGATTTATTTTTAGTTAAATTGCATTATTTTGAGTAGTTTATCAAGGGATTCTTTTGACAATGAAAAATAAATATATGTATATTATATATTGTATAATGACTGCAACCTTCCTTAATGTGACTGAGTGACGTGTGTGACACACTCATACGTGTGTGGCTACGGTGTCAGTTTGGACCGCGGAGCGCAAGGGAGATATGAACTTATCACTGGTAAAAATCCCAGTAAAACTCCAGAAAACATTCACTATGAATAAATATTATCTCCCTGGTAAAGACAGTAGCTCTAACAACAGGTAAAATGTGAAACTGGTGACATTACAGCCTGTGGATAGGGGACGCACTTACTCTGCTTCTGGGTCCTAGTGCCAGCCGACCGGTGAAGCCTGTTCCGTTTACCGTGTGTACTGAGGTTCGTGTGTGTTTAATAAGTCCGTGTGAAAGTCTGCATGTTTATGCCTCTGTCCATCTACCCTTTTCATTATATTTATGTCTTTTAAGGTTTTTATTACATAATGTCGGCTGTAGTCCGGGCCGCCGCCATCTTGGTTTATGCCGTCACCAGCGTGTCATCGCCGCAGAGTTGCACTAGCACAGAATGACTCAAATAACTGTAAAGAGGTCTTATATTAGTCTATTTTCTTGTGGTGTAGTGGTGTTTTTTTTTGTGGCTTTAGACTCCAATTACATTTATGTATATAATATGTTCCCCACAATATAAACAGGTTCCCCATATAATTATTTTTTATAGTTTCTGTTTCCACTGTATCCAGAATAATAATAATTCTCAACAAGATCTATTGATTGATTTGTCACATGACTGTTCCAGGGTTTGAGTTTGTTTTATTTAGTTTCACAGCTACCTGTAGCTCTATGTTTTTTACACTGCTGACAACTTGTTTGTAGTTTTATTTCAGAAAGTTTCACTTTTACAGTTACAGCAGGAAACCTTTGTTAATTGAATGTCCTAGTTACATTACAGCAACCAAATTAAACTATATCAACTAAGTGAATTAATAAAAATGTCCTGTGTAAAGGCTTTTTCAAACTGAAAAATTATCTTGTGAAATCTGTGACCTGTTGACCTGCACAACTCAAAGAATCAGAATCGAGAATCATTATTTCTTGGCAGAAATGCTTTTAAACACTTGCTGTACATTCAGCTGACATAAAAATCTTGTTTTCAAATATGTAGAATAATTGTGAATTTATCAGTAGCAGTAGTAGTTTTAATATTTTAGTTTTTTTTTTAATTTAAAATAAACTAAAATTAAAGAGAGAATGTTATTTAACTGTTGAGTCTTGCCATAATTTTATTTATAAAAAATTTTAAATTGAAAAAAAAAAAAAATGGTCTTGGTCTCGGTCTTGGTCTTGACTCGGTCTCGGCTCCCGAAAGTCTTGGTCTTGTCTTGGTCTCGGTGCTTTCTGGTCTCGGGCAAGTCTTGGTCTCGGATAGTGTGGTCTTGAACACAACACTAGTAGAGATACATTTACGATAAGCAATTCAGTAGTTAATTTTAAAAGTAAGTAATGCTCAGTTACAATTTCCAGTGGACACAGGCGGGTGTTTTGGGCAGCCTGCTGACAGACGATACAAATAAACATAGACAATACTAAAAGGGTTAGGGACCATCAATTGTCTTCTTTCAGTAACTCTATTATTGGAATTGTTTTAGAGACACTCAATAATAATGGGACAGAGACCACTAATGAAATGTGACAAAAGTTTATTTTAAATGAGTAGAATAATGTTATTGGTTTGTCCCAGTTAGTATTACGGACCCCATGTATCCCTGTTGATTGACTTTAGTATTTCTCTAAATTTATTTTAATCATTTATTTGTTCATTAATTCACAAATGAGGTAAGGCTTACCCTGCGTCACTCAAAAGGAGAATATAATTTCAGCTTTCATAAGATTTTTCTTGACTCTAAACCTACTTCAAGACCCCCAGGGGTCCTCCAGTTGTTTGTTACCTCAAGGTGCGATATCAGATCTGAGTTACAAATCAAACATTGTACTCAAGAGGAAAGCCTCAGTAGAGAAACGACTTTTCTTTGTCCACAGCTGTCAGAGGAGGAGAAGATCCAGCGTTACAGCATCCTCTCTGAGCTCTATGAACTGATTGGCTTTCATCGCAAGTCGGCTTTCTTCAAGCGTGTGGCAGCCATGCAGTGTGTGGCTCCCACCATTCCTGAGCCCGGCTGGAGGGCCTGCTATAAGCTGCTGTTAGAGACATTACCTGGTTACAGCCTGTCGCTCGACCCCAAAGACTTCAGCAAAGGTAATCTCTGACTTTACATTAAATTCAGTAAGGCGGGAAACAACATGTTTTTGGTTAAAACCAACAGTGCATTTATCCATTCCCACACACATTCACACACAGTAGGTAAAAGAGCTGTCTGGAAAAGGAGATAGATGGGTGATAGACTGGCCATCTGGCATACCGGTCATCGTTGCGGTGGGCCGGACCGGTTTGCTAGTTTTTTTTTTTTTTTTTTATGATCGGGTGCAGGCAGCCATAGTAACGGGTGGCCAAAAATGGGCAAATAAAGAAGAACCAGGTGGTTTGTAATGGCAAAGGGTTTATTGAGCAAAATGTGGCAAAAATGTGAAACAAAGAGGCAAAATGTAGGGGGATAAAGGAAACACGTGGTATTTATTGGGCAAAAGTTAGCTAATTGGGATGAAATGTGGCCAATAAAATTAAAGGACAAAAATTGGATTAAAGTGTCAAAAAATAAGGAAAAAGAGGTATTTATTGGCAAAAAGTTAGCTATAACTTTTTGATAAGGGGCAAAAATGTGACACAAATGGTTGCAAAATGGCCAAAGAAAAAATGTAAAAAGTTGAGCATTACTGACTAAACGGTTTCATGGTGTGTGCTTATAATGTAGTGGGCTGGTCTGGACAGAAAATGCCAGGGCTGAATTTTTGTCTCCGTTACCCCTGGGTGAAGCTGCCAGTGAACCCATAACCTGCCAATTAGAAGACTGTCCATTTCACCACTCGACAAGTAAATGCTCTTCGCTAGGGATGTAACGATTAATCGTAAGGCAGTTAAAAATCGATTCATAGGTATCACGATTGATATCGATCTTCTGAAAATGTAATCGCAGTACTTTTTTTAACCAGCAGAGGGCGCTATACAGAAGTGTAGGCGGTGGGCGGAGTCTGCTAATACTTTCTTTCTGGCTGCCTTCTACTCTTAAATATGTTAATAAATGATTCATTACCCCTTTAACACCGAAAGAATATCTGTAATATTACATGAATATCTGTAAAAGTCACGTTATTCTATTAGCTCTGTCTGCTAGCATAGCATCTCTTCTTCACTGCTAGATTAGCTGCATGCCAACCGACCACTGGGTTACCAGCGCCCTCTGCTGGTCCAAACAAATATCTGACGTAAATACAGGGCAATGACGTTTTTTTTTTTTTAAAGTCCAATTGTTAAGGCACAAAATACATTTTCAGTTGCACTTTTAAAAAGAAAAAGAACTATTATGCAGTTTTGCATTGTTTATTATAGAACCAGAATTTAAATTAATAAGCTTCTTCTTCTTGTATTATTCCTTTATTTATTTAATTCAAGATTTATTTTTAGTTAAATTGCATTATTTTGAATAGTTTATCAAGGGATTCTTTTGACAATGAAAAATAAAAGGAAAATAGTACAGTCAAAAAAATAAAGGAATACTTTTCAATCATCATTTGTCTACAGTCTCATTTCTCTCAATCGTGAGAGAATCGTATCGTGAACCCAGTATCGTGAATCGAATCGTTTCGGGAGTTGAGTGAATCGTTACATCCCTACTCTTCGCACTTCTAAAGAATGAGGGCAAATGGCCAAATGGGTTACGAAATAAAAAAAATAGCATTATTTTGCCATTTTGTGGTTGGTGAGTAGTAATGGCAGATTATTATTTATACAGTGGGGCAAAAAGGTATTTAGTCAGCCACCAATTGTGCAAGTTCTCCCACTTAAAAAGATGAGACCTGTAATTTTCATCATAGGTATATACCTCAACTATGAGACAAAATTAGAAAAAAATCCAATCTCATTGTAGGATTTTTAATGTATTTATTTGCAAATTATGGTGGAAAATAAGTATTTGGTAAATAACAAGTTAATCTCAATACTTTGTAATGTAGTACCCTTTGTTGGCAATGACGGAGGTCAAATGTTTTCTGTTTTCCTCACAAGGTTTTCACACACTGTTGCTGGTATTTTGGGCCATTCCTTCATGCAGATCTCCTCTAGAGCAATGATGTTTTGGGGCTGTCGCAGGGCAACACGGACTTTCAACTCCCTCCAAAGATTTTCTATTGGGTTGAGATCTGGAGACTGGCAAGGCCACTCTAGGACCTTGAAATGCTTCTTACAAAGCCACTCCCTTGTTGCCCGGACGGTGTGTTTGGGATCATTGTCGTGCTGAAAGACCCAGCCACGTTTCATCTTCAATGCCCTTGCTGATGGAACGAGGTTTTCACTCAATCTCAATATATGTGGCCTCATTCATTCTCTCCTTTACACGGATTAGTCGTCCTGGTCCCTTTGCAGAGAAACAGCCCCAAAGCATGATGTTACCACCCCTATGCTTTACAGTAGGTATCGTGTTCTTTGGATGTAACTCAGCATTATTTCTCCTCCAAATATGACGAGTTGAGTGTGTGTACATGAAGCATCAAGAAATGAACTTTATTCCCAAACCAATTCGCTCAAGTGGTACAATGCCTTGTGCCATCGCGCGGACCCCACCACTCCATGGAGAATGCAGTCTCCATGATACTCCCTCATATTTCCCTACCTTGAACAGAAGAACACTTAAAGGGGACATATCATGCTAAATCCACTTTTTTAGCCCTTAAATGCATTTTGATGTATATTTAGATTGTTTAGAAGCACAGAAAAGTTCAAATTAATCTCTTCTTGTGCTCCGTTAATATCTTTATATTCTGTTTTGGTCATATTTGGTCATACGTTTTTTGAACAATTACGTCAGCGGAACTGCCAAATTAGGACATCGACTCCAGGTCCAACACTTAGAGCAATCCACCATTTTTATTTCTCGCTTTTATTTTGTAGTCCAAGCTCCAGGATGCAGAAGTTACGAGAGGAGAAATCAAAATGTTCTGTTGTTGGATGTAGTAACCCACACGCTTCATTACACCGTCTCCCAGCATCAGAACCTTTTCGAAGTGCCTGGTTGAGTTTTATTTTTCACGGAAATGTACCCACATCTGTGGGTAAGGTCATTTTTGTGTGCGCGCAGCACTTCAAGGATGACTGCTTCAGCAACCTCTGCCAGTATAAAGAAGGATTTGCCAAAAGACTTTGTCTGATTGAGGGGTCAATTCCTTCTATCTTTGGAGACGACGAACAGAGCACTTCGGTAAGCTGTAAGTAACGCTAAAAAGTGTGACAAGACGTCCCTGTCATTTTTCTGTTAGCATTAGCAGTTGCACCGTCTTCATATGTTAGCGCTGTGTGCTTGTTTTAGATCCTTGATGATATGGCCTACGTGATTTAATTTAAGTCTAAAGTTTTCATTAGTCATTTCATTTTGCCGTTTTTGACTCCGAAAAGACTATTAAAATGCATTTCGTGACGTTAGCTTGGCGCTAGCTCGGTGCTTGTGTTAGCTCACTTGTTAGGGTTCTACAGGTTCATCATCTTCATTTTCATCTCGCTCCGCCGGGTCAGACTCTGGCTCAAACATGTAAAGCTGGATGGACAAGTCTTCTTCCGTTGTTGACAATGTGTAAATAACGTGTGAATAAACTTTTTCTGCACCGCTACATAGCCATATCTCTTCTATCAAACTACAAAAATGGCCGAGCAGGGTGGAGTTGAACCTGGAGAGGGGGCGGGGTTAGAGTTAGCTACCGTACATCAAACCCCTTCACAATGAACACAGGTACCCCCAGCACTGTGTCCTAAGCAATGTTGGTCAAGTTACTTGGACATAGTAATTAGTTAAAGATTAGTGATTACTCCTCCAAGGAAATAATCCAGTTGCTTTATTGATTACTTATTTTCAAAAGTAACTAGGTACTTTAATTACATAATATAATAAAGTTACTTTTCAAAAATGTGATGCACAAAATAGTAATTAGTAGATCTTTCAGTCTAATTGTATTCTTTTGGCATATTCCACGTTAAAAATGTAATCAATTGAAACAGTCTCTTTTTAAATCTTGTTTTACTGCATCAAGCAAAAATGAAATTAAATTCAACAATTTCCGACTTGAAGAAAATTGTTGAACACTAAGGGTGCTTTCACACATGCCTCTTTGCTCCGCACCATGCTTCGCTTCCTCGGATACTCCGGTCTTTTTGCGATATGTGAAAGGTCACTGGAACTCTGGTGCGGAGCAAACAAGCGAACTTTGGTCCTCTGAAAATTGTAGGTCTCGGTTTGGCTCAAGCAAAGCATGGTGCAGTCTTTAACCATGAGAAAGCAACCAGGACCAAACATAGGACTTTACACTAAAGCGCAGTTGTAATGGAGCAACTCCATCAGTGACAGAGCAGCAGCCGCTGCCTGTCGTCACAGTAACAGGTGTGAGCACTCACTCACAACCCAGTGCTCCAGCAGCAACACACACACATCTATCTGTCCATCCATCCATCCATCCATCCATCCATTTTTAGAGTCGCTTTGTCAGCACACAAGCATATCACGTAATTTCCTCACTCCCTTCCATATTTCTCTCACATCATTCATTTATCTCTGTTTTCCAAAACTGTTCACATGATGAGCCATGGCTACACATTTGAATGCTCTGTTTTATCTGCATATATATTCTCATATCTTCACACGTTACACATCCTTACTGGAAAGTTACAGGTGACATGACGGCTCTGAGCGCTGACAGATGGAGATGGTACATCAACGTCTCTGTGTTTATGTAGCGCATTAGCGCAGGTTGCGGCATTGTGTGATTATGGGTTATTTTGAATTATTATTAATGACTTTTCTGCAGGGAGTATTTTAGGATTTCCTTTGGAAAACATAGGACGAGAGACCAAATATAGGACGTGATCGCGCGACTGTGAGTAGTGACAGGGCAGCGCCACATCGTCACGGTATTGGAGGCTAAAGTATTCTGTCCAATCGGAGACCGATCGTTTCGCCTGCGTGACGTTGTTCAGAAAATTTGGTGTGCTTGGCAAATGGAATGTGCGGACCATACCAAATTAAAATGCAACAGTGTTGCAGATTCACACATAGTCCACCGGAAGGGTGAAAGCACCCTTAAACTTGTTTACTGCACATTCCACCAAGTTTTTACAAGCTAAAATGACTATTTCTTCTATTAACTTATATTTCTGACTTTCTCTGTGGCAGCTTGATGCTGTTTTTGGCCAGTATTTTTTCTACGATGCTTCAGAATGATTCAGAGTTTACGGTGGGAACATGTCTTCGATAATACAGCCGCACTCATACACCAGCACTAAATCCTGTCGCTCTTAAATCCATTTTCACCTGTTTAGCAGGAGATGGGCTCTCGGAGTTTGGCTGGGTGGAAGTGGATGTTGATCTGGGGCTTTATCATTTTGTCGTCTTTTAGGGAGTCAAACCCATTTGTTTAAGCGTGTTTCATCAGGGCGTGCACCTTTTAAGCCACCGCTTAGCTAATTAAAGAAGCAAATCTTGAGAGTTGATCTGGGCTTTTGTTGACTTTTTTGTGAGATTCTCACGATTAGCCTCCTCTCTCAGCCTGTTTCTGCTGGCGGTTTTTTCCTGTTAAAAGGGATTTTTTTTCCTCCCACCATCACCGATACTTGTTCATTTGGAATTGTTGCGTTTTTTCTTAACTATTTTATGTTTTGTGATTAGCGCTATAAGGTGAATTTTTGTAATTAGCGCTACATACTGGTAAATAAAGTTGAATTTAAATTGAATTGACCTTCTGCTCAGTGAAGCCACTACAGGGTAAACATTAGAAATATGTATAAAAGAGAAAAAGCTCCAGAAAGGAAAGTTTAGAATAACGAATTTCTCTTTTGTAATCACTATTCAAAAAAGGGTGTTGCCTTCTTCCCAGTAGATGAAAATATAAAAGGTATAAAGATTACACCCTGGGGTAAAGTCAGTTGATTGAACATGATTTAGAATAGTACACACCTGCTTACTTAAAGGTGCAGTCTGCAACTCTTTTAAAAGTGACTTTTTGTCATATTTGCTGAAGATGTCACTATGTAAGAACAGCTTTACATGAAACTAGTAGTTTGTGTGAAAAAACAGGCTCCTGCTGCTCCTGGAGCCTTTGGCAGATTGCCAGAATACACTGCGACCAAGCAAAAAGAACCAATCAGAGCCAGAATTGTGTTTGATAGGCTGTCTGACAGCTGTTGCTCACAGGCCCCGCCCCTTTCCCGAGGCTTGAAAGGTAATTACTGCTGCTTAATTTACATTATGTTTGATTTGTAATTGTTACACTAGAACTCTGTAGTGCATGTGTTGTTTGTGTGCGCACAGCAGCCTTTGTTTGGGTGCTGTAAGTGACACTGTGCTGTTGCTGCTAGGTTGGTGTACTGCGTGCACATAGAGAGAGAGAGAGAGAAGCGCTGCAGTAATATGCTTTTAACAGAGCATGTTATATTACTGTGATGTTGCTGTTGGGATAACGTTAGCTTGTTAGCTCCTCTGAGGGAGGGACTTTGGAAAGTTTGGAGGCAAGGCAAGAGAACAGCGGGGGGGGGGGGAGAGAGATCTGAGAGTCGCGGACTGCAACTTTAAGGTATTACAGTTGCCAGTACATGTCAGAGCAGAAACAAAACAATCATGTTTAAGGAATTGTGTGAGGACCCCGTGTCAAGGCATAAACCTTGAGAAAGGATAAATACATTTTTCATCAGCATGAAAGGTCCCTGAAAGTGCTGTGGTTTCAATTATTTGGAAAAGGGAGAAACTTGGAACTACCAGAACCTTACCTACATTTGACACCTGACCAAGCAAAGTAACTAGTCATGAATGGTTTTGGTTATAGAGGTGAACAAGAACCCTATGTGGTTTCTAAGGTGTACCATCAGTTGATTTATTGCAATGTAAGAACTATTCAGAAGGTCAACCATTGCTGAAAAACCCTTATGGTAGTAGCCACATGGAAGGCACATGGCAACCTGCTTGGGCTTATTTGAGGGAACTCTAAACCCAATGTGTTACGTTTGGAAGTTATTTCCTGCGATTCCATATTATAAAAATACTTAACTCAAGGTTTGGGTTATGGTTAAGGGGATAACTCTCATTAAAATGCTTTGCAGTCACCACAAGGAAACGCCACAACCTTAAGTGACACGCAGCACAAACTATACTTGTGATTCCCAATATTACGTGCTGCATGACACGTAATGTTATGTGCTGTGTAGCATGTAAATAATGCAGAAATTGTGGTGCCAGGCACAAATGATTAACCAAAGTACATTTGGTGTCATTGTCTTGAACTCCATGAGATTGGGCTGGAATACTAGAGTGCTTTTACTGATAAACCCTGAAAGTTCACTTCAATTGGGTCAATGTGAACACACAAACAATGTCTAGAGCAAATTAGGCAAGCACATTCTAGGGTTTCTCATTCTCAACACACCATCAAACATTATATGTGACTTATATGTAGAGGGAAAAAAGTGAACCGGGACAGATGTGTTCGCCTAAAATAGAAATCAAATAAATCGTAATTCTTGATGATTTGCATTTATACTTGAAAATAGATTCAAATTCTAGATATGACATTTATGGTTGAGCAGTTTGAGCATTATTCCACCCACTGACAATGAGACTTCGAACTACTAAGACGTCAATAGTGACATTTGCTTTTTGCTTGGGTTCATGGTAGCAATTCACATCCCCCGGTCCAGTAATAACAAACTGTTTTATGTTCACTTATAAATCCAATGGTCAAAGTACCTCAGAACATGGTTCTATTCATTGAAGCTTAGGCTTATTAAGAGCTTGGTGTATACAGTTGTGTTATGTGTGGTACAATCCATTTGTATGCAATAATCTTTGTGCTGACTTAACTTTTTCTCTCCCAGGTCCTCACAGAGGCTGGGCTGCTGTGCAGGTGCGCCTACTGCACGAGTTGGTGTACGCCTCCCGTCGCATGGGGAACCCGGCCCTGTCTGTGCGCCACCTGTCCTTCCTGCTGCAGACCATGCTGGATTTCCTGTCCGATCAAGGTCAGCTTAAAGATGAAATCTTAGACTCCTTTGCACAGACTTCTGACAATCTTTCAGTTTTTTTGCTTTTGCCAGCCTTTAAAAACAGACAAACAAGCACCCCTCCTCCGTTGTGATGACAGAGGGTTATACTTTAGTGTTAAATACATGTATAACAAATTCAGCTTGTTGGGAGTGCAGAAATCCTAGTCATCCAGGAGAGATTAAATTCTTTGTAGAGCAGAGTGAAACAGAAGAAAGAAGCTTGTTTAATCCTTTGTTGATTGTTGAACATTAAAAGTGAGCAACTTGAGAAGTAGAATACTAAGGAAGCAAGCTGACTGAATAAAATATTAAAAGTTAGCATAGGGAGATCTTCTAAAGGCGTTAAACCATGTAAAAACAGCTTTGCTGAATGAAATAGAAATGTCTGGAGCTTCACAGGCATCAAATTACAGGGATTACTACCATACTGTTTTGCTGTGGACTAGAGGAAGAAGATTGCCATGTTTCTTCTCTCCAATGAGATTCCTATCGGAATTTGCCATATTCATATGCTGTATATAAGTGGGATCAGGTGGACCCTATAGAATAAGAATAGTCGGGTGTTTGAGGCATTACATCTTTATTTTCTCTATTTCAAGTTGTAAAAGTTAATAGGACTAAAAGCGTACAGTTTTGAATAACAAAAAACATGAATGCATTGAAAAAGTATTACATAAAAAAAGTAGTGAATATTCTGTATGTATGTAAATTAGTGTATGTGTATTAACTCATTGAGTGCCATTCACATCTATAGACGTGAATTGTGTTTTTCGGCTGGGGTTGCTAGGAGACAGTGTGACGAAGCTCTCCGGTGAATATCTAACTTGTACAATGATGTAGTGATCAACGGGTGGCAGCAGAGCACCTTTGGATGAGAGATCACTCGTTATTGGCAGAGCTCAGAGGGAAAGGAAAGAAGTTTACAAGGCAGAAAATGGCGCTACGAGAGTTGATGCTGAAGTTCCCAGCAGCTCACACTCGACCAGAGCATGTGTGGAACTATTGATGGTGATGATGGTGAGATAAAACGATCGCAAAAAAGGGGGGAAACGCTGACACTCGGCATGTCCGGGATGAGGAGGAAATTGCGTGTGTGGGAACGGGGAGAGCCTTGGAGGACGACCAAAATACAGTAAGAAATCCATTCAACTCTGACAAAGATAGCAAAATAATAATAATGTTGCCATCAAAAGCCCGATTTCAGTGTTGTTTTGGTAGTTTTATAGAAGGAAACCATTGAGGTGTCCCTAAAGCAAAAAAAAATTGCTTCAAAGTCACTAATAGGTTTTTTTTTTTTTTTTTGAAAAAGCCGTTTTTTCTAAGCTTTTTGTCACAAAGTGGCGATTTGTGTGAAACTTGCCTCTATTCAACTGCTGATTACAGAAGAACGAAACATGCTAGAAACAAAATTATTTTTTCTGATGAAATTAGAGACTTTAATCTTTCAGGATTCAGATTGTCTTAGTACAAAATATTCTGTGGGTCTTTAAAAATTAGTCAAAATGCTCTGAAATGGCTGGCACTGAAGGGGTAGAAATTTTGAAAATGGGCGGCACTGAATGAGTTAAGTAGAGCAGTTGGGTAATGGTTTAAGACATATGGCCTGCCTATCCTAACACCTAAGGCCTTTCCTCGTCTTAAAATTTTTATGTTATATATATTAAATTTTATTTGAAGTGATCGCTTTTGTCCATTTGTAACACAGTTGTTTAATAAATGACCACCACCCTTTACTAACCACATTAGTGAAATTTCTCTCAGCATTTTCACACAGTCCTCTCCGCTGACCACTTCCCCAAAAGTTCTGGCACCAGAAAGATGTTAACAATATTCTCTCCATGATTGCATACAAGAGCAGATCAGCAAGTTCAACTTTGTTTGCTTTGGGGTGTCTTCATTTTATATTGTTTTTATAATTTTCCTACATTTTTAGCATACGTAATCCGTAAGTAGGGGTGTGTATTGCCTGGCGATACCTAGGTGACGATGCGATATGATACAATATATCCCGATATTAAAGTATAAAGGCGATTATTGTGATTTTTTTTAAAATTTTTTTTTTATGTATGACTTAAACAACAAATTTGTAAATTTGTACACCTTCATGAGATATTATGTATGAAATATATTTTATTGGCATATTTTACCCTCAAAACATTGGCTTTAACATACCATGTGCCAGCAACCTAAAATAAAACGATAACATACAATCTGCCTGTGGCTTTTAAACCAAATTTGACTTTAGTGCAACTTAACTGAGGTTTATGCCTAGAACAACAAAGAAATGCAGAAAGTTAGTACTGTGTTTTTTCAAAAAAAAAAAAGAGATGGTCAACATGCCCAGTTTTCAGCACACTTCTTTGTGCAGTTACAATCTTGGTTAAATCAAGGTAAACAAAAAATAGATTTAAAAATAAATTAAAAAAAACCTGATATGGTTTCATTTTGAATCGATCCGAGAATTGCTCGACGTAATATCGCGATATATTGCAGAATTAATTTTTTTCAACAAAAAAAGATAATCAAAAAAGTGCTTAATGGTAAGTGGGTAATGTCCCAATCTTTATTTATAATCCTTATTCTTTTTTTTGTCTTATTTCATTTACAGAGAAGAAAGAGGTGACCCAGAGTCTGGAGAACTACACCTCAAAGTGTCCTGGTGGAATGGAGGTTATCACCCTACCTGATGGCATGAAGTTACCCCCTGTTCCTTTTACAAAGCTGCCTATTGTTCGGTAAGATAGGAATGAAGACTGTTTGAATTTGAAATGATAAACCTTTAAGGAGATATTCTAGATCTTATAGTCATAAGTTAAGGCAATTGTTTGTGTTTTGGGTAATTTTAGATTCAGCACAAAATTTATAGATTGCAGTGCACAAAGTAGTAAAGTCACCATTTATTGTACATTTTGTTTTTAACTCATTCACTGTTAGCCATTTTCAGAATTTCTACCCTCCTCAGTGCCAGTCGTTTTAAAGCATTTTGACTGATGTTTAAAAAACCCACATAATATTTTGTACTATGACAATCTGAAATCTGACACCAGATTCTGAAAGATTAAAGTCTCTACTTTCATTGTTTAGTTCTTCCGTAATCAGCAGTTGAATAGAGCACCTTTTACACAAATTGCCAGTTTAAGAGCAAAAAGCTAAGAAAACAGGCTTTTTCTAAAAAAAGCTTTATTTTTGCTTTATTGAAAACTATAACATCTGAACATTGGTTTCCTTCTTAAAAAAACAACACTGAGGCAAGGCTTTTGATGGCAAAATTATTATTATTTTGCTATCTGGCTCACAGTTATTTTGCTTACTGTATTTTGTATCTCCTCCCCCCGTCAATCACACAGACGTAACGTTCTCTTCCTCCCGACACGCAGAGATGACCCATTTAGCCCGGTTAGTTGATGGTTTTATCTCACGATCGCAACATTATCAATAATCCACTCAGGTCCACATATATTTTGTGTTAGTATGTGGTGTTGTGAGCTGCTGGATACTTTACAATTTCACTTCATAGCATCATAATCTCCCTCGTACCCGCTTCTCCCTCTTTAGCTAATGGTAGCATCAGTGGCTAATCTCACATCAAAAGGTGCGCTGCTGCCACCTTCAGGGCACCAGTTGATCACTACATTACATTGCAGCTTAGATGTTGATGAGGGACCTCCGCCAGGGTGTCTTTTAGTAATCTCCGTGAAAAAACGTAATTGACGTAATATTACGTCAGTGGCACTGAGCGTTTGGATTTGAAATGATGTAATATTACATCAGTGGCACTGACTGAGTTTATAACTCTGAGAGTTGATGGAGCAAGAAAAGGTCAGTACTCTACAGACAAATCACAACTCTTTAGTGGCAAAATAAACTAATATAATGACTCTATCATCCATGAAGTTGCTGTGGAAGCAGAAACACTGTTAAAAAGGAAGTCAACCAAGAGAAACCAAACCATAATGTTTAATAAAGTTAAACAGCTATAATGCCCTTTAGTTTATGTACCATTGCATTGTGGGTAAAGATAGCACAAAGCCTTTTCAAATCAACTTCATTTATATAGCACCAAATACAACCAGACATCTCAAGGCACTCATCACAAAAAAAAAAGAAGTTATGTTTTAATGATAAAACTCATCTCGAGCAAGCATCAATGACCATGGAGAGGAATAACTCCCTTTTAACAGGAGGAAACTCCAGATGAACCAGACTCAGAGGTGGCAGCCATCTGCAGGACTGGTTGGGGTTAGTGGTTAGGGACAGGAGAGCAGGATAGTAAAAATACACAGATCAGGAGCTGTCAGCTCCTATGCCAGGACAGTTAGAGAAAAAGTAGCGCAAGAGGAAGAAAGTATGAAGGAGAAAGCGCAAACCGCAGAGAGAAAAATGTTAGTGTCAACGTATACATTTACAATGGATTGAAGCCCCATCTAATCTATTTTGGTCTGCCAGATAATAAAAATATGGATGGTTAAGCTAGAGTGGAGATTGAAGAGGAAAGCACCTAAAAAGAGAGAAAGCCTCATGGTGGAGAATCTACTTAAAGAATAACTAAACCCAAAACCACTTTTTTCTGCTAAATACAAATGTATTTTGGTATGAAGTAGTGCTATCCTGGTCCAACTCTCAACATTTCAGTCAATATATTTCAATTTGTTATATTTTGTTGTAAAATGTCATTGACTTCCTTCTATGGGTTGAAACCTGGCCAGTACAATAGATTTATGCTATTGGCTGAGAACAGGATAATTTGACGTTTTGGGACCATCTTGTGTCACAAACAAGCACTGTTTGCCCCGCCTCTTTTATAAAAACTAGCACCTGTGGGCTCTACAATCTGTGGTGAGTAGGTTAGATTGAGAAAAGAGTGAATAGAGATGTATATTGAGTAATGAGTAGCTAGTTAACGTCGCATAAATTGTTCATTGGAGATTATAGTATAGACTGGGCGTGTCTTAACCGCTTCAGGAACCCCGCCCATAATCATGATATTTTTTGAGTTTCCCTCCTAGTGGCAGGTCAGGAGAAAACAGGGGTTTAGTTACTCTTTAAAGGTTAGGAGTTAGGCGTGGTACCGTATTCTTAGACCCATGCAAGATGGAGAAGATGCCATGAAGACAGAGGAATGAAATATTTGAGCTTTGTCAAATAAGTAGATTTTAAATTTATGCTTAAAGATGAAGAGAACACCAGCCTCCCGTAAAGAAACAGGGAGCTGGTTCTAAAAGTGAGGTGCCTGATGGCTGAACGCTCTCCCTCCTGTTGGAGTTTTATATTCTTGTTCTACCTGGACAATAGGGCACTAACATGTCTTTAGGAAATACTGGAGCTTGATCATTAGGAGCTTTGCTAACAGGAGGGTTTTAAATTCTGATCTAGATTTTACAGGAAGCCAATGAAGGGAAGCCAATACTGGATAACTGCAGACTTTTTAATGAGTTCCCAGGACATCCTGAAAGTGAAGTATTAACACTAAATTAGTCTAGTTGTAACAAACGCATAGATTCAATTTTAAGCATCACTCTGGGCCAAGATATTCCTGATTTTAGCGATATTGGGAAAGTGAATTAAGGCATCCATTGAGATTTGAATGATGAGAGTAAAAGGTCAAGTCGGTATCAAAAATAACACATAGGTTTTTTGCTGTGTTTCTGGGTGCCTGATCCAAAGATACCATTGGCTACCATTTGTTTCTGAGGTGTTTCGGACGGAACTAAATCTCATCAGTTTTTTCCTGGAGTTTGATTTCATAAACAAATAGAGCTGCGTAATAAGGAATTTTGATCATTCTCTTGATATTGTTGCCCATTGGAAGAATCTATAAGGTATAACGTATTGATCCTAAAACTGAACCTTGTGAAACTCCATGATTAACTTTAGAAAGCACTAAGGAGAGAATTTATCTCATTTGGCTGAATTTCCAAACTTAAAAAGCAATATCCATTATGACGAACTGTAATATATATATATACCCCCACTCAGCTCTAAAATATACAATTAAGCATGACAAATAATCTATTCAAAAAAACTAGAACAAGCTTTACTGATCTTTTCTCAAAATAAGTTTGTGTTATGCATTTTACAGTGGTACATAGTATTCTATCCTGTAACATTTTTTTTTATTTTTATCCTTTTTTCAAAACCAAACTAGATCAGTGAAGCTGCTCAATCTTCCCATCACTCTGCGACCGCACAAAGTGAAAGGCCTTCTCGGACAAAATATGTCCACTGCCAGCCCATTCATCTACTCACCCATCATAATGCACAACAGAAGTGATGAGCGCTGTAAGAAGATAGGTAAGTCCCTTGGATTGCTTTCTGCAGCTCAGTCAATCTGAATGTTATTATGATTAAAGGGTACCTGTAGTGAAAATGTATAGAAAAAAACCTGTGTTTAATCTATTACCAATAAACAAAATATGTGCACCTTTTAAAAAAACAAAAAAAAAAAAAAAATGCAAAGGATGATTTTATACGTTTTGGCATAAACTGTGGAGAGCCGCCATTTTTGTCAGGATATAACTCACTTTTGTTGATCGGCCTGGCCTGTTGCTTTAACTGAATTGTGCATTTTGGGATGTGCAACAGGTCCGTTTACATTGTGGGAAGTGTAGTTTTTCAGTTAGTTTTCGGTGCCAAGCAGCAGTGTGTCACCATTCATTGCATCTGCCTGCTTCTTGTATGCGGCCCTGTGCTGACTCAGCATGCAGAATTAGCCAAACGGACAGAGCAGTAGAAATGAGGCCGTGTAGTTAGGTGTTGGACATGCACAAATATTAGCTTAGCCCACAGATCCCTTTAATAGCAGCTCAGGTTGGAGCGGTGTTCGCATTTCACTCAATTTTGTCTGAATTGAAATGTTTTAAGTGTGTATCCCGTACCAGATATTATGGATCCAACATCTGGCTAACTCTGACTTAGTGTCAGTATTTCTCTTTGAGACGCAACATAAATGTTTATGCAGGGTTTTTCTGTTGTTATAACATCCATTAGCTTTACACTCCACCATTGTTCAGAAACTGTAGACCAAGGGAACACTGTTGCCTAGCAACTGCTAACAAGAATCAACTAAAGTGCATCATATCCTGTGCAAAATGGCGACTCTCCATAGTTGATGCCCGAAGGTATAAAATGGTTCTAAAAAGTCCTTCGAAAGTGTTTTTTTTATAAAAAGGTGCACATATTTTGTTTATTGGTAATTCATTTAACACATTTTTGTTATATATATTTTCACTACAGGTACCCTTTTAGGAAGGCTGCTACTCTTACTTAAAGCTGATATCCGGAGGTTGAAAAGAGAACATTCAAAAGCAAACGTCTCGATGTCCCTCAATAAACAGCTCCACTTCTCCCCCACGCCTCTACTTTTGTACACGCGCATCGCAAAACATCATAACAATGGTTAACACACCAACACACGTGTAGTATTGTTTTTCACTAATAAAACATTTATTTTAGTTTTGATTAAAACATGTTTATTTCCCGTGCATGAGAAACCTCACCAAATCAAGAAACTTCGGATATCAGCTTTAATTGAAATCATGCAAAAATTGGTAATAAAAGAAGTGTCTAATACCATTATAGTTGGTGTGCAAGAGGGGGATCTGTTGAGTGACTGAATGGTTCCAGGTTTTTTGGTTTTTTTGGTAGTTTTTAGAAGTAGTAAAACATTGTTTTCTGAAGCTGTGTAGATAGTTAAAGGTTATATATTTTGTTGGTGGTACAATGTCAGGACAGAGTAAAGCAGAGAGGTTGCTGTGGTTACATTTTATTTTTGGTACCACTTAGCTGAGATATTGCTGTGAAGACACATTAGGGGATCACATAAAAGGCAGGTGGATACAGAGGCATAGTGTTAAACAGTTCAGTATGGAGGTTGCTGAGGGGAAACAATGCCAGTAAATAATACGGCAGAAGAGGTTGCCGAGGAAAATCTGGGTATCACATAATGGAGAGGTTGCAGTCAGGACAATGTTGTTGGTACAATGTAAAGTAGAAAGGTTGCTTCTCATAACCTTTTTCAATTGCTCTGGAGAGCTGGCTCTCAGATAATTGACATAGAATTTCTCCTTAACTCAGAGCAACACAGCACATTAAAGCAATACAAAACCAATCACATGAATACACTTTAGATGATAGATCTAAAGGTGCATAATAAAACTTTACTTCTTTGAACATATCCCTGTTAAGGTTGAAATGATACACAGATCCAGTATACAATAATGGGCTCACAACAACAATAAGAGATGATATTTATCAAAGGGGAAACAATAAAATAAATTGTAGCTGGAAAGATAACGATGGTTTTATTTGACTTAAACTCTGAGCATGACCTTTTCAACTCAATAGGAGTGTTAAGAATAGCATTATTGGAACCAAATTAATCTATTTAACATGCAAATTTTAAATATCCATTTGCAAATGGAATGCAAAAATGGTGGCCTAATAGTTAGGGAAGCGAACTTATAACCTGAAGGGTCGCCGGTTCGAATTCACTGTGGGACTTCGAGTAAGTCCCTTAACCCCTAACTGATTTCAGGACTCTCTTGAAAAATGAATCTCATTAAGACTTTTCTGGTTAAATAAGGTTAAAAAAACTCACAAATGCCTTAACATATGACATATAGTCATAATTTTGCTCTGTTGGCGATACCATTCGTACCATTGACGATACATCATCCCACCTTTAATCCTTATATATGTGGACTTAACCATTTTGAATATTTCAGCCATTCAACTATCATGTTGGGTGTACTCCACCCTGCTCCACTCCCATAGAGTGTCTATAGTGAAATGGCATTTAAATCTTAGTGCTTATTCACTGTCCCATGGACAATACAATGTTTGGATGCCACTAATAGATGCATTAGTTAATAAAAGTGTAGTGTTCGTGAAGCACAACAAACATTAAAGCTGTTAAGTATATGTTGGATAACCATCTGGGTATTTGTTTAGGTGGTATGCATGTACTATACATTTATATGGATTTTTAAATAGTGTATGTGTT
This sequence comes from Gouania willdenowi, assembly GCF_900634775.1. Lineage (NCBI taxonomy): Eukaryota > Metazoa > Chordata > Actinopteri > Blenniiformes > Gobiesocidae > Gouania > Gouania willdenowi. The sequence continues at coordinate 23,164,293 of NC_041054.1, forward strand.
TGTATGTCTGTATATATGAATGTAAAAGTATTAAACGTTTATATGTACTTTTATATGGGTATATATATAATAGCAATGATATAAATGGAGATAAACTAATGCATTAAAAATGGGTAAAGTTAAAAGTGCATACTTCACCCTACTCCTTTTTAAAACTTGTGTATAATTTCAAAATTATATTTTTGTATACATGTTCAGAAAATATATAAAGTTCATTCATTCACTTCATAGCCAAGCATGCCTTCAAGCTGTACAAGAAAGATGGACTTATCATAGGGGTTTTGCTGTGGTGATATACATTCCTTTGGCCTCATTCAGTGTTGAAAAAGCTCTGTTTCTTCCCTCCTTTGCTATTCCACATTTTGTAAAAAGTCAGCGCTCCTCCTACCCTACATAAAAATGTGAACTCCTCCCTCTCAAACTACCTCACAGCTAAAACAAACACTGCTGTTTAATATCGAATATACATTATACTTTGTCATATATGTAAAGCTATACACGAAATGTGTTCTTTGCATTTAACCCCTCCCTGAGGAGCAGTGAGCAGCAATGGTGTAGCGCCCAGGGAGAAGTTAGGGTTAATATAAGGGACTGATCAACATCCCACAGTGATGGACCAGGGAGATTAGAACCTGTGAGCCTACGATTACAAGCCTGCTCCCTTAACAACTAGTCCCTTTATCCACAGATGATATATTTACGTTCAGTATATAGATTATTCAGTATATACTGTAGATAATCTGAAGTGCAGTGTGAGCGTTTTCAGATTATCTCTGAGCGTTTAATTTTTAGTAACCGTTACATCGCCTAGTATCACCTTTGACATGATTTGATGACCCAATGCGATGCAGCGGTTGGACAATTGATTATCACCTTCAATTGACTATTCCTGTGGTTAGAAGTGGTGAAGAAGGCAAGCAGGTGACTTAGTAGCTTAACACTCCGGTGACTATTTGAAGCGGCTGACTTAGACGGTTTGCTCTGCTGCTGCTGCCGCACACACACACTCACACAAACGCACCCTGTCGGACTTGCAACCACAATAGCCGCTTAAATAGCCATGTGTTTTACTGTAATGTGCAGGTTTTTTTTATTTTCCTGAAAACAATAACAAGTGTGTAGATAGCAAAAGACAATAGCTATGGTGATCATCTGTAGTGTGGAGTTTGCATCTACTGACACGCCTACGTTTTAAGGAGCATCATGAAAGTGACATTTGAGAGGGCTAAAACTCCAGAAAACAGGCCAGTTTGGGAAAATAAACCTCCAACACTATGTTGTTGGGGTTCTTAGAACAAATGGAGATGGGTGAAAAATAGCATTATACTGGACCTTTAAATTGGAGAAGTCTATTCCACAATCAGGATGATGACGTAGAGGTTGGATAGAATGTGACCCTGCCGTTCAGACAGCAGCCCCATTGCAAAATATCAGATGAGATCATATTTAGTATTGAGGACAAGGAGTGCCACAATTAAATAAATAAATACACTGTTTAATAATTCATTAAATGTGTAAAAAAATGAATTAAATGTGTAAATAATGAATTAAATCAAGTTTACATTTCATTTACATTCTGAAAAGTATCAAGCATAAATATTTAAGTATTTTTTTATTTTTTTATTTCATGGTCTGGTGTTGCAGCACTTCATGAATTCATTTTACCTGTCAAAGTCTGTGGGGGGGTTCCTAACACTTGATTGGTTCCCTGCACATCAAGTCAAGCTAAATCAATCCCCGACAATGGATTGAGGCAAAGCTAGTAAACATTATTCTGATACACTGGGTGGTGCTATGCAGTCTGTACGTTGGTTTTGCTCTGTATTCCTGCTTCTACATTCTACATTCTCTCTCACCAACTCCCTGGAAAGTTCATGCACATCCTCCATTGTCGTAGCCGCCATGATTGGAAAGAGTGACGACCAAAGTAATGGATTTGGCTGGATTGATATTAACCCCGCCCCCCCAGACTTTGACTGGCAAGTTTGACAGATAAAATTAGATTATGAAGTGCTGTAAAAGCAGACCATGAAATAAATAAATAGTGAAATGTTTATACTTCATACATTTCAAATGTAAACTGGTTTTAATAAATTTTTGACACATTTAATTAATTATTGACACTTTTAATAAATAAATGAATGGTGTATTTATTTAATTGTGGCACTCCTCATCCTCCATAATTTAGGACCACATATAAAATTTGCCAAGGTTGGATTTAAAAAAAAAAAAAAAAAAATCCAGTTTTTGCTGTTCAACCTGTTTTTAAAAGATAGAATACAGGTCTCATATGGGCAAAACGATTGGATTTGGGTTGAATTTGCCTGCAGTCTAAATATAGCTTTACAATCTCGTTGAGGAAAGTTCTTGTTTTACTACATTTTTTTTTTAGAGGTCTATATAAGTCAAAGGGACCCACTAGTGTTGGCCTGAGGGTTTTCACTCTTATTTCCTCTCTTTCACACTGTTTAGTGATAGTCCCCGTGTGTGCTATTTATTTTGAAGCATGCTAGTGTATTTTTTCGTGAGGGTGTGTATCTCAGCGGACCTGTTTGTGCGCATGTTGTTTGATGTGGAGCAATGAGCACATAGTTCATTCTGGAACGTCACAAGGCTAGAGTCGAACACAGGTTCTAACTTTAATTGATGATGAATCACTTGTGCTTGAACTGTGATGTTACAAAAAAAAAAAATTGCGCTTATGGTCACACATTCAAAAGTACAACTAACTGAGATATTACAATACTGGCACATTGCTAATGAACTGATCGATTACTAAATAAGTTCTGGTTTGGGCTTTGCATCTCTTGATAAATGGGTTCAAATATTCTTTCATTTTGCAATTTGAACCAAGAATCTGAGCTGCATATAGAGTGCTAATCATAATGAGTAACACGATTGTGTGTGTTAATGTGACATCATGAAGACTACAACATTAGTAGTTCATTAACTCACTATCTCCAAAGAAATACTGTACATTGTACAAACCCACAAACTGCTACAGAGCCCAGGAGCTCCGCTTTGATCAGGTTTTATTGTGTTTGCTTTTCGATTGCTTCATTTTACATGCATACTCTTTGCTCCAGTCCTCAGGCCTCGAGTGTACATACATTATTTAGTGGAAAAGATTAAACGGCAACAATTTTACGAAATATTCCATATAGAATGCAGAAACCTCAGTTAATGTCTTGAGTTCATTTTCTGGTAAATGAAATCAGGTTTTCATCGTACACACGAGGCTTCCTGACAGAATAATATACTCTCTGAGCAAGGAAATAAAAAAACACTGGCAGTGTTTAACTATCCATGTCACCATGCAATGACTAGGAACATTAATTATAGCTTTGCACAATGAGGTTTCAAAGAGCTGAAGGCCTTTGGAGATTTGTGCTGAATATCAATGACCACTTGAGGACTTGAATTGAGACAACACATAGTGGCAGCAATCATTTTATTTTCCCATTTCTTTTATGTATGTTTCACACCCAATTGGCTGGCCATAAGAGACTGCTCTGAGCGAGACCTGATGTTGTGTACAACTTTTTTTTTTTAGACATTCGTATTACAGACATTTTTTTCTTTAACTCTTTTAATTTCCCAAGGTGCATGTCTGCAGTTTGCCATCTATTATTCTTTTTTGCTGTCTGGATCTGAACATGGATTTTTCATGCCCTGTTTAGCAAGTACATAAATTGACTTTCCAAATGGATGACTTTTTGAATATTCAAACAGTATATACCTGTTTATGTAAAGGTGCACTAGTCATACATGTACTGTGGGAGAAAACTACAGTATTAGTCAAAAAGCTAATACATGGACAAGATGAAGACAATCAGTATCGAATCGAAATTGAATCGTGATTATTCGATTCAAAACCTGATTAATCTGAATCAAATCGATTCAGGAAACTGGCCATGATACCCAGCTCTAATTGCCATGAAAATTCTACCAAAATTGTCAATTATAATTTAACACAAAATTGGGGAACCATGTTGCAGTTTTATGTACAGTTCTACACATATTTCATTCACAATTATGAAAATGTTTGATATCGAGTTTTCCCACATTTTAAAAAGATATTAAAACCTATATTTTCATTGATTAGGAAGCCTATTTCCAATAGATTGGAAATTCATAAGATATCTGTTTTTAATGTATTTTACAGCTGATTTAGGACCCGTTATCATAAGAGATGCTATCAGAAAGCTAACACAATAGGAAACTTAACTTTTATGAGCTTATTTATTGAAGGCTCAGTAATTGTGTTTAATTGTAAATGAACTTTATTAAGTGAGACCATAATTGTAATCGACTATCTGAGGTTAAAAAATAATATTAATTTAATTGTTATTGGGAAAATGCTGGTAGCTGCAATCGTAATTGAACATGAGTAATTGAAAATGGAATTGCAACTGAATAATGTAATTGACCCAAACCTTGTGCTGGCAGTTTGCATCCAATCTCTAAACTACTTGTAAACAACATGCATGTCTCCCAGCTTATTTCCCAGACTGGCTTTTTTCATGAGATTTTTTTTAACGTATCCATTAGAGTGAATGATATATTTAGCGTGCTCCATGCTTTCCTAAACATCCTTAGTCCTGCTTATTACCTGTGCTCAACGCCACCAAATACAACTGAATTGGTAAAGGCAAAGAAAAAAAAATGCACTTTTTAGACATACCAACATCATTTTCTGCATTGCTGTTTGTTCTGGTTACTGTTTAGTTTGGACAGTAACACATAAGGCTGCTCACCTGCTGTGAAACTCTCTCTTTTCTCAGACTTCCAGTGGGTTCAAGGAGATGTTTGTGAAGTGCAGCTGATGGTCTACAACCCCATGCCTTATGAACTCCGCGTTGAGAACATGGTAATATTTACTATTTGGTTGTCTATCTCTTACTATACTGGTAGAGACTTGGCATTACATTATTATTTTAAGAAAACTAAACAGATTACAAGAACAGTTTCCATCATGTCTCTTCATTAAAGCTGCAATATGTAACAGTTTTTGGCATCATTTGTTCAAAAATCCATAATCATCTTTGAGCATATTGTAATCAAAGTGTTCTTAATGGACAGTGAATCTATTCTCCTTCTCCTGGCCCTGTAAAATTTATAAATCATTTATAAATCCAGGACCGTGACGCTCCTAGAATCTGGATTTCAGCCAATCAGAGATCTTTCTACAAACACATGTGCTCCATGAGCTGCTTTGGGAGTTACTATTTGTTGCTCAACTGAAGTCAGACGCGTTCAGGTACCCTCGGTAGTAAAAGTGAAATAACGGGCGTCCCAGAAAAAGTTTCCATCGTGGCATTAGACATAACAGTTACACGGCAAATCAAGCAGAAAAAGGCAGACTGAGGTGGAGAAGCAACAGTTTAAGCTTGTGGCGGGGACGAGCTGACGCAGCAGCTGCTGCTCAGGACAGTAATTACAGAGTGATACGAACATTCATGTCAGAGTCTTTAAAACACCAGAAAAATCTCCAATAACACAAGATAAAGTCCATACATTTGTCACTTGTCTATATTGTATAATCGCTAAGAGCATTCACAAGACACTGGTGTCACGTACTGAGTTTGTACCCGTGCTGGAATTGTGATGCACAAATGTCATACTGAGATTACAATAATATCTTAGTTGTAATTCACGTTAATATTGTGTGTTAAGAAGTGTAATAATGTATTCTAAATATTTCAGCAAGTTGTTTGTCAGTGAAGTGCATTTTATGCCAAAATTTAACATTGAAATTGAATGAACAATCTCAGCACAGCGGAAGTAGCAAAAATTCATTTTCCGGTATTGCACATGCGCATATACAATCTTAGCATGATACAAACTCAGTACGTGACACCAGTTTGGGATTTTAAGTTTCGGTTTCCAAACGAAGCGAAAAGAGAATTCTGTATACCGCAGCTTTAAATGTCATTCTGGTTAAGTGTAGACGATGAGTAAGATGCTTCCTGACAGCTGTGTACCTTAGGGCTATGTGATACACAGTATAGATTTGACCCAGTGTGGTAATGGCACATTTACTGAGATGGTTTTCTTGCTTCAGAAAATCAAACAGTTCATCAGAATTCCACCTCGCATTTCCAGAACAAGTGATAGTGGTTTGATCTCCTAATTAGTTTTCCTAAAAGCCTTCCTGACATTTTCCTGTTGTAATCATTGTATGATATTGTGAAGAAAACATCACCAGGGAGAGACAATGTGGCTTTCGCGATGCCATTTTATTGTTTCACTCGTTGTCCTGTCAGTTCTATTGTGAGGACACCTCTTTTTTTTCCTGTGCAAAATTGTTTTTAAAAGCTTCATCACACATCAGGGATTCTAGTTCACCTCATGATTTAAAACAAACATGTCATATACTCACTTGCCTTGTGAGTTCAAGGGTTTGAAATATTTCCCAGAAAATTGCTTTCCTTCCCTCTCGGTGCTGTGTCCAGTTATGAAAGCAGTGTTGTGGGACAACCTTGAAATGTAGTGTAATCAAAATCCTAAATGAAAGAATGGTAGGAAAAGGGTTAAACTCTATGCTGTTGGATAGCTGTGTAACTGGTGAGCCCAAATGCAATGTGCCTCCTGCCAAAAGTGATGTTGCCTCTAATTATTCAGAATGTTGACAACAAATTGCTGTGAAAGTTTTGTGTTGAGCGTGAGGATGGGTGGTAACGTTGCCATTTCCATTTCTGGCACCCATTTTAAAGCTGCTTGCAAATGGATTTGGACAGGTTGGAGGTTTATTTAGCTGCTCTGCATCCTCTTTACCCTGGATTTCCACTGGATGCGTATCTGCTCAGAAACTGCTCTGCAGCGCAATTTGCTGTCCAGCAATTTCCACCGCCTGCAGTTTTGCTGTATATCTGTTGCAGCAATGTATCGTGTAATCACGCGATATACAGTATATGTGATTCAACCATGGAGAAATACAATTTGATTTATATGTGACAGAATTTTAAAAGTGCTCAACTCGGGCCAAACAACGAAATGTCTGGTCCCCCCGAGTCCCAATATCTGCTCGGTTTTCGGATAGATTCCCAAATGGGCCCACTGGAGGTCCCAGAAGGTCGGCGTTTTTCATCTTGAACGCGGAGTATTTTATTTTGAAAATAATCCACATATTTTATTCTGTCTATGCACTACCTCCTGTCAGGCTTATTTTTGTTTAACAGCATGACTCAGCAGTGACGGTGCTGTGCTGGTACAGATTCGCATGTGGTGGAAATTGACACATTGACTTTAATGGAGACCTATCAGCTGCGTTGCTGTTTTGCAGCAGTTACGGAGCAGTTACGGATCCAGTTTAAATCCAGGGTTGGAGTACATGCTCTGTTGAGGAATTGCAGCAACATTTAGCAGCAGAACCAACTGATAGACCTTTTGGGTTGTCATGAAACTTGTTTTTATTATGCACTGCACAACCTTTTTATAAAGGCTTGTGAAATGTTGAACAGTTTGCTTAATTTGGGTTGTTCCTCAATATTAACATCTTTTGCTTGGGTTTCAAGATTGATTGTGTATCATATATGTGTTTTCAAAATCTTCTATCCCACAATGTTTTGATTATCAGGTTTTTTAAACAGTAATTTGGAAACCGTGTGAAAATCCACTTTGATGTACTTGCTCTCAATAAGTCCTCTACACTAAATCTGAAATTATTTTTTACCTTGAAACAGAAGAATACATGCATTGTAATTTCAAGGTCAAATACTTGGGTGCAAACACATGTCACTAATGGTAGTGTCTCTGCAAGAAGTAAAGCAAAAAAAAAAAAAGTTAAAAAAAAGTCTGAAAAAGGAGGTCAGAACTGTGCCCCGCCCCTTAAACCAGCCACACCTCAGCAGCCTGAGGAAGTAAAAGTAGAGTCCTCTTCAAAAGGCTTGAAGTCTTGGTGATGTCATCACGCAGGTGTACACTCAACTACCTGAAGCCAGAGACCACATCCACCGCTCCCCCCCAAGTATCTCCTTGGTCTTTATGTTTATGCAGAGAATAATTTTTACAGCAACCCTCCAGGTGTTCAACCTCCTTCCTGTTGGATGATTCAGCAGCGTTTGCCCATCCAACTGTTCATGTGAATGTTTGTTAGCAGGATTTCTCAAAAAGTTCTTAATGCATTTAAATGAAATTAGGCAAGGTGATCGTCCATGTCAAAAGGAAGAACGGGCTCAATTTTAAAGATGATTCAGAAGGTATTGTGGATAGTTTCCACACAAGTTTGGAGGCATAATATGGATATTTGGGTGGTTCTACAGCACTACCTTCTGGTGACTTTGTGCCTCTAATCTTGGCGGTGGTTTGTGCGCTCTGAGTGGTCCGCAAACTTAACAATATGGCAGCCTGGTTGTTGGGGTGAGCAGTCGTATTTTAGCAGTGTGAACAGGAAAGAACTGAACACAGTGATGACACAGCCCTGAAGTGAGCCAGTGCTGAGGACAGACTGAGGCCTGTCTGATAGACAGTCCAGGACCAGTCACAGAGGGGGGAGCTCAGTCCAAGTTTGGACCAGTGTCTGTGATGATTTTATATATAATATATCAAAAATAATGTGGTCAGAGTAATCTCTCTGCTGCACATTTATTCATTCAAAAAATGCTGCTGGTCAGGGACGCTCTGTTACTCGAGTTAAGGAAGTGACAAGGTCTACCAGCTCTATTGCAATTTGAGAACATAAGCCAGGAAGTAAAATTAATCTAATAATTAAACAAAAAATGAAATAAAATAAAAAATCAGGGGCTTTCAGCCTTTATTTATTGTCGTTTGTTTACACATATATGAAATTTGTTCTCTGCATTTGACCCATCACTGAGGAGCAGTGGGCAGCCACGGTGTGGCCCCCGGGGAGCAGTTGGGGGTTAAGGGACTTGCTCAACATCCCACAGTGATGGACCGGGTAAGATTTAAACAGGTGACCAGCGGAACAAGTACTTGTTTCAAACATGTGTTCCTACGTGTGTCTCATTTATGTTCTTTAATAATTCCTAAATATTCTGCCCTGGGTTTGGCCAATAGGTATTGATGGGAATTGTTAATAGGTTTTTAGAAAAGTATGGAAAACCATTTTATCGTATTTTTGTTATTTAGATTTAGTGTTTTAGCAGGTGGCTATTTCTTCTTGTAATCTTGACCAAGCTAAAATCTGCAAGTTGCAGAACGTAAAACTAAGCATTACAAAAAACATAAAGATATTTGATTAAAGACTTTATTTATAGTTAAAAAAACCTTTGGAAACACTCCCATAGATGAGGTCAAAGATCATTGCTTTTATCATGTGGTGAATTAGAAATAAATAGGCAGAGGCTGAATCTTTCATTTCCATGGCAGCTGAAGACTGTGGGTGGTGCTGGAGAGTGTCACAGGTAGAGAGTGACGCAAGTTGCCACAATCTCCTCCATGCCTCAGACAGACCGTCAATGGATCATCCGTCTACTAAAAACTCACTGACACACGGACACAGTCACACAGAGTGACTTTTACTTTCTTCTTGCATGAAGGTGACCCATAATTTTGGCATGGTTGGTGGAGCCTCCTTTGCAGTGGCCACCCTGTTCCAGCTTCTAACACACTGCTTTGCTTTTGTGTTTTTTTGACTTTCACTAGATTTTATGCCTTGTACGGCAACCTTCATTTCTCTTTAGCTTTTTTCAAAGGGACACTCGCAACATTTACAGTCATTTCTCTTTTCAACAATTAAGAAATTATCAAATTAATAATTTATCTTTTAGTTAGAATGAGTGTTTTGTTTCTGTAACAATGTGCATTTTTGTTTTCGACAAAGAAAAATCCTAATAATCATAACAATGAATACTATTATGATAGCACTGTATAAAGCCACTCAAAAGGTTAGCTAGCAGAATGAAGTCCATCCCACCCAACACAACGAATGTAGTTCGTTTTGCATGTTTTAATCGTTATTGTGGGTGAAACCAGCTAATTAACCTTTTTAAGACTGAAGGCAAACTGACTCTATCTGATAGGTTAATGACACTTCCTTCTGTCCAATATTAGCCTAGCATTGTCCCAAAGTGCTGAATTTATATCTATGGCTCCCTAGTCATCAGACTCCTGAGGAGCTTTTTTCAAAGTGAGGTAGTGTCTGCTCAAAGGGATTGATGCAGTTATTACGTCACCTCACTCTGTCTTGTTGCTTGAGGGAGTGTACCAGGAATACAAAAGCAAAGCCAGCTTCCCTTTAAATAGCTTTAATGCCTCAGGTTTCAAGTAACGCCACATTTTCTGACTACAAATAATAATGAGATGATGTCATTATTTACATCATTCACAAAGACTGTTATATACTGTACTATAGTGGGTATGGTAGCTTGTAAAAAAACCTTACTGCATTAAGGCTATGTTCACACTGCACGCAAAAGTGGCACAAATTGTTTTATTTTTATTTTTTTTTAGTGTCAAGTGACCAGGTCAGATTTTTCAGAAGCAGTGTGAACACTCAAATCTTGCCCATATCTGATTTTTTTCAAAATCAGATTGAAACCACTTTCATATGTGGTCCTGAATCAGATCCAGCCAAAGTGGATTTAAAGGACACATATCATGCTAAATCCACTTTTTTAGCCCTTAAAAGCATTTTGTTGTATATTTAGAGTGTTTAGAAGTACAGAAAAGTTCAAATTAGTCTCTTCAGGTGCTCCGTTGATATCTTTATATTCTGTTTTGGTCATATTTTGCAATCTGTTTTGATTCTCTATTACATTTTTTGAACAATAACGTCACAGTATTTGCAGCGGAACTGCCAAATTAGGACATCGACTCCAGGCCCAACACTTCAAGCAATCCGCCATTTTTATTTCTCGCTTTTATTTTGTAGTCCAAGCTCAAGGATGCCAAAGTTACGAGAGGATTAGTCAAAATGTTCGGTTGTTGAATGTAGTAACCCACATGCTTCATTACACCGTGTCTCAGCACCAGAACCTTTTCAAAGTGCCTGGTTGAGTTTTATTTTTCACGGAAATGTACCCACATCTGTGCGTAAGGTCATTTTTGTGTTCGCGAAGCACTTCAAGGATGACTGCTTCAGCAACGTCCACCAGTATGAAGAAGGATTTGCCGAAAGACTTTGTCTGATTGTGGGGTCAGTTCCTTCTATCTTTGGAGACAACAAACAGAGCACTTCGGTAAGCTGTAAATAACGCTAAAAAGTGTGATGATCAGACGTCCCTGTCATTGTTTTGTTAGCATTAGCGGTCTTCATATGTTAACGCTGTGTGCTCGTTTTAGATCCTTGATGATATGGCCTACGTGATTTAATTTAAGTCTAAAGTTTTCATTAGTCATTTCATTTTGCCATTTTGTCTCCGAAAAGACTGTATTAAAATAAATTTCGTGACGTTAGCTTGGCGCTAGCGTTAGCTCGGTACTTGTGTTTGCTCACTTGTTAACATCCATTTGAAGACGTTGTTCTGCAGGTTCATCATCATTTTCATCTCGCTCCACCGGGTCCGACTCTGGCTCGAACATGTAAGGCTGGATGGACAAGTCTTCTGTTGTTGACATTTTGTAAGTAACGTGTGAATAAAAAGTTTCTGCGCCACTACATAATCGTATCGCTTCTATCAAACTACAAAAATGGCCGAACAGGGTGGAGTTGAACCGAGTGTCACCTCTGCAACCTGGAGAGGGGGCGGGGTATGAAGTGTCTCATTTAGAGACGTTAGAAAAGGGGCCTGTGGAGCTATAATAATGAATTCAGACCCAAGCATTGCAGTTCCGCTTTATATAGACCACAAATGTATGATTTATATGTAAAAAGGAAGGATTTAAAAGCATGATATGTCTCCTTTAATGCGCATTTGATACGTTGATGTCACTTTATAGCGACACTTCATTATTCTGCCCAATTGGAGCCTTGCAAATATGGATGATGGCAATGATGAACAAGTCAATGGAGGGACAGTGAGGTCTTGGAGCTAAGTAATTGGTGTGACACCTATACAAACAATGCTTGAAGGTTCACGAATTAACTGGTCTGTGTTTGAAAGCATATCAGCACAACAAAAAGCCAAAACAAACAATTTGGCTTTTTTCCTCATCCTTGTCGTCCTCTGCATCTGCTCGTTCATTCTCCAGCTCCCACTGCACAAAGACTTTAAGACAAATGCACAAATGTGCATTTTTACTGTTCTTTTGCACAAGCGGGTCAATTAAGAGCCGCAAACATTTCACATTTCAATCTGATACAGGTCATATTTTTAATGGTAATGTGTATACACAGTATATATATATATATATATATATATATATATATATATATATATATATATATATATATATATATATATATATATATATATATATATATATATATATATATATATGTATGTGACATATACAGTATACTTATGTCATAACTTTTTTGATATCTCTAAGTTTGCTGCATTGTCTCTGCGGCCTTGAAAAGGAGTTTTTGGGGTCCTTTTAACAGAATTTTGAAGCTGAACATAAAGCTGCAGTATGTATGTTTTTTTTTTTTTGGTAAAAAATCCATAATCACTTTTGAACATTTTGTATTGGCTCTGTATTTGAGCTTTAGAAATCCAGGAGCTACTTTACAGCCAACTGCAAACAGAGTGCTTCATGAGCTATTTTGGGCTTTACTATTGGCTGCTCAACTGAAGTCAATGCACGTTCATGTACCATCATTAGTAAAAGTGTAATGGCGGAGTTTCCAGCAAGAGATCTCCCCATCGCAGCGTAAGGCACAACGGTCACATGGCAAAGCAAGCAAAAAAAAGAAGACAGACATGGTGAAGCAACAGTCTAAATCAGGGGTGGGCAAACTTTTTGGCTCAGGGGCCACATGCACTTTTAAAAATTGACAGAAGGGCCGGGCCAGCATACATACATTCTTCTTCTTCTTGTCTAAAGTTCAAATTTATAAAACTTCATAACAAATCAACCATATGCGTTACAGATTTGCAACTTTCACCCAAATTTAGCCCAAATTTTAAAGAAATGTTTGTACATTTAAGGAGAGAGAGGCCTGTTAGTAAAGCAGTGCTTCTCAAAGTGTGTGGTAGAGAATGGAGACATGAGATGTTGAAATTTTCAATTTCATGCCAATCGTCTTAAAAATCCTTTTTTCATTGACAATAAAGGTCATTACTCGGCAAATTTAGAAGCCTAAAATGTATCAGAAATGAAAAGAGCATTCAGTTAAGACTACATTAGATATGCAACTGGGATCAAAATGTATCTTGGAACTATAGTGCAAACATAATGATTTACGTCAGCATATGAAGTGGAGTGGAACCAGAAACAAACTTTTATTAGCTGATTTAAAACATTCGTTTACTTTTTTGTTTTCTTAAGCTTTTTGGCACAGATTGCAAACAGTGTTGATGTTTCCTGAATATTTGGACTGCTGTACTTTTACATTTGTTTTTTTATGCACGTAAATAATTTCATTTAGTTTTTCAGTTGTGATTTATTTATGAAATATACTTGCATTATGAAACATGATGATTGTTCCCCTGTTAGTTCATTTCATACTTGTACTGAATTTCTTTCTTTTTTTTTTTTTGGTTTTCTACTGCACTTTTTACATTTGATTTTATGCATTTATTTATTTTTTAATTCAGATAATAAGTTTAATTTAGTTTTTGATTTATTATGAAATATATTATTTGTTCCCTGTTGATTCAACACATTTATACAGTATATATATATGTGTGTGTGTGTGTAAATGTAGCTCAGTTAAATAAAAAGTATTTGATTGAAAAAATCCTCCAACATAATTTGTTAATAATGGTTATTAGCATAATTAACAGCATGTTTGGAGGAAAAGTGACGGTGGATGTTGTATTCCTTTAAAACCACAACGGGTTCTTTGCAAATAATAAGGCATACAGCCTTTGACTGGACTTCAGTGAAAAGTATTTACTTCATTAATTAACACTCAGCACTCACTGTCACCTCTTCTTTTTTTTGGGCCACTCATTGTTGTAGATGTGTATCGCTGTGTCAGCGCCGTGGTTTTGCTCCGTCAACCTCCACCTCTTTTTTTTTTTTTTTTTTCTTTCTTTTTCTTTTTTCTTTCTTTTTTCTTTTTCTTTTTTTTCTTTTTTCTTTTCTTTTTTTCTTCTTTCTTTTTTTTCTTTTTCTTTTCTTTTTTTCTTCTTTTTTTTTTTTTCTTTTTTCTTTTTTTCCTTTTTTTTCTTCTTCTTTCCCATAGCTGTGAAGGCATCATTGTTATGTGCAGCTTTTTCTGCCAATGTTTATCTTTGTTTACATGTGCTCTGCGTGTTGATTGGCTGGAAAAGGGCAGAGAATGGGAGAACATTTGGTTCCAACGGGTGTTGAGAAAAATGACGGAGTGAGACTATTCATTTTGTGTTTTAATTGTTTATTTTGGCTTCGGCGGGCCGGATGTGGCCCGCGGGCCGTAGTTTGCCCACCCCTGGTCTAAAGGGACAAACATACTCGAGTGGAATAGACTCCACGGAGGTCTGTGCCGTGCGCAGTCCGCGCCACATACTGGTGTCAGAGGGAGACTGATAACAGACGGAATAAATCATGTGTAAACCTAAGAGAAGCATATACTAGGTGGAGAGAACATGCACAATCCATTTGCAGTCTGGATGCGGAGTGGTGTTGGCCTGCTCTGACCTGCGGCTTGTATTGCTGCAGCCGCTTGTGAGAGCTTTGTGGTGGAGGACTGGCTCACAGAAGCAGCCGTGCCATGTGGACAGTAACTAGAGAGTGAAATGTGCTTTCATGTCAGTCTCTAAAACATCAGGAAACTCTCCAACAACACAAGATCAAGTCCCTACATTTATCACTAGTCGCTATTGAGAAAAAAGTCGATACCAGTTGTGCGTGTTTACGAGGATGCTGGTGAATTCAAAACCGAGGGGGGAGCGTGGATGATTCCATACAAGTCTCATGATTCTACATACTGCAGCTTTAATGCTTTTTTTCAAAAGCAAATCAGATAAGAGTCAAGTTGTATGGATGGATGGATGGATATAGGTTAGGAGGAAGAAGTGTTTCTGTTGTCATGTGTGTTTTTATTGTAGGTCAGTGTGTTTTTGTTGTTGGTGTGTGTTTCTGGAGTCTTTGTGTGTTTTTCTGTTATTCTGTGTATTTGTTTTGGGGACCGCACAACATCAGAACAATGGCTGCACGTGGCCCTCATTTCCCGTCTGCTTTCATATTTTTTCCATTGCTGTCGGTTGAATTTCATTTTATGAGTCAACATTTATCATCTTGAGAAGCAGGCAGAAAAAAGCTCATCTTGCTCTGTGCCACACTCAGGGTTTGCTGACATCTGGGGTGGAGTTTGAATCCCTGCCTGCGGCGCTGTCACTGCCTGCAGAGTCAGGCCTGTACCCTGTCACTCTGGTCGGCGTCCCACGAACAGCTGGCAACATCACCATCAACGGTTGGTCACACTGTTACTGCATCTCAGTTTTTATTTTCTAGTATAATTACACTGCATCTACTACACGTATGCATACTTGTATATGTAAATACACCTCACACAGACTGTAATGATTACACACTATGAACAGCCTCATATGCACACTAATTTTTATAGGAATGCATCCTTATGGGTCTCACAAGCAATGTATCAATATACTGAGCTGTTGCTAATTTCGTTAGCAGAAATCTATTAACTTTTACAGATTTTTTAATATTTCATTCATTCACTTATTCAGTCATTTAAGAAATTGTTCAATTTTTCCCCTTATTTAAAAATCAATTTACCGTAGTACTAAATGTACTTGTGTCTGTGTGATTTCAATCACTGAATCGGTACCAGGGGTTTTAACCTCACTGCGTCCTTTCTTTTGTACTTTGTGTTTTAAGCTAATAGAGTTATTGAATAAAAAATGTGTATTTTAACATCAATTTCCCCACTTCATTGGACAAAAGCATTCATTTTCTGTCTTTGTGTGTCCCCAGGTTACCACACATCAGTCTTTGGTGTTACTAGTGAATGTCTGTTGGAGACACTACCCACAGTGAAGACCAGTGGCTGTTTGGTGGAGGTCATTCCCTCCCTTCCTCGCCTCCAGCTCAGTACATCACTACCACGGTGAGAATCTCCGGAAACACTGTCATATCATATGGTAAAAATAATTTATATACATCATATATTTTGTTTTTGTTTTTTTTTAAATTATAAAAGGAGGAAAGAAAATGTTAATATGTTAGAAACATATTATCAGTTAAAATAAAAAATAAGTTACATATCCAAACCAAAGCTACAAAACAGGACCAATTTAAGATGTACAGTTATTATTTCATAAATAACAACAATGCATCTCAGAGAGGCGGATTGTCTTAAAATAAACTCATAGGCGTTCTAACATTTTTATGATATTGCTACATTGCAAACAATACAGTTCTGAAGCACAATAAAGCCAAATCCATTGCAATATTTATTGACAACAGCAATTTAAATGAATGAAGAATTTACTAAAAAACCCGATTAGGAGTAGGACAAAATAAAGTATTTTCTTCTTTGAATGTGGTGAATCTATTAAAATTCAGTTTTTTTATACTGCTCCAAATACAACAGTCACCTCAATGTGCTTATCATAATAATAATAAATAAAAAAAACACAAAAAAAACAAAGCAATTCCACACGAGCAAACTTTAGCGACAATGAAGAGGAACTATTTTTTTAGCAGGGAGAAATCCTCCGCAGCATCTACTACATCTACTGGACTCGTTGGGGTGAGTGGACAGGAGGAGGAGAAGAAAAAAACAAGATAGAAAGAACATCAGAACACTGTGAACCACAGGTCATACATTTTCAGCACCAAGGACAGTTAGAGGAAAATATAGAGAGAGGAAGAGAGAGCAGCAAGCTCAGACCACAAATGGAAAACCTGTTGAAGCACCACATTTACATATA
Source organism: Gouania willdenowi (assembly GCF_900634775.1). Taxonomy (NCBI): domain Eukaryota; kingdom Metazoa; phylum Chordata; class Actinopteri; order Blenniiformes; family Gobiesocidae; genus Gouania; species Gouania willdenowi. The sequence goes on from NC_041054.1 coordinate 23,181,185, forward strand.
AAGTAATGCAGAGATGGAGTATTGCTCGGGGCACAACAGAAGACTCCCTAACTACCAACACCTACACCGGCACAGCCAGTCCTGACCACATTTCAGGAGAGCATTTTTCAAATATTGGCTTGAAACACTATATTCTATTTTTATTTTGAAAAATATCAATAGTGGAGCAAGAAAAAGAAGTCCTGGACACAAAAAAGGCTCATGTTGGAGAATCGATTTAAGTCCAAGGTGGACTCCACACCAAGCCTGGAAAAGGAGGAGAAATGAAGCTAGTCAGTGTAAAGAACATCAGACACTGAAATCCACTGGGCGAGGTCCCATATCCTGACCCCTACCTAAGATCCACACAAGAGGGAGAGGACAGAGTCAGGAGGAGAAGACAAAAAGTCATGAAATAGCTGAGCTAGCCCTAACATATGCTTTCTCCAGAAAGAAGGCCTTAAGTTTATCCTTAAAAGTATAGCGCGAACTGGCATCCTGCACATAAACTGAGATTTGGTTCCATAAGCGTGGATCATGTTAGCTGAACACTCTTCTTGCTGTTCAATTTTTATTTGCTCTGTTAGAACTAAAGAACATATGGGCTTCATCCTAGACTTCACTAACTTAAACACACTAAGGAAAAGTGAGTTTTATTCCCATCTCGGGCTTATTTGCTTCGTTCCGATTCAGAAGCTAAGTCAATAAGATATTCACACATTTCTATTGGGTTGTTTTGGTTCACACGGCAACAGCCTGTATCGGTTCAAAGTCATTAACAAATGCCGTTTGTAGAACAGCTGTTCTCTCATTTCTCAGAAATCACAGAAGAAAAAAAGAGCAGGTAAAACTGCAATTCAGCGTTCTCCAGAGTAGGACGATGGGAAGTCAATGAATAAGTCGCATATGTCCGGATACTGTAGATCTGGAACCTTGTCCTTTGTTATGGCTGACTTGATAGACTTAAAAAGCACGCCAGGTGTTAATATTGGTCAGTTATGTTGAAACCATCAACTTTAGTGTGGTATTGTTTAATATCAATGTGATTAAACTGTGCAGTACCTTCTAAAGGCTTGAAGCAGATGTCATTCATTGTAGCTTTTCCTGCTAACATGGTCATGTAAACAAAACTAGTCACGGGATGTCCAGAGCTCTATCTGCAAGAGCGTGTGTGGCTAGTTTATTTATGCGAGTTACTCCTAATGAAAAGACGACTTGGCGCCTCAAGTAATCGCCAACAAAGACGGGCTGTGTTAAATAAATCGATTATTTTGTATTAGTGAATTGACCTCAACTCATCTTTCGAAATCATTAGATTGAGTGACGAACGCAAATAGGTTTTTTTCATATTTACTTCTGAGGAAAGCATTTTGTTGCCATATTGAAAGTGAATAAACCCGCGAAACTGAGAAATAATGTTGTATAATTCAATGATTTTAACAATGTACCTGTAATCAGATTACCAACTATTTAAACTGTTGCAGTTACTCATAATTTGTAATCTGATTACGTAACACCCTTGCATGTTATCTGTTACTCCCCAACACTGGTTATTGACTCAATTGTCAAATCTGTTTGGCTGTATGGCCATGTAAATAAAAGAGAAAATGGCCAACGCCACGCATTAAAATTCATTTTAAGCCTAAAGCCAGGTCTCAAATTGTATAATCCATTGTGGTGAAACAATGTCTTGTCATAGTGAGCTATAGTTGAGTTTTATATGAAGTATTTCTGACTAATCTCTGGTAAATGTTATTTCTTTCAAAATGCTACAGGAGGTCATTCCACCAACCTCGTGACCTTTTGTACAGATTTTTTACAGCTCACTTGATCTTTGAATGGAAACCATACAATCTAGACTATGGTGGTATAATATGGCCAGATCTACAATAGAATTTAGCTGAAAGCATATTAATATTTTAAGAAAAGTCCAATCAAAATCCAGACTTTAAACCCAAAAATCTCTAGATGAGCTAAGCTTGTAGAAATATATCCCAAAAGACTTGCAGCTGTGATGCCAGCTAAATGTAGTGCTACAAGGTTGCTTGTTTTATTAACTTATTTATTTTTAACACAATGTAATTATTCCCTTCCACTTTACAATTATGCGACACATTGTGTTGATCTATAAAATCCCAATAAAATACATTTACATTTGTAGTTGTATTGTGACAAAATGCGGTAAAGTTTCAGCTGTATGAATATCACTGTAAATCAAGTCTAAATAGTTTCATAGGAATTCACCCCTTAATCCTAAATGTGTTGGCTCTTTTAAAATTGAGATGGTGTCAACCCTAAACTAGCAGGTAAAGAATGAAACTATCATAGTGAGTGCACATTCATGCTAACCCTAACCCTTAAGTAAAAACAGCAAATCTACCTGTGGATCCTGCGAGAGCCCCCAGGGGACCACACATCACATTGTTGTGCTCGCATTATGTGCCAGCCACCTCGCGCTTCCGGAACCAAGAACACAAATTGGTTTTCTTTACTGAACGCGCTCAAGAGCTGTACCTTCAAGCATGGCCCAAATATTCCAGCAGCTCAGTCAAAATGATTTACAACCATTTCAACCGTCAGTTTGCTTCTGACAGTCAATTAATTCAGGACAACTCCTCTTTTGTTTTTTTATTCTACTACATAAGACCCAATTTAACCACACAATGCTCTAGAGTCAGAATGTTCTTTTCTTGTTGGGTGTAGGGATAAATAAAGTGTCCTTACACCCTTACATGGATGAAGGAAGATAAACAATAATCATTGCATGAAAATAAAGCTACTACTGATGGCTTTATTCATAATTTAACCACTACTGTTGAGTAGGGTTAGTATTAGGGTCTGGTTAGGGTCAGAGAGGTGTAAAGTGTACTGTTGCTTAATTGAAATTGTACTTAAGTACAAGTACAATTAAGTCATACATAAAATACTCAAGTACAAGTAAAAAGTAGCTCAATTAAATAGTACTCAAAGTAAAAGTTACTAGTTACTTTTACCCCCCACATTTAATTTTGCTTATAAATCTTACCACAATTCCCTTGCATACAGTAAACATCTCATGTAGAAACTTAAAAAGGAAGAGACACAATCTGGCACAGTTGGAAAATAATTTATTTTCCACAAAGGCACCTGTACAAAATAAAAGGTTTGTAAAAAATGTACAATTATTTTTTTAAATGATACACCTCCAATGAATTCAATTCAAAATAATACAATTGAACCCAAGAAAGTGGCGTTAATCATAAATGGAATGACTAAGAACATTGATTATGTTCTATGTGCCCTTAAACATAAATAAAAGCATTATCACAAAAAACAATAATTTACTCTAATGGTTGGGTGTAGAAATGTAATGAATTACTTCACTTATTTGAAAATGTACTTAAGTACAAGTAAAATTACTGATTTAGAAATATACTTAACTATGTACCCATAAAAGCAACTAAATGACAGTAATGTGAGTCTGACCCCACCTACTATGGGGTCAGACTACTTAATGAGAATAATCCTGTAATAAGTTACATTAGAGTGAAGGTAAAAATGATCTGGTCATGTAACTTTGTTTGGATGTTATCAACTTTTTAACATCCAGGACATTTCTTGTTCCATTTCTTTTCTGCTGTCTTTTAAACTTTCTCTCTGCATCTCTTCATAGGTCAACTCACACAGTTCAGTCCATGTCTAAAGAAGAACTGTGCAGTAGTGTTTCCGTCCAACTTTTCAACGGAGAGAAGCAGCAGATGACCATCACCTTGGAGAACATTGGATCAGAGGAAATTCAGACTCTGGAGCTAACCTCGAAGATTGTCAGCACGAAAGGTAAACAGTTATTCCAGTCGCAAACAGAAAAAACACAATATATACAATTACAATTTTATTTATACAGATGTTTTTCTCCAAAGGGACGTACAACACAAGCACTTAGGGTTAAGGGACTTGCTCAACATCTACAGTGATGGCTGGGGTTGGATTTGAACCCTCTGATTACAAGATCGCTTCCTTAACCGTTACGTCACCACTGTTAGAGGAGAACTCTCCTCATACCACCAGGTTCTCATCATTTAGTGTTGGTCAGGATTGAATTGATTTTAATGAGATTATTATTGTACCAGTGTTATTTCGGACCTAAATGCATAACATGTAGGGCCCTATAAAATTTTTTGTTTTCCGCATTCATTTTTTTAAATTCCGTTTTTTTAAGAAATAATAGTTTTTTTCAGAAGATATAAGTTTGTAAGAATAACAAATAAAAATAAAACCATAATTAAACAAAAATCTGTCAAAAATAAAAATAATGAGTAAGATACAATTAAAACGTAGATATAAGTTCTACTGACATGGATTATTGACTACGCCTTTTTAATTATTTATATGTCATATAAAGATGTACGAGAGAACCCTATTTCCCCTCTGGGTTCAAGGGTTTGCTGAATTACTGAACTTAATTTAAATTAACCTAATTTAAATGATCCTGATGACATTATTCCAGATTGTAATGATATAACAAAAACAAGTGAACGCAAGGATGCATCCGTTATTTCACCACTAGGGGCCAGAATGTTTTCTAGTATTAGAAGCAATCATTAGTTTACAATGTTTCAGACTCTACAATCCCTGGCATCGATGGTCTCGTCCACAACAACGCGCAACTTTCCCCATAGATCTTCTGTAACTCTGATGAGATGTTGTTCAAACACTCTGTTTTCATGGAGCGCCGCAGCGCTACACTAGAATCGAGTTTCACAGACACATTAAAGTTAAGCGGTAACTGGTGGCTCCATATTTAGGGGTGAGTGATGAGTTACGTAGTTTTTTTGGCAGTTTAGACGGTGTTTCGTGTGGTTTAGGTGTTGTTTGAAACGGCCAAAATGGGAGGGGGCAGGGCGGTGCACCTAATGAGTGGTCCCCGGGAACATTTCATTAAAAACCAATGTTCCTTGCCTCATGTGATGGCATTTCATCCCAATTCTGTCCATTTCCACGTTCAACAGTAGATTCCGTTGTCATTTGTCAATCCTGTGATTCCGTTCGCGATTTTGTTAACGTGGACTTTATAGGGCCCTAAACCTGACGAAGATGTTCAGATTTAAAAAGCTTCAACTATAATAGTATTCGTACAATCATCCTGTGTAAACTGCAAAGAAATCTTAAATGATGAAAGTAACTTTTTTAAAAGCACTTCGTTACTTCTCAAAACTTATTTAACTTTGAGAACAAAGAAAATTAATTTGCTTGAAGTTACCTGCAGTGCATTTTAGGATGCATACGCAATCCTAGAGTATTTAAAAGCTCTAGGATTAGTTTGCTCGTATATTCTGCCTTGTTTGGGTGATGTAAACACGCAAACAAAGTCGAGAGTTGATCAAACAGGCAAATTCTTGAGCGATTGTGAGGTTGAGAGCGAAGTATTGGACATGACGTCAAACGCACGGCATAATGGGTGGTCAGGAGAGCTGCGATGGCGCAAAACAGGATATTAAAACACTTGTTGCTGCTCCATTGTTGAACGTTGTGAAAGAACAAACAGAGAAGACAGAAGTTTCTGCGCACACTTAAGCACTTGCTTTGACCCATCATTAAGAGCCTCTTCTACTCATTTGTTGTTTTTATGCTGAGAGAAGCCTCTACTCTAGTGACGGCCACTCAAGAGGTTAGCTCATGTAACTGCACCAGAGGCTGTTAGAGTGGATCGGAAGTTATGCCCTGAACACAAACCGAGCCAAATCAAGGTGATAAAATTGTCAGCTGTCCTTTGCCCATTCATAGGGAGCCCAGGACCAAACTGTTGTAAATGCACCCTTATGGGGCATTTCCACTGGCGGTATTGGCTCTACTCTCTTTTTGCTCTGTTTCCACTGGGACAAACTGTGGTACCTGGTGCTGCTTTTTTTAGTACCTCCTTTGTTGAGGTTCCAAAAGAAGCAGCACTGGTCTGCTTTGTGCCTACGTCACATTTTCAGACACCGATTGGGTCTGAGAATCATCACAGTCATCAACTCACACACAGAGAGGAAGCATTTGGCCACCATTGATTTTTGTTGGCGATCTTGTGAGGATGTCAGCAAAAAAATGCAATCCATGGAGACAGGCAGTTTTGCATGTCATGTTGGTGCTCAGTGGAAACACTCCGAAAAAGAGTATCGGGTCCCGAAAGTGACGAGTGCGGAGCTGTGTAGAGCTGATACCGCCAATGGAAACGCCCCATTATGGCACGTTTCCATTGGCGGTATCGGCTCAAGACCCATATTTGATATAAACATACACTTTAATCCACCAGTCCCTGCTTTCTATGACACTCTTTTATGGTGTAAAAAACTTAATGAAATGGACACAGATTGCAGTGAAATCTTTTAAGGGCAGGGGTGAAACTCTTAACGCACAATATGTCATCAGTGTTGTTTTAGTTTGGACAGGCTTTGATGTGCCTTACCACCCACTGTGTTGATGTTCGGGTCTCACAGTCCCTGTATCAGTCCTGCTACAGTGGTTTCTACCCTGCTGTCTTTGCTTTAACATCCTTCATGCCCCTGTGGCTTTTCGGTCTGTGTTCCAGCTCTTTGTTCAGCACCTGCTCACATCCTCAGATCTCTGCTGTACCTCTTCATTCCCCTTTTTCTCTTACACAGACTTTGTTTTTTGTTGCTTTGTCTCGTTGTTTTAGCAGGAAAAAAAAGAATATCTTTAGCAGCATTAGCTTGTTGTTTAGAGGGGCCACTCTCCTTCGATGTTAACCTTAATGTTCAAAGTCATATTTTTAATGTTTTGATTTGGGAATTATGTGTTAGCTGTTTATTCACTTTGATTTTATTAGATCATATTTTAATCTTCATATTCCAAATAAAGTATTAATGACAGAAAAGCCTATTTTAAACAAAAGCCAGGGAGCTAACACATGATAAATTCCTCCGACATTTCCAAAATTGTCCCACTGTCATTTCAGACGGCATGCTTCTTTTCTATGGTTAGATCACTCAGATCCTATCAGTACGTGCACTTTACTTCAGACTTACACAGTTTACTTACATCTTTTTCATATTTATTCATGCTTTCTTTATCAGGATTCTGCTGTCTTGATAGGAAAACGTCACATTGAGCAATGAGCAGATCTGAGGAAGAATTCATGACTGACTGGCACTTCGGAAATAAGCTACAGATTTTAGATTTTATCTTGTTTTGCGGCGCATAGGACACTGTTTTTTTCCTTTAAAGTTGAGGGTGTGGCCAATGCGGTGGTGCGCTCTGTGCGGTTATTTCATAGGGATGCACCGAAATGAAAATTTGTGACCGAAGCCGAATAAAATATAAACGCTTGGCCTAATACCAAATATGTTGTTAAGTTTTTCATTATTTTTTATAACAATGCATGAATAGCCTACAATACATTTTCAGACATCTTTTTAAACGAAAGTAAATCTTTATTGGATATTCTGACATTTTTTAAATATTCCAGCAGCCTTTGCTTTTCAAAAAAGCGCAACAAAGTTTTTCATTTATATTAGCCCTTAAAATAAAGCAAAACATTGCATTAAAGGGGAGGTATGATGAAAAAAATCACTTAATGATGGTATTGCTACAGTGATATACATCCTTTTAGCCTCATTCAGAGGGCCTCCCTCCCTTGTTATCCCACATTTTGTAAAATGTCAGCTCCAAACGGGGGAGTTGGATTGGCAGGTGACGTAATTTAACACGCCTCCTAGAATGTGAGCTCCTCCCTCTCCAACTGTCTAACAGCTAAAACAAACACTGCGGTTTAATATAGAATATATATTATACTTTATTGCCATTTATGTAATGCAAACTGCACTACTGGACGCCCAAACTGCACTACTTTTTCTGCCCGCCGATTGTGTTGGGAGTCACTGCTTGGAGCCACAAATCCATTGTTTACACACATCAGCTGTTAGCACTCCGTGGTAATGCTACACCAGCCTATGCAGCGAGACCCGACAATGTGAGGCCGAATGTGGCTTTTTTTGCAATATTCCTTCAAATATATTTGGTTACCGAATATTCGGTGCATCTCTAATATTTCAGTCAGTTACACACGTGTCCAGTCGAAGTGGGTGGCAGAAGGAAGAATGTTACTGACAGTCACCCCTACAGAGAAATGAATTAACTGTAACAGCCACTGAACATCACGGTAAACTGAACGTTCAGAAACGATCTTCGGATAATGTAGGAAAGTGAAAACTGTCACAGCTTTAATAACTCGGCGGAATAACGGAGGCGTCATGGTCAGTATGCAGGACGGTGTCTGATTGTGGAGAGAAATTGCGTGGGAGCAAGTGACAGCAGAAGTCATACATCTGTTGAATATTCGTTTTTATTTATACATTTATACATAAAATAAGATTGTTGATTGTTTATTTAAAAATAAAATGCAGTTTGTGGACCGGGAGCAGTGCCACCTATATATTTACGGTGGAAAGAGCTTATGAAAAGTACACTAATCTAAGATATCTATATAATAGTTAATAATAAACAGCATAAATTGTCAAATCACTGCGTTATGTTTGTTCAGGAGCGGTCACACACGCATGACTCTGAGGCTGACAGCTGACGTGATACACACACACACACGGATAAAGTCAAAATCAGCCGGTTACTGATGGAAAGAAACATTAATCAGCATAAAGTTGCCAAATAACCAGGTGACGTTGGTTCAGAAGCGATCGTGACTGGGCTCTGACTTCGAGTCCAATCACTGCCAGTGCACGAGAGAGGTATTTCAATCTGGTTTCATTTAATATTGACCATGAAAAGCTGTAAATGGACTGATTTGTAGACGCAGGGCAGTGATTGTGATTGTGTCCCTTGAAACTAATCACAATACTCCATTAACCGGAATACAGCAGCCCGCCTACCTGCCCGTTTTGATTGGCCAAGTCATCTGAAGGGCACCCTCATCAGCCAATAGGGTGCGGCCTGCGTCACGGCATGAACTTAACATGGCTTTTTTATTGGAAAATTGCTAAATTATTGGAAAATGGCCATTACAGCAGTGCAAATATGGTAGTTTGACCAAGTTTAGCTGCCAAGTGACAATAAGTTTGAGCCTTTTTCTTTAATTCTCTTGTCTTCTGTACTCAGTTATTGCTGCACTGGGTTGAAGGGGGGGATCATTAGTGCCTGTCTTCCCTCACAGTGAGCTCAATGTGGGTACCCCCAGACGGAGTGTCGATTTGTCACAGGGCACACCAAAGCTGAACAAAAAACACAGAAATAAGGCACTCATTCACTCGAAGAGACAATTTATGGACTCCAGTCAACAAAAAAGCTGTGTTTTTGAGCTGTGGGAAGAAATTGGTGTACAAGAGGAAAAAAAACCCTCACAGGCACAAAGGAAACATGCTAACTCTATACAGACAGGTCAGAGATCTTCTCCTGCTGGGAATCAAACTCAGCCCCTTCTGGTAATGATGCAACAGTGCTAACTAATACATGCTTCTTTCAAAACACTAGTGTTTGGAGAAAAGGTCTACATCTTGCCTTTAAGTGAATGTGAGTTTGCAATTGACATGAACAAGGTAAATGCAACTTAAGTTGTTGCTTTTTTCATGACACAAGTAATAGAAATTCAAGCCAGTTGAAGAACACCAAACAAAGCCTGGCTGTTTTTCTCTACAGTTCTCTTGCCTTGTGAATTAATAATGTATTTCCTTTCTGTCAACTTCTTTATCCATCTGAGCATCTATCTGTCACTTTCACCCCTTAAAGCTTGCACTTGCTTATCCCTCTCTTCTCTCGGCTATCACACCCCTGCAAGAATCTTTCCTGTGGACTCAAAGTAACCAAACTTACCGTACGAGCATAGCACAGCAAGAACGTGCAAACTTCACACATTAGGATCCTTGGTCAACCCAGGGAGCTTCAGCCAACACCTTTTTATTTTTAGGTTAAATGATTAAATAGAAAATGGCTATGCTGACCCTGCACATTTAATTTTAAGTTTTAAAGAAGAAAAACTGTTGGATGGGCTTCATCCAACTGTAATTTTATAAATTTTATAAATTGCATTAAAAAAAGGAAAACCTTTCATTAATTTTTTTTTATACTTTCACACACATCTATAGTGTAAACTACTTAAAGGAAACTTTCAGAGTCAAATAATGCACTATGGTAGCAGCAAATTGGACCTACATATAAAAGCAGAAGTTCTTTATGCCTTACTGTAGCAAATGAAAAATGGCTTTTTTGTAAAAAAAAAAATTTTCTGAAAACCTTCTGAAGTGCATCAAAGAAAATGCAGCTATCTGTAATTCACAGGCCACAGTACCTGCTGCTCTTGACAAGGCACAGTCAGAGCTTGAAATATAATAGCATTTTACGCACTGCAGTGAATACTAACCAGCCTGAACCTTGTATTTGTAATAAAGAATAATCTGACCGGATCAAAATAAAACATCTGTATACCTATTTCAATAAGCACTACTGATTATATCAGAGACTTTTATTAAAAAGTGTAAAGGATTTACCAGTAAACCTGCAACCAAGTGTAGTGCATATTTTATATGAATTTGTTGGATAAAAATAGCACAGCAATAATGCACTTGTTTTCCTTGATGTTACAGTTTTATCACAAATACAAAACCCCTGTAATGATGGCTTTTAAGAAACCACCTACATATGAGAGTCTTTTCTTCATTTCGTGCTATAAGTCTCTGATTTGATACAGAAACAAAAAGTGGCACATTTTGAATGTATTACTTAAATCCTTTTACGATGCACAGTTGTCTAAAACACATATACTATCCATATTTTATTCATGCTGTACAAAACTTCCTGTTTACTCTGGTGTGCTGTGGCAGCAGGCATCATTGCAGTACAAAGTAAGAACACTCTTAAGTAATCATAATAAGCACATTTATGCAGAGAGAGCTTTGGGAAGAGGAGACACAAATAAGGCAAAAAAAATCAGATAATTTCAGTAGTGGGAAAAGCATCATATTTGTTTTCACTGTGTTGTCTCAAACTGTCTCTGGCTCAGTACTCGTCCAGACTAATTAGTCAAGACATATAAACAGTTTGTAAGAACTCCACAACAAACACGGAGTCTTTGATGTTTACTGTGAAACTTTAACAATACAAAATAAAATGAACTTTCAATATTGTGCTGCAAGCAAATCTTATACAACATTTGTTACTTACGTTACCCTGGATTTTACACCATTGGGTACACAATTATGGAATTATTATACATGTATTTGAAATTTAAAAAATCTGTTGTAATTCTAATTGAGTTTAGATCATTTACTTTGTAATTGTCATGAAAATTCTACAAAAAATTCCAATTATAATTTAACCCTAAACTGGAGAACCATGTTACAGTTCTATGTACAGTTCTACATATATGTAGTTAGCAATTATTAAAATATGTTTCATATCAAACTTAATCAATCGAGGGCTATACTGACACGAAAAAAGACTCAGAAGTTCACACCAAAAATATTAAAACCCATATTTTCATTGATTAGGAAGCTTAACAAGGTAACCAATACATAGTAAATAAATTAGATGATAGATATTTGTTTTTAGTGGATTTTACAGCTGATTTAAGACCAGTTATCATATGAGATGCTAACACAAGTGGAAAGTTACCTTTTATTAGGTTATTTATTTCAGGCTCAGTAATTGTGATTAACTTTAGTAATTGACAGCATAATTGTAATTGACTTTCTGAGGAGAAGATATAATTTTAATTTAATTGTAATTGGAAAAAATGCTGGTCACTGTAATGGTAATTGAACATGGGTAATTGAAAATGTAATTGGAATTGAAAAAATTCAATTGACCCCAACCCGGCCTCCTAATAGTTACAATTACAAATGTTTTTGGTGTACATCATTTTAACTGTCCTGCATTGCATTCTTTCATCAATTTTTCTCTTCTGTCCCCGTCCAGGGAGATTAAACACACTTCCATGGGTTATAAACTTGTTGATATTATACACAGTGGACAAAGGAACTTGAACATCTCTGGAAATGGTCTTCTAAACTTGAGATTGTTCATATTTTCCACAATTTTGCTTCTTCAATCCTCAGACAGTCTTTGACTCTTCTTTTTCTTCTCCATGCTTGGTGACACGCACACACGCACGCACGCGCACACACACACACACACACACACACACACAACGGGCGAGTTTAGTTTAGTTTCTTAGGATCCCTATTAGCTGCAATTTACAGCCAGCTGATCTTCCTGGGGTCCTTCTTAAAAGTCATACAGATCAAAACTATCCATTAGACAGATAACTCACATTTCAATAATTGACAATTGACAAAAATAAATGACAATTCATACATATATATAAAAAAATACATGCAGTACATGCTCAGAATCTGTCAACTTTTACACATTGTAACTGGCTTCAGGTAGGATTTCTATATATGTTACTTGCCAACTGTGAGTTTAAACAAGCACCACATGCTTGACTTAAAATGATTTATCAACAATTTTAAAAGAGTGCCAGCAATTTTGTATGGTCCAATGTTTGAATTTTGTGTAAAATGTGGCTTTTTTGTGTGTTTTCAATGCACATGATGGGAAAAAACACATGTATACCAAAAACATTTGTAATTGCAACCATTTCTGAGAGAAATGCTGTATTTTCACTAATAATCCAGGGCTGCCAATACTTTTGTTCATGACTGTAGCATGTACATGTGGCACGGGTCGATTAACATAGATAGTGAGTTAGATTTAGCTTAGCAGTTAGCTATGAGCTAGATAAATATCTACGAAAAAGGGCACAATTAACTATTACCGTGTAAAATGACTGAAACAAATCATAAACGCTATCTACATTACTATAAAGTAATGCAATATATATGCTATAAAATACATACTACAATATCCTGATGTACTATAATGTATTACAATATTCATACATATAATAATAATAGCAAGTAATAATTATGGTGATTATTATATATTAAGAAATATTATGTAATAATGTAATACCCCACTAATTTGTGGCAGTTTTTCACAATATAAAATAAATCTTACACTATAATTTTGTAAATAAAACCACTAGACACTTTTATTTCCCAAGGCAGTGTTTCTCAAATGAGGGTACGCGATGGCACTACAGAGGGTACTTGAGAGAGTGTGGAAATGAACCAATTAAAGCAGTAAAAATAACGGGTGTTATAATGTTATTTTGGTTAAAAATGATAATCATCATAATAATGAAGATAGAACATGAACTGAAGATACAAAGGTCAGTCTTGTTTCCACATCAGGCAGGAGAAGACCAGAAATGATAAAAACAATAGAAACAAATCTATTCAGGAGGCACTAAATACTGTTTCATTCCACTTATTACAAAGTGAGATTCTTCAAAATGTGTGTTATCACTCATTCAATCCATCACTATGCTCCATAGTTGTTTTTTTAATTAGTATTCTGCACAAAATGTTGTTGTCGGAATCAGACAAAGGAGGTACTCAAGCCTAAAGACTTAGAGAACCACTGTCGTCAGGCACTGCATGTCTTGCATATAATTCATTATCACAGAATGGTCCTTTATTGTGATAAATGTGATAGTGATTATTTACATGGCCAGAAGCTGATTGCTATGTGTAGTTGGTCCTGGGTAAAACAGTGCCAAAGTGGAGTCGTTCCTGCCGGAGTCATGTCCGTTCTCTTGTATATTTCTATGTGTGGTCTATTTTAGTCACATTTGTTCAACTGCATAGTTTTAACACTTCTGTCCTCGTTTGAATCAGAATTAACAGTGGTGTGTTTTCTTTGGATCTTCTTTGGATCAGGCCTTTTTTTCTCAGAAATTTCAGTTGTGAAATGAACAGGTTTTTCCACAGGGTCCAGCATTTTTGCTCTGTGAGGACAGCCACTCCTCACATGAGCTTCTAATAACAATTCCCATTGTAGAGACTTTGCATTTGAACACAAGCACCTGTATCACACCTTTCTGAGTAACGTCTGACAAAAAAAGGTGCTCTTTCCCACTGAGTTTAGGTATTTTAGATTTTATAACAGAAGTTTTAACTGCATGCCAAAATACAGCACCACCGTGTCTTTTGATTGAAATCGTTCACTTGTGAACCATCTTTTGAGTTACTTTCAATAATTATTTAAATAATTCAATCACTAATTGAACATTTTTTATTGCAGCACTTTTGTTTTATGCTCAATTAAAAACAGTTTTTTATAGAACTATCTAGAATGTCTAAAATGACATGTTCATGCACACTTTTAGGGCTGCACGATTATGGCCAAATTGATTATCACAATTATTTTGATCAATATTATGATCACTATTATTATCACAATTATTTATCATGTTAGGAAAAAATCTGTTTTTATTACACTACTTTTGCACTGTACAGTTTACAGTGCAAAATAAAGCTTTAAATAAGAAAATTAACCCAATAATTTAAGATGTACCAAAGGTTCACAAAGTAAATACATCATCAGAGTTTAGAGCCCGGATTTTAAATGCAAATATTTCCGACGTTCAAATTAATTAAATGGTCTAATTGATTCAAATTTGATGAATTTTTGCAACCCTACGCACTTTTATCAATTAGTTTTTATCTAAATAAACCTTCTGCTGCATTGGCATCTCAACAACTTCAAATTGCACCAAACACCCTGAAAAATCTTGCTAAATTGTTTTTGAAACCACCCAAAATGCAAGTTTTACCATGTTGGAGTTCTGCACAAATCCATTTTTACTTATTCTTCAGTTCGAACGTCAATCAAAACTTTAATGTATTTTACCTCCTTCTTTGCCTTGTTCATCTGCTCCTTGTACGTAAGGCAGTAACACCTGTTATGTAGAGATCAGACTTGTTGCTGCCTCTCAATCATTATTCCTTTCTTCTGATGCTTCTGGCTGCCCCCCCCCCCCCCCCCTCCTCCCCCCCAATGGAATGTACTGCCATGACATGATCCTGTCATTTCTCTTGTGATCACTATGCTTATTTTTACGTGGACTGGACCAGAGCTGTAAGATCCGCCCTGGAGCCGTTATTCTATGAGAACGTAATGAATAAAAGATGAGAAGGGTAACAATAAAAAGACATCTTTGGCAAAACAAACAAGACATCTATTTCTGCGACAGTGCGGACACAAACCATCTGGAATATGAAACATACAGTATATAGACTTTTACTATAAAAGACTTCTAATATATTGTGTAACATTGAAATTGGCTAAACGTTTTTTTTTTTTTAAAAGCAGTGAAATATCCGTCGTTATTTTTCTCTCACACTGCTTCTGTATTTCTGTCAACGTTAGCTCATCGTCATTCATAGCAAATATCTGGAACACACAATAGTGCACAGCTCATAAGAAATAGAAAAAAGGAGGATTAATGTTGCTTCAGTGATTGTTGTTACCACAGGCAGTGCAGGCTGCCAGCTGTCTGTATAGTCCTCATCTGAGGATATGACAACCCGTGCTACGGTGGCTTATTCACATTATAAGCATTGTCTCATGTTGAGCAAGAGAGGACAATACCATTCTTTTTTGGTTGTGTGAGTGGAGTTTTGTTTTTTTAACCCATACATACAGTATAATAACACTATCCTCTCCTGGGTCACAAAACTTCAGGATGCTTTTGAGGGAAGATGTTGCTACAATAAGGGCAACGTGAAGCTCAGGGCAATGTTCTTCTGGACAACATTGAATATTTTGTCTAAGCTACTGATGACAACACCTCAGTGTAGCATAAACACCCTTTTACTTGGGACCTTGTACGGCAAGATAAAGAAAAAGTTAAGTACAGCCTAGGGAGTCCATAACTTGCAGCGTACAGTACTCAAGCAATTTGCTGCTCGTGTCTTAATGTCAGCTGGTTAGTGATTTTACCACCCTGTAAAATGTTTGGGCAGCACATGTTTTGTCAACAAGTGCAAAACAAGGCTTTAAAGAGTAACTAAACCCCAAAAGTACTTTTTTTCTGCTGAATAGAAATGTATTTGGTTAAGGAGTAGTGCTGTTGATTGATCCTCATCCAACTCTCAACATTTTAGTCAAAGTATTTCAATTTGTCATATTTAGTTGTAAAAAGTCAGTGACTGTCCTCTATTGGTCGGAACCCAGGTATTACAATTGGTTTTTACTATTAGCTGAGAACAAGATCATGTGATGTTATGGGACCATCTTGCGTCACAAACAAGCACTGTTATCCCCGCCTGTTTTTATAAAAGCTAGCACCGAGACGCGTGATTTTCTTCATTTTTAAATAGAATACGTTTAGATATTTGAGTTGAAATATATTGTGGTTTTGTACTCACCTCTATGATCTGAATAAGACGTTGGTAGAGTTTATAGTGGAAAAGATGCTAATGTTTTTGGCGTAGCTGAGCTGCGTAAGCCATCGGGGCAGTACGCCAAATGGGCACGGCGTGTTACCAGGGTTCCTCCTGCCGGGCTCTACTGGGCAGACTCTGGCTCCAAATGTCGTCAAATTTGGAGGATGGAAGCGCCCCTAAGCACCATATTTTGGCTTCAAGAACGTTGAATGGGAACAGCTACAGTGAACGCCCACTGGTCGGTATCTCTGCCCATAGTTTCTGTACATGGAATTTGCTGGTTTCCACTGTCTTTGCATGGGTTTATTATAAATACAACAAATTTATTATTCTGTCATTTAAAATCTATGCATAAATGCATTACTGTGTCCTTATATATTCAATATATGAATCAACTGAATGCCTTTTATACTCTCCAAATACAGGAGAGTGTGCTAATTATATGTTAAAGAGAGCCTTTCATGGTGGGTTTACCTCCACATAGTTGTTGCTGCACTGGTTCTGATTTGTGCCAGCGATGCACTCTAATGCTGATTAAATGTTTTCTGATTGGTTTTCTATAGAATAAGATGCTAAGAGGAAAACTCTGCATATTTCAGGGCTCACATCTCGCAATATTAACCAAAAAGACTGTTTAGCTGAAATGTTTGTATGCAGATGTAAGATTCATATATCTGATGTTTAAGTAAAACATATATTGTAATAGTATTCCCTATTATTTACCTGTTGACTTACAATTTTTGATGAAGCGTAATTAATGAAGAACTTAACTGATTTTTCCAAATCCAACTCATGAATATTTATAATGAAGTTATATTCTCAGGAGTTTGACAGGCTTTGGAATAAACCGTGTCTTGCAAACTGTTCTTGTTATAAACCTGCTGTCTCCTGCTCATGTCAAACCTAAAAGCGGCTGCAGCTCATCTACACAAACTGAGATACTGTATACTCCAGACTAAAGTGGAAAGTAGAGGTTAGAGGCAACTATAATTAGATCATCAGGTATTATTATGGGCAATTAAAGACTTGCTGAGTTGTATCACACTTAGACACTAAAGAAACATGAATGTTACAATTTATATTCTTTGACATGTTAAACTTCTAATATATATATACAGTAGAAGATTAGGGATGCACCGAATATTCGGCCGAATATTGCAAAAAAAGCATTATTCGGCCTTTGCTTTTGTGAGTTAAAAGCAAGGCCGAATAGTAGCGTATGACACAATGATCAAACAACATGCAGTGATTTTGAGTCGGAAAAGTGTGTGCGCGTTGCTGCAGCAGCAGCAGCTCCTCCTTTCCACACACAAACAGCCAGACACTCTCCTTACCGCTCTCCATCGTCCGTAAAAGTAGGAAACCGTCCAATTCCACAACAGAGTCCGTCTTTAGCGCTGTAAGCCATCAACATTCCTAACGTTTCCTTCCTACACCACACCGGGTCGTGCTGCATAGACTGGTGTAGCATTAGCATGGAGTGCTAACAGCTGATGTGTGTAAACAATTGGTCCGTGGCTCCAAGCAGTGACTCCCACCACGATCGGCAGCAGAAAAAGTAGTGCAGTTTGGTCGTCCAGTAGTGCAGTTTGCATTTACATATATGGCAATAAAGTATAATATATATTCTAAACAGCAGTGTTGTTTTAGCTGTTAGATAGTTGGAGAGGGAGGAGCTCACGTTTTAGGAGGCGTGTTAGGTGACGTCGCCTACCAACGTGGGCAAAATCAAACTCGCCCGTTTGGAGCTGACGTTGTTTTTACAAAATGTGGAATAACAAGGGAGAAATCAGAACTTTTTGAACTTTGTCCCTCTGAATGAGGTTAAATGGATGTACAGTATATCACTGTAGCAAAACCATTATAAAGTGATTTTTAGCTTTTTTTTGGAATGCATGTTTTGTTTTATTTGAAGGGCTTATATAAATGAAAAACTTTGTTGTGCTTTTTATGAAAAGCAAATACTACTGGAATATTTAAAAAATGTCATAATATTCAATAGACATTTACTCTTTAAAAAAACATGTTTAAAAATGTATTCTAGGCTATTTGTGCACTTTTTTAAAAAAATAGTGAAAAACTTAACATTTGGTATTCGGCCAAGCTTTCATATTTTATTCGGCTTCGGCCTCAAATTTTCATTTCGGTGCATCCCTATAGAAGATAATGTAATAAGTGCGTAGATTTGACAAATTTATATTTTTCAATGGAAAATTGTATAAGTTACAAAAGTGAACATTCCAATGTTAATCCAATTGGACCAGAATTCACCATCTAGCACATGCTACATGTGCTCTCTAACTTATCACAACACTTTCTGTTTTTCACATTGGGCTCTACCAGTTTTAATAAGGAATATATAAGTGTATAAAATATATGAAACAGGATTTTTGTAAGAAAAGATATCACCAATATTTGAAGAGTCAAGGGAAACCCATTTCACCATCTGTTACTAAGCTGGTATTTCTTGAAATAGGAATGCAAGAGCAAATTCCAGGAAACCAACGATGCAACCAACGATGAAAATGCAATAAAATCATTTGGAGCTACAGTTATTGTCACTTCCTCACCGCAAACCCCAAATGAGTGGTCCATCGTTTTCCCACATCTGGTTGAGAAAGTCAAAAATCAATTTCCAAAAATCAAATAAGGTAGAGCAGTCCCAGAACATTTGACTTTTACTTTTTAAAATCCTCCACTCTTAAGCTTTCATGGCGTCAACGGGACGAATACAAGTGTATAGTTATTTCAGAAGTTGACATTGTCAAGTATTTCACCTGCAAGTGAACCAGTAAGTAACCCTGCTCCCAGCAGAGGTTGAGAAAAATTAGTTCATGCCAGAGATGGCCTAGTTCAGGGACAGCTCTACTGTAAATAGGCTTATACTCACCCAACCGATGGAAAAAAGGTTCTATATGTTGGCTGGGTCGGCTATATTTATTAATGTATATATAACTGTAATCTAAAAATAATCACATATGGCATGACAGTTAAGGACATGTTTCTTAATACTCGAATTTTGATTTTAGGTATTTCAGACATATTTAAAAGTTGGAAATGTACAATAATCCTATATATGGTCCCTTTAAACTGTTTGGTTTAGTATATTTCGGACATGTAAAAGAAATTAGAAGATAATGCTAAACAATAATCATCCAACTTGTTTCCTGTTTTTCAGATAATTCCTCACCCAGTCCAACACTTTACTTCTGATGCCATACTATTACAGTTTATTGATTAATATGTTATGGTTTTTCATGTCTTAGGTCTTTTGGGTCCACAAATATTCCAACTGTTTTTAGTTTATTGAAATAATGATTTATTTTTCAACGGATTCTATTGTATTTGATGTTCAATTAGATCTAAAACCGTATTGGCTTTCAATGAATAACTTATGTTTATGCATGTTTCCAGTCAATTATTGAAAAATTTCTAAAATTTTATAACATTGTGGACACACACACACACGGAGGATGCAAATACACGCACGATGTATGCACACAGTAGGTAGCAAGGCACTGATTAAAAAAAAAAAAAACAGAAACCGTCCCCTCCAATATTGCTGAAAACTGAGCATAGGGAGCACCATCACTCCGTTTCGGAGCAAAACATCAGTAATAACAGCAATATTCTGGGGAATGATGGGCGTCGTCAGTAACTACAGCACTATCAACATTATTTGCAGAGTGTTTCAGATCTAAGTTAGGTTATCACTTCTTTGTGCGAAGCAATTTCCCATTTTGTCCAGAGAGGCTCACATCTTGTCCCTCCGCAGTCTTAAATTGTAATTCATGTGTTCCTCGTCTTGGGTGTTTATGACGCTGTCTATCCCCTGATTAACCGTGAGTGGTTCCTTACAAAGCCATCACATTGTTATAGCCTTTTTTCCAAGAGGTATCTGTTCTTTTTGGGTAGTTTAAAGTCTGTTCCCCCAGTAGAAAATCAGGAAGGAGAATAACAGATTGTTGCTTAAAACACTCCTGGCTATATAATGTGGACATCTTTCGAGTAGTGTTTATTAGCTGGACAAGAATGTGTGTGTGTGTGTGCTCAGCCATATTGCTACTACGTTTTTCCAGCAATTGTATTGTGCATTGTGGTGTCTAGATTTTCATTTTAGAGTTGCCACATTGCAAAAATCTTGCCACATTTGTGAGGCTGTGGTTGAGATATAAGTGTGTATTATATTCATCAATTCGTCCTGTTCAATAGAAATTCCCAATTCCCTTTACCCATTATTCCTTTACATGATTTGTTGAATAGCCTCTTAATTAACTTATATACCTGTATAATTCTACAATAATCATTTCTGAACAATTTTGTATGATAAGCCCTGATGAGTAGTTGTGATACCTGGCACATTTGATAAGTGTCTTCTGATATTTTTTATCAAAGTAGTATCTGAGTTCAAGATACCTAAAAACCTTGTCAAGCAAGGCAATATTTTTCTGACATAGATTTAAAATCTGGAAATTCAAAATTATTAAAGGTGCAGTCCGCAACCCTCAGATCCCTCTCTCCCCGTACCTCCCCGCTGCTCTCTCCAAACTTTTCAAAGTCCCTCCCTCAGAGGTGCTAACAAGCTAATGTTAGTTCAACATCACAGTAATATGACGGGCTCTGCTAAAAGCATATTACTGCAGCACTTCTCTCTCTGTGTGCACATACCTCAGCAGCAGCAGCAACAACACAGTGTCACTTACAGCAGCCCACGCGGAGGCTGCTGCACGCACATGAACGCATGCACCACAGATCTTTCAAGCAGAAAAGTCACCAATTTCATCTTCTACTCCTCCACACCATACACTATAAAAAAAAATACTGCGCTCCAGCCCCGGGAAAGGGGTGGGGACTGTGAGCAACAGCTATCAGACAGTCTATCAAACACAATCCTAGCTCTAAGTGGTTCTTTTTGCTTGGTCGCCGTGCATTCTGGCAATCTGCCAAAGGCTGCAGGAGCAGCAGGGGGGACTGAATGAGTGTTTTTTTCACACAAAATACTAGTTTGATGTAAAGCTGTCCTTACAAAGTGACAGCTTTAGCAAATATGACAAAAAGTCACTTTTCTAAGAATTGCAGACTGTATCTTTAACGAGAAGACACAATGTTTCGAACCCATTGTTGTACCCACTATTTAAGTGCTTCAATGTGAGCAGCCAGCCTGAAGTCTGGTTCATGGATTGTTTCACTATGGTTGGCCCATGTATCAAGAGAAAGTTTAACCCACTGACTCTGGATATCATGTTGCTTAGCAACCAATGGTCATCCTAGCTGACTCTGTAAAGTTGTATCAAACAGTGACGGCTCCATGGCTTTCCATTTTGCCATGTATTCTTGGTTGCACAGAGCATCAGTGGAATTATCTGTGTCCCTAGATAGTAATTTTTAAGGCTTAAAATTCAATTTTCTACTGATTATCTGTAATGTGAATGGGTAGAGACTGGAACAGATAGAGCAGTCTGGGTAAATTGTTCATAATTATTGATATTATTCTACTACCAAGATCAAAGTGTAGAGGGACCCACCTGTGGAAGTCATCTTTGATTTGTGTGGTAATTGGTGTATAGTTTTTATTTTAATGGTGAGATAAGTGTTTTGTTAATCTCATACTATTTGTTGTTCAATACCGATAGTGGTGTGAAAAACCTGAGTTTTGTCAATATCAAGGGTGTAGCCCAACGTTGCTCCATACATCAGCAACAGATCTATTGATCTAGGGATTCTGGATTTAGGATTTTTTAGGCTACTAAAAGCATCATTCATGTAAAGATAAATCCTTTATTTTGTATATTTTACATGTATTTCTTCTAGGTTAGGATCCTATCTTATAGCTTGTGTAAGCAGCTCAATACATAAATGAAAGAGTCCTGGGCTAGCCGGACAGCCCTGGCGATAGGTACCCAATGATCTTTGCAATGGCTAGTGTTGTGTTCAAGACCGCACTATCCGAGACCAAGACTTGCCCGAGACCAGAATGCACCGAGACCAAGACAAGACCAAGACTTTCGGGAGCCGAGACCGAGTCAAGACCAAGACCGAGACAAGCCGAGACCAAGACCATAAACATTATTTTTTCAATTTAAAAAAATATATAAATAATAAAATTATGGCAAGGTTCAACAGTTAAATAACATTCTCTCTTTAATTTTAGTTTATTTTAAATACATTTGATGGACAAAAAAGGTGCCTGCAAAAAATTAATTAAAATATTAAAACTACTACTGCTACTGATAAATTCACAATTATTCTACATATTTGAAAACAAGATTTTTATGTCAGCTGAATGTACAGCAAGTGTTTAAAAGCATTTCTGCCAAGAAATAATGATTCTTGATTCTGATTCTTTGAGTTTTGCAGGTCAACAGGTCACAGATTTCACAAGATAATTTTTTAGTTTGAAAAAGCCTTCACACAGGTTATTTTTATTAATTCACTTAGTTGATATAGTTTAATTTGGTTGCTGTAATGTAACTAGGATATTCAATTAACAAAGGTTTCCAACTGTAACTGTAAAAGTGAAACTTTCTGAAATAAAACTACAAACAAGTTGTCAGCAGTGTAAAAAACATAGAGCTACAGGTAGATGTGAAACTAAATAAAACAAACTCAAACCCTGGAAAAGTCATGTGACAAATCAATCAATAGTTATTGTTGAGAATTATTTTTATTATTCTGGATACAGTGGAAACAGAAACTATAAATAATAATTATATTGTGAACCTGTTTATATTGTGGGGAACATATTATATAAATATATGTAATTGGAGTCTAAAGCCACAAAAAAACACCACTTTTAAAAGAAAATAGACTAATATAAGACCTATTTACAGTTATTTGAGTGATTCTGTGCTAGTGCAACTCTGCGGCGATGACACGCTGGTGACGACATAAACCAAGATGGCGGCGGCCCAGACTACAGCCGACATTATGTAATAAAGCCTTAAAAGACATGGATATAATGAAAAGAGTGGATGGACAGAGGCATAAACATGCAGACTTTCACACGGACACACACGGACTTATTAAACACACACGGACCTCAATAAACACGGTAAATGGAACAGGTTTCATCGCACGGCTGGCACTAGGACCCAGAAGCAGAGTAAGTGCGTCCCCTATCCAGCCTTCACAGGCTGTAATATCATCAGTTTATCATTTTACCAGTTGTTAAAGCTACTGTCTTTACCAGGGAGATAATATTTATTACTGATGATTGTTTTCTGGAGTTTTACTGGGATTTTTACCGGTGATTAGTTCATATCTCCCTTGCGCTCCGCGGTCCAAACTGACACCGTAGCCACACATGTATGAGTGTGTCACACACGTCACTCAGTCACATTAAGGAAGGTTGTGGTCATTATACAGGGTGGATTAAATAATGAATAACGGATTGTTTTATCCCGTTCTTCTCCGTGTTATTATCACATTATAAAAAAGTTTAAAAATAGCAGGAATTAGTGCTGGTCTCGAACGGTCTTGACGGAAAATCCCGAGTCCGGGCAGCCCGAGTCCGAGACAAGACCGAGTCAAAATGCTTCAGAGTCCGAGACAAGACCAAGACCTTTAAAATTTGGTCTCGAGACCAAGACCGGTCTTGACCACCACAACACAAGCAATGGCTATTGATTTTGTGCATGTTTTGATGTTATTTCTGAACTTCTCATGGAAACTAATTTTTTCCAAATTTTTTCACAATAAAGAGTTTCAGCTTCATGTTTCTCTAATTAACATATTGAGCATTTTTCCTACACAGGGCAGGTCTAAATGATTTAGAAACTCTTTAACTTTACAGACATCTAAGTATTGATTGAGGTCTTATATAATTTTTCAAATGCCTCATTATTTCCCTGTGTTCATTTTGGATGTAGGATTCCTGATTTTATAAACTTTTTTTAAAAAGTTGTTTTCACAGCCTTCAAACTTGTATCCTGGAGGATTTAAGGCTTGCTTTGTAGTATTTTGTAAATCTGAGCTTTTTCCCTATTTCATCTCAATATATCTTGTTTAATTGGTCCCATTTCTAGGAGTGGTTGTGGGTCCTTAGCTGCTAACGGGCTAAAATCTTTAATGCTTATTCTTGCCAATTTAATCACCTTCACGATTTGTCATGACATTTTAACCCTTTTTATCATTTTTTTCTGTTAATTTTCGGCTACTCTATTTTGTAACCAATGTGGTTATCACGGATTCAGACAACAATGGAGCATCATTATGCTGACTTTATGGATGGACCCCACAAAGCTCTCCCCTTTAGTCCCGCTTATAGATGTCCCCATTTCCACATGACTGTTCTTCAGTGTTTGTCTGTGTTCAACCATCTTCAGGTACAGTGGGGGTCCCCGAACCTGGAACCTTTATTTCGGGGGTCGCGGGTTGAAAAGGTTGAGAACCACTGTGCCCGTATTCACAAAGCATCCTAAGGCTAAATGTAACTCTTAGTGACTTCACTGTTAGAAATATCCTAGAATTCCTTGATTTTCAAGATTTTTCTTAGAATTTTATCTTGTAAGGGTAAAAGTAATTCATCTTAGGCCCTTAGAAAGCTCCTAAGGTGTAAAACTGTGAGAAATGAGGACTTTTAAGAAGGCTAAAAATTGGCATGTGAACGAGGTTCAAACATTTTTAAACTGTGTACAAATTAAATTTTGCTGAATTAAATACATTTCATGACTACTCATTTCTTAATGCAGTCAAAGTATGATCAGTTGGTTTTACTCTCCATTCATTATTAGGCGCACAAGCACTTTTTTTCACTGGTCTGTGATCACACATGTTGCATTTAAAAAAAAAAAAAAAAGATATATTTTGGACTTTAAGAACAACCTTTTAGAGATTTTTTATTTTAAAAGTTTTTTTTCTTCATATTTCTAAATTAAAGTAATTTTTTTGTCTAGCATAATACTGAACTATAAAATATATTAAATAATTTATGTGACCTTTGTTAATTAGGTAGAAATTAAAACTAATTCTTCAGTTCCTTATTGCTTTCAGAGAAAGTGTTTGGGGAGTTTCTGAGCTGGGACCTGGAGGATGCTTTGTCTCATCTGCCTCTAAAGCCGGGCCAGGCAGTGACACTGACCGTCGGCATCAAAGTTAAGTTGGACTTTTCTGGTCAGGAAAGTCTGCTGCAGGACCTCAATGAGGGTGAGTAGACAGAATTATTTATCATTGTAACCTGAAAGAGACTCACGTGCTTTACTGTCTATGCATAGCTGCTGAAATGGGTGAAAGATTTAGAACACACATTTTCTTCAATTTGTCATGTTAACATTTGTTGGTTAGCTCATTATCAAACAATAGATGCTAATTAAGCTTTATTTCACTCACATTTGTGCACAAAGGTGAAACCCTATACACGAACGGCAAAAACGTCTCTCGGTTGGAGCAAAGTGACTGAGCGCGGGATTGTTCCCCAGTCTACTGGCTCTGAAAGCAGGGGATGCGTCTTCTGCTGTTAGTGTTTGTATCAGTGCGCGCTTGTTTTATTTGTTTATTCTGTATGTTAAAAGGGAGAGTCGTAGAGCGGAACGATGTGCTCCCATTTACTTTTGCTTCTGTCCATTTCAGAGCGGTGATGGACACAGAAGCACGTGTATGTGCGTGTGTATCTATGCCCCACCTCTGCTGTGCAACCTGTGAATACGGACTATAAGCAACAGCAGCAGCTCCTAATGCTAAAGGAATGCAACAATATTCAGTATTTTACTGAACCTTTCAATATGTTCGGTTCGGTTCAATGCACAACGGCAAACAACGGTATTTTCGGTACGTTTCCCCATCACAAAACTTTTTCAAAACTTTGTGCAGCCGCTCATGCTGTGTGATCCTCTCTGGAGCAGAGACTTGAGAGCAGCACATTGTTCAGGCTCAGTGCCATGTGCTGCTCATGCCGCCTTCAGAGCCAATCAGAACGTTTCTGAATTTCCTACTGGCTCCTGGGAAACTTCCTCCGCTGTCAGAACATTGTGTTTGCGGTGCGGAGGAACCTGTAAACCTAAATTCTGCTGTCTGTTTGTACGACTCCTCACCAACCATCCATGTTTCACCGGCATTCCTCCACCTTTTGACTGGCGCGCACACACTCACCGCAGCCCAAAAGGTATTGTAATGACGTGACTCGAGCCATTATCACAGTTTTACAGGCTTTAATGGAGGTCGTAGTAACACGCCAAAAATAAACAATCAAACACCCAAAGAACCGTCTTACACCGTCATACACTCACTCTACCGTGGGAACAGAATTGTTCGCTCTTTTCCCCGCTTACGCCCGCCCTTTCCCCAGCCTCCCAGCCAATCAACACTCAGAAGACATGTAAACAAAGACACACATTGGCAGAAATCTCAGCATCAGTAACCAGAACATAGAACCCAGTCCGTTTCAGTATGCAGACCAGACCGGGTGGTCCGTGTGTGGAGCGCAGACTTGACTGAAGCACACAATCATATTTGTTCCCTGTGCTCCAGCAGCAAGTGTGGAATGAGCAAATAATATTCAGTGAATGTGAACGCTGAACAACTAAACGCAACACAACAATATCCTGTCCCACTACTAGCAGAAATCACTTTAGAAATGATACCACAACAATATACTGTAGAAGTGTTTTTGTGTTTATTAAAAAATAATATTAACTCGGGTTGGGCTCGGACCAAGAATCTAAACTCTAGCGTGGATCCTGCTGCATGTGTGTTTGACTGGAGCTGCAGGAGCCTGTCTAGAGCTACATGTACAGGCTGGGGCGTGGACTCTGTAAGAGTGCAATAGTGATGCGCAGACCAGGAATTTTCCAACTCGCAGGGCCCCGCATGTACGGCAAAATCTTACCCGCACCGACCGCCCCGAGCTGATACTTAAATTTTCAGAATCCGCCCGAACTCATCCCAGTGGCGTCACGCTTTACGTCCAACGTAGAGTTGTGCGGTGTACAGCCAATCAGGGCGGAAAGATATTTGGGCTGAACAATTTTGAAAGATAATCTAATTGTGATTTTTTTTTTTTTTTTTTCCCTCAATATTGCGATTGACTAGGGCATTCATTTACAGTTAAAGACACACACACACACACACACACACACACACACACACACACACACACACACACACACACACACACACACACACACACACACACACACACACTCTGACAACAAATGTTATGATCAAGTCCTGCATAGAAATTCTTCCACTCTTCCACTCAGTAACTGTCACAAGGCTGCGTTTAGGTCCCAAAACATGGTACTGTTTGATTTTAAGCGAATCTGTATCACGTAGTACCAAAGGAAGTCGGTGGGTATAAAAAAAACCAACCCGAATTCACATGATCGGATCGGTGATGTTTTTTTTAAACTCACCGATCGACGATTGGCCCAAAAATCCTGATCGTGTAAAGCCTACTTTGCACACACATCAGTGTTTCCCTGTTTAGAGAAACATTTTTCCCGTAGAGTTTGGTTAAGTCATTAAAGACTTAGATATACTTTCTTTTTCCAAAAAACACTTGAAAATGTTGACTTGTGTTCTTTATTTACTCCACCTCCTAACATTGTATGGCCCAAACAGTTGTTAGAAGGTAAGAAAGTGATTAAGAAATGCTTGTTTATTCTGTTGTGGAAATGCAATAGAACTCATACCATTTCAGTATCCAGTTGTCGAGACAAGTGTCAATGCACCACTGTACTCTTACCTATGTAGCATTCAGCATTATTTAATAATAGGAGAGAGGTCTCAAGGTCTCTACTGTTAGTTTCTATTTAGGCTGCAAGCTTCCTTCCCTTCATCTATCACTGTCCTTCACTTCTTATTTTTATTCTCTTTTATAACAAGTTTGACCTTCCATCCTCCCAAAAACAATGTTATTTGTCTTCTTTTACCATTTCTCCTATACTTTAGCTTTCTTTTTCACCCTTGGTCTGAGCAACCTCTCAGACTATATAAATATTATTGTGCAATCAGTATGAATCACTCACCAAAGTTTTGTGCCACAGGGGAAGTAAACATACAGTACTTGCATGTTTATCTTATACCCAAGTTCTGTTCTCCTCATGGGGTCAGTTAGGTAATAGAGTTTTGTGGTTTTAATTAGCCAAGCAATTATTAGGAACCGGAATTAAGGAGATAAAGAATGTTTTCTTTTAAAGCGTAACTATGAATGGAGTTATTTATACATTATAGGAGGCATTCTGCGCTCAATACCACTGATGGTATCTCACACTTGAATACATTAATGTGGGATACTGATGAACATATTTGCATAATGATGCTGTTTTGCTTTGTTGGCTGAGATATTACCAAGTTATTTATGCTCTTGCTTAGGCTACTGTAAGATTGACATTATCTGGTGGCAGTCACCCCAGTGGTATCTGTCATTGTGTCTTTGGGCAAGGCATTTCACCCACATTGCCTAGTATGAATGTAGTGCATGAGTGAGTGAGTGTTGGTGGTGGTCGGAGGGGCCGATGGCGCAATTGGCAGTCTCACTTCCGTCATTCTGCCCCCGGGCAGCTGTGGCTACAATAGTCGTTTACCACCACTAAGTGTGGAGTGAAAGAATAATGCCTTTATTCTGTAAAAGCGACTTTGAGTGTCCAAAAAAGCGCTATATAAAATTGATGCATTATTATTATTATCTGAGATGCTGCTGGTGCCCACAGCGACTGTTGTGTTGTGCTGAATCATCACTTGGTGCATGGGATCTGCTTGTGAATAATACTGAAACAGTGAAGAGTAATAATTTTAGTGTTCTCTCATAGCTTAGTGCAGGGGTCTGCAACCTGTGGCTCTGGAGCAATATGTGGCTCTTTGACTATTTTGCAATGGCTCCCTATAGTTTTAAAAAAAATAAAAAATAATTAACAGAGGGTATTTACCTATTCAGTGCCAGCAATTTTCAAATTTTCTACCCCCCTCAGTGCCAGCCGTTTTTGAGCATTTTGACTGATTTTAAAGACCCACAGAATATTTTCTACTATGACTATCTGAAATCTGACACCATATTCTGAAAGATTGAAGCCTCTACTGTCATGAAAAAAAATCCATTTGTTTCTGGCTCGTTCCGTTCTTTTGTAATCAGCCATTGAATAGAGCAAGTTTTACACAAATCTTCAGTTTCAGAGCAAAAAGCTGAGAAAACAGCGTTTTTGTAAAAAAAAAACCCTGTCAGTGACTTTAAAGCTATTTTTTTTGCTTTAGTGACAACTCTAACATCTGAACATTGTTTCCTTATATAAAACATAAAAAAAATGACTGAGACCGGGCTTTTGATGGCAAAATTATTATTATGGGGTGGTGTTTAGCTCAGTGGGTTGAGCGCCCGCCCCATGTACAGAGGCTATAGTTCCTCACCTGCAGCGGGTCCAGGTTCGATTCCCGGCCTGGGACCCTTTCCTGCGTGTCATTCCCTGCTCTCTGACCCCTTTCCTGTCAAGCAACTGTCATATAAAGGCCACTAGAGCCAAAAAAAATCCTTTAAAAAAAAAAAAAATTATTATTATTTTGCTGTCTGTCAGAGTTAAATGGATTTCTTGCTGTATTTTGGCATTCCTCCAACTTTCCCTCCCGTCAGTCTGCACACAGACGTAACTTCCCCTTCCTCCCAACACGCTGCAATGACCCGTTTAGCCCGGTTAGTTGATGGTTCATTATCAATAATCTACTCAGGTCCACACATGTTCTGTGTTAGTATGTGGAGCTGTGAGCTGCTGGATACGTCACAATATCACTTCATAGTAGGGATGTAACGATTCGCACAACTCCCGATACGATTCGATTCGATTCACGATACTGGGTTCACGATATGATTCTCTCGCGATTTATTTTACAAAATGGGACTGTAGACAAATTTTTTTTTTTGGGAAAAAAACTAGAATATACTGTACTATTTTCTTTGTATTTTTCACTGTCAAAAGAATCCCTTGATAAACTATTCAAAACAATGCAATTTAACTAAAAATAAATCTTGAATGAAATCAATAAAGGAATAATACAAATGAAAATGAAGCCTATTAATTTAAATTCTGGTTCTATAATAAACAATGCAAAACTGCATAATAGTTATTTTTCTTTTAAAAGTGCAACTGAAAATGTATTTTGTGCCTTAACAATTGGACTTAAAAAAAAAAAAAAAAAAATCGTGATTGCACTGATTTACGTCATATTTGTTTGGACCAGCAGAGGGCGCTGGTAACACAGTGGTCGGTTGGCATGCAGATATCTTACAGTGAAGAAGAGAACCTAAGCTAGCAGACAGAGCTAATAGAAAAATTTGACTTTTACATATATTCAAGTAATATTACAGATATTCTTTCGGTGCTTAAGGGGTAATAAATCATTTATAAACATATTTAAGAGTAGAAGGCAGCCAGAAAGAAAGTATTAGCAGACTCCGCCCGCCGCCTACACTTGTGGATAGCGCCCTCTGCTGGTTAAAAAAAAGTATTGCGATTCAATTTTCAGAAAATCGATATCAACCGTGATACCTATGAATCGATTTTTTACTTCCTTACGATTAATCGTTACATCCCTACTTCATAACGCAATAATCTCACTTATTCCTGTTTCTCCTCCCCAGCTAATGGTTGCATCAGTGGCTAATCTCTCATCTAAAGGGGCACTGCTGTCATCGTCAGGGCACAGTTGGTCACTACAACACCCCACAGCTTAGATATTGGTGAGGGACCTCCGCCAGGGTGTTTTCTAGTAATCCCCGTGAAAAAACGCAAATGACGAGTTTCTCATCAATGGTGCTGAGCGTTTGGATTTGAAATGATGAGATATCTCGTCGGGGGCACTGAGTGAGTTATTGATAAATTACGTTGACACCAAATAAAATCATGATATAACAATTTGTCACGTTGTGCAATAACTCACTTTCCTATGTGCGAGGGATCGAGAACGAGCAGGGAGACGTGATTGGTTAAAAAAAAACAGTTTTTTTCTATTGGTCAAAGTTACTACAGGTTTACAGCTGCTACAGTTGATGGATTTTCTTCGTTCCTTTTTCAGAGCACATAAGATCTTAATTTCTCTGAGCACATAAAAACAATTTCAACCAAAAACCTACAAAGTGTATCTGGAGAAAATCTCCTACCTTAGCTTTAACTGCCAATGTACCAGCTAGATATGCATGCTGGATATGTGGCAAGAAATTAGCAATTAGCATGTGTTGACCCATGTGTTATTAGGTTCAAGTTACTTTTTGTAGCCCTTCAAATACATTGACTAAAAAATAAAATCTTTTTCATATAATATTTTCTTCATGTTAACTGAGATGCGCAAGAATTTGAAGATGCAAGATACTGTTTTGTTATTTATTTCATGTCAATTTATTTTATTTTATTTTAACTCATTTTTTAAGTTGTCATGTACATGATTGAATTGAATAACTAAATCAAATCAAACATTATTCAATATAATTTCAACTGTATTGTCTTCATTGAGAAGGTATTTTTTTGGCCCCGGAAGGACTTTAATTCAGGTGAGATGAAGCAAAATGACTCCTATGAGACTAAAGGTTGTAGTCTGCTAACTTAGTGAAATAAACACATTTCTTTTTGGTAATTATTGAGGTTTATTACATTGGTTATGGAAAATTGAGTGTGACTACACTATAGGCAAATCAAAGGTGGGATACGTAGATTTCTGTTTTGATGACATCACATCCCCCCTGTCCTAAACCTGCCCTGTGGAGAGTTAATTATATGCTTGTTTTCATTTACTCGTTTTACCAAAGTATTTGTGTTCCATTTTCTTATCTGTTCTTATCTAAATGTTGAGGAAAACCATGTGTCATTTGATATTTGTTTTTGCCTTTTAATGCTAAATATGTGTTGTGGTAGTTGAGACCGGTCTTGGTCTCGAGACCAAATTTTAAAGGTCTCGGTCTCGTCTCGGACTCTGAAGCATTTTGACTCGGTCTCGTCTCGGACTCGAGCTGCCCGAACTCGGGATTTTCTCTCAAGACCAGCACTAATTCCGGCTATTTTTAAACTTTTTTATAATGTGATAATAACACGGAGAAGAACGGGATAAAACAATCTTTTATTCATTATTTAATCCACCCTGTATAATGACCACAACCTTCCTTAATGTGACTGAGTGACGTGCGTGTGCGTGTGTGCGTGTGTGTGTGTGCGTGTGTGTGTGTTATCTCCCTGGTAAAGATAGTAGTTCTAACAACAGGTAAAATGATAAACTGATGATATTACAGCCTGTGAATGCAGTACAGGAGACGCACTTACTCCGCCTCTGGGTCCTAGAGCCTGCCGGCCGGTGAAGCCTGTTTTGTTTACCGAGGTCCGTGTGTGTTTAATAAGTCTGTGTGAAAGTCCGCATGTTTATGCCTCTGTCCATCCACTCTTCATTATATCCATGTCTTTTAAGGTTTTTATTACATAATGTCGGCTGTAGTCCGGGCCGCCGCCATCTTGGATTATGTCGTCACCAACGCATCATCGCCTGGACCCAAATAACTGTAAAGGTCTTATATTAGTGGTGTTTTTTTGTGTCTTTTGACTCCAATTACATTTATGTATATACTATGTTCCCTACAATATAAACAAGTTCACAATATAACTATTTTTTATACTTTGTTTCCACTGTATCCAGAATAATAATAATAATAATTCTCAACAAGAACAATTGATTGATTTGTCACATGACTGTTCCAGGGTTTGAGTTTGTTTTATTTAGTTTCACATCTACCTGTAGCTCTATGTTTTTTAGACTGCTGACAACTTGTTTGTAGTTTTATTTCAGAAAGTTTCATTTTTACAGTTACAGCTGGAAACATTTGAATATCCTAGTTACATTACAGCAACCAAATTAAACTATATCAACTAAGTGAATTAATAAAAATAACCTGTGTAAAGGCTTTTTCAAACAAAAAAATTATCTTGTGAACTCTGTGACCTGTTGACCTGCACAACTCAAAGAATCAGAATCATTATTTCTTGCTTTTAAACACTTGCTGTACATTCAGCTGACATAAAAATCTTGTTTTCAAATATGTAGAATAATTGTGAATTTATCAGTAGCAGTAGTCGTTTTAATGTTTTAGTTAATTTTTTCCAGGCACCTTTTTTGTCCGTCAAATGTATTTAAAATAAACTAAAATTAAAGAGAGAATGTTATTTAACTGTCAAACCTTGTCATAATTTATATATTTTTTTAAATTGAAAAAAAAATGTTTATGGTCCTGGTCTTGACTCGGTCTCGGCTCCCGAAAGTCTTGGTCTTGTCTTGGTCTCGATGCTTTCTGGTCTCGGGCAAGTCTTGGTCTCGGATAGTGTGGTCTTGAACACAACACTAATGTTCTCTATAACCTCGGTTCCCAAAGTGGGATACGTGTACAATTGTCACAGGGGTGCGTGGATAAAAAATTAAAAACAGCTTCACAACATTGGAGACTAGAATATAAATAGATCAGCAGTTAGGAGCCTCCATGCCTTTCCCTTTGTAAGACTGTCCTCTAGTGGTGAGCTAATTCATTACATGGCCAGTTGCCCAGCTCTCGCACACTTATGTAAATCTAATTGATTAATATACACCCATTAGTGACTGGTGCTCATTTCACCGTGTACGGCGAACCGTTGAAAATAAAGAAGTGGTTAAAAGACATTAATTGTCCTTCCACATTGACTGTCACTACTTCAACAAGTCGACCGATAGTTAAGTGTCCCCTGACAGCGATAGCAAGACCAAATATTCACAGTGTGCAGCGGTACACCTGTAGTATGTGGATAGCCTAGCTAGCAACTAGCATGGCCATGGAGAGCGGCGAGGAGTCGGAGGCAGAGTCCCTTCATGCAGCTTCAGATAGTGATACAATCACAGCAAAAAAAAAAGCAAATATGATAAGAGCTACATTGCTATGGGGTTCATATATATTTGTACGGGTAGAGTTACTCGGCCACATTGTGTTGTATGCGGAAAAGCTGGTAGATACTAAAACACGGAAACATCAGGAGACAGAGTAAATTCTGCCCCGTACTGCATGTGCAGGCTGTAATATCACCAAGTTTATCAGGGAGCAAATATTTATTCCTGGTTATTGTTTTACACAGTTTTATAGGGATTTATTTACCGGTGAGTAGTAACTACTGCATATTTACAAGTTTATGAATATTATTTTATTATTGTGCATAGTTCCTGTTATGAACATATACGTAAGCTAAATCTAAATGAGGTAACCTTTTAAATATGAATAATTAATAAATAAATAAATGATAAAAATACTAATGGTTTATAAGGATTCCCGAGCAGTAGGAACTATGTTTCTTGCATCCCCTCAACCTCAGCCTTCCCATTAAAGTTGCATTTTACAATTTCGTGATGATGAATATTTTGCATTACTGTTACATGTTAAATAAATACAAATATCTGGATATTTATTTTTTCTAAAAAGAGAATTGTTTCAATGCCAGTTGGCTAAAAATGTAATTAAATTCAAAAGATATAACTCTAAATAAGTTTTTTTTTTCTTGTGTATCTACAGGTTATTATTTTTTATTATATATTCCACTAAAGGATTGGTAAAATTCAGGGACACATTTCACTGTAAGGCCATCTACGTTGTATATGACATTACATGAGTGTGCAGGAGTAGGGGGTACATGGCTTCAGGTTAATGGTCTGAAGGGGTATGGGACTGCAAGAAGTTTGGGAGCCACTGCTCTATAATATTTAACTTTTTAAATGTTTGGTTTAAACTGGACTGTTAACTCATAAACTACAAGTTCTTATAGAGTGTGGTGTGTGCTTGTAGCCTTAAAAAAGTATCAAAATTGAGGCCCAATGTCCTGAGCTATGTGCTTTCACATTTTTACTGGAAAATATTCATTGTCTTTGGCAGCCGCTGGTAGGTCAATCCAATCAGTCACAAATAGAAAGGGAGATGATAAGGACAGCTGCTAACAAATGCAAAAGAAAAGTGAGTAGATGAATATGGATTTGTCATTGGATTTAATTTCACCACTTTACACAGGTGAAAAGGTTCAAGATCTCTCCTTTATCTCGCCAGCTCCCAAGCCTGAGGATAAGTGATGGCTCGCTGTGTGTGTGCACGTGTTGTGTTGTGTGTGTCGATGGCTGTGCTTCTCATGTAGTGTGGTAATATTAGCAAGTTTTTGCTTGCATTATACTGTAAACACAGTATTCCTGGGTCCACTTTGGATACAGTCTGTCAATGGGAATTAACAAGGATACGTTGAGCAATACAGCATCAGATGTGAATTGCAGGAAAAAAGGAACAAACCAGGTTATTTAAAACAGCTGGATTACAACAAATGATTAAAAACAGTTTCTCTGATTAATACTGATTAAAAGTGTCTTTTTTCTTTCCATTTGCTTTGGCTTCAAATCCACAACTCAGGATCAGATGGGTTTTAATGTCATCACTCAGAACTAATGGTCCTTATCTTGCAACACACTTTACTGTATTAAATGGTGCGCATTGCAACTAATGACAATGCTACTGCCTACACTAATGTTGTGATTATTTGGAAACGATATCTAAAATCTACTCATAAGTTTACATCTAACTTCAACCAGAAACTTCAAACGTGTCCTTTGGAAGGACATTTAATGTTAGTTGTGGTCTGGAACTTTAAAGAAAATCACTAAATGATAGGGATGTCCCAATACGCCTTTTTCATTTCCAATATGATACCGATATTGCAGCCTTGCGTATCAGCCGATACCGATATTGATCCGATATCAGCATGAATCATACATACTTTTATTATTATTATTATTTTTAAATAAAAAAATAAATAAAAAAATACTTATATTGTAGTGTGGAATGTTAGAAAAGACTCGATCGAGTGATGTCACTCAAACAGAGAACAATAGTCAACAGTAGGTATGAGAAAAACTGACCCATTTATTATTAACCAATTGGTTACATACGTTTTAACCTTCAACATAATAACTACAGTATTCTATAACTGAATGAAATAAAAAAAATGAATTGGGGAAAAAAATAAAAATATCAGAAATTCGGAAATTTGAATTCGATATTCGTTTTCAGGCTGATATTGGACCGATATTGATATCAGATCGGGACACCCCTATTTAAATTAAATGTATTCTACTTTCTATAGTTTTATATTAATCTAATACTAAATTAATTATAAATGCACCATATCATCTCCTCTCCAGACACTGGAATCAAAGTGGTCTTTGAACTGCTGACTTCACTCAAATCACCCCAAGTGGGTTAGAAAAAGATGGAGACAGATACTGATTGGATGCTGAGTGCAGAGGAGAGGAGGATTGTGAAAAGTGTCATTATTAACCACAGACCTATTGGCAAGTCACAGTCTACACGGCATAATCTAGATTTTATTTCATACTCTGAAAGTACTACTATTCATAGTTCTCCTTGTTTCTACTATACCAGTGGTTTCTCAAACTTTTTTGGCTCACGTACCCCTTTCTCTTACAATCCAAGTACCCTATTATGTCCGACCAGAACATTTTGCTCAGAATTCTATGAAAAAACATAGATCATAATGATGGAATGAATGAGTGATAACACACATTTTAAAGAATCTTATTTGTTAAATAAGTGGAATGAAACAGTATTTAGTGCCTCCTGAATATATTTATTTTGATAGTTTTTTATCATTTACAGTCATTTCCCTCCTTATGTGTGACCAAGACTGATCCTTGTATATTCAGTTCATGTTCTTATCGAGATCATTTCTATCATCATTTTGTATGTTTTTTTTGTGTCATTTTGTGTATTTTTGGTATTATTTATATAATTCTAACTCAGTGTGTGTGTTTTTGGTGTCATTTGGTTGTTTCTTATGTTGTTTTGTATGTTTCTCTGTTATGTTTGTGTATTTTGTAGTGATCTTGTGTATTTTTCTCTTATTTAGTGTGTGTGTGTTTGGTGTCATTATGCGCATTTTGTTGTTGTTTGTCTGTTACATTTATTGTTCGGATATTTTTATTTTGTGTTTTTGTTCTCGTTTTGTGAGTTGTTAATATTCAGTGTGATTTTCATTTTTAACAATAAATACACATTATAAAGCCCCATATTTTTAATGCTTTTTTTTGTTAATTTCTCTTTCTCTGTCATGTTCATGTCTAGGTCAAAACTAAATAAATAAGTCCCTGTAAAAAGAAAAATGAAAGCTGCAGCAGTTTTTTCTATTGTACCCCTAAGGAAATCCAAAGACTGACCCCCCAACCAGCTGGCCTGTGTAGCTGCTAGCAGAACTAAGTAACTTGTGCTTAGCGCTCCCCCTAAAGGTCCCTTTTGGTTTTGTCACTGTCATAAAGACTCTGCACCCCCGAGGCAGCAGCTCCTCCATCCCGCTACAGTGAGACGGGCAGCGGAATGCTTCCTACACGTACCGGGGCAAAATGAAAGCGGTTAATCTTGAATAATCCTACATTCTGAGTGAACTCATCCTATAGCAACTCAGTATGTTGACCATTTATACGGCGTTGTTTATAAGTGAATTGATCCGCCAGTTGTCTCCCCTGTCACCCTGCTGCACGCACGCACACAACCAAAAAGCACTCCTGTGTTCAAGAGACTCATCACGGGCGATTGAAGTGACTGCAGTCGCGTTCAGTGTGTATTGGGCTGCCGTAAAGCAGTACGTCTTGCAACCGGGTCGGACGCAGGAAAGTAGCAAGTGCTGTTTTCTGGCCAGAGACAGCAGGGGGGGATGAAAGACCCCACAATCACCCCATAAACACTTGTATTACCCTCACAGGGACCATGAGAAGGATTTCTTAAGGTGAAAAAGTTAATTAGTTTTGCTTTAATTCACGAAATAAATGATCATTGGCATTTTACACCCAAGTCATGTATCACAAACATCTGATATTTGAATGCACTGGTCCCTAAATAGAGCCTTGTCTAGACACTATCTGTTTTGATGTTTCATGGTGAATTTGCTGACTGTGTCCTTTTTAGATGGGATCAGTGTGACAGGCCTGCCAATCTCCAGTCCTCTCCGCCAAGTTCTGAAAGCAAGGTCGGAATCCAAATCTGTCAGCAGCGAGTCCGGCAAGACTGAGTACAGCCATGTTAAGGTGAGAGAACAAAGGCCTCTGGTGAGTGGAGTTGGATACATAAATAAAGAAGCAAGCCCACAACTCTATGTGATATAAATACACACTACAGGCTGTTGTTTTGCTTTGTTTATTCCTCCAACACAGTTCACCTTGGTTGTATTAAACAAGTTATTTGCAGTAGCGACATTTACCCTTCTCAATCTTTTTTTCTTGGAAGCCGCAAACATGCGTACTTTTCAGGATTCAGAGTTTGGTATATAACTGTCAGACTTTATCTGTACACAGGGTCTCCACGGTCATGAAGTTATGGAGTTTGAAAAACCGATTTTCTAGTCTTGAAAAGTCATGGAATAATTTTAAAAAGTTTTGGAAATATAGCCTATTTTATTTTAATATTTAAAATGTATTAAACCGCAAATATGTTAAGCAATATCTCAAAGTGAAAGTGCTGCATACCAGCCTGAAAAATGGTACCAATTTGGTTAAATATTTTGGAAAATCATTGTGAACAAAGTGTGTGGACCCTGTGTACAGTATAATGGTGGAGAGATCAAGATTGTTCTCTTTTTTACCTCTTGTATGTTATTTGTTTATTTTTTTTAGAACTTTATTTTTTAGTAATAAACATGAGAAAACACATTACAAAACTTTCCTAGACAGAAAGACAGGGTTTACATGAAAAAATAAATTAGGAAAAACATGTCTTGTCACAGAAACAAACAAAGCCGACAAGAGACAAATAAAGAAGTGAAAAGATGAGCATTTAAGACGTTACAGCAGAGTATAGGTGTCCCTTCAGTTACACATGTATTTTTCTATAGGTAGCCATTTCCTCATGAAGACCTCAGACCTCAACTGTAACTTTGCAGTTAAAGCCTCCATTCATACACGTCTATCAGTTCCTGTTTCCACTCTTCCACTGTTGGTGGCTGTGAATCCCTCCATTTTATAGTCACTAGTTTTCTAGCAGTCATCAAGAGTATATGTAGCAGGTGCTTTTGATCTTTTGTGAACTCGTCTTTAGGATTCAAATCAAAAAGAAACTGACTTGTGTGTACAGCAAATGACCTCCCAGATATTTATCAATCTCCCTCTTCACACCCTTCCAGAACGGAATCAATCCCAAAATACTGTATCTGTGAATGGTCACCAACCCTTCCACATTTTCTCCAACATTTTATTGCATCTGGATTGTCTACAAATTTGGAAATCACCAAAGGTTTCAACCAAACTCCTTCCACAAGTTACTAGTGTATGTTAATTTTGAATAGAATAATGATTATTTCTTAGGTTCAAACAGGATATGTCATTAGGCTTCTTGTGCACAGGTGGGCGGGGCAGTGTCCCCCAATCGTACTAATATACAACGCCTAGCAAGGAAGGATACAAAGGCTAGTGTACAATATTTAGTGGAGGTAATCCTGAGTGTGTTCTCACCAGTGGTGCCACATTTTGGTTTCCAGGTTAATTTCAAGAATAGATGTGGTTTGGAAAACTATCTTCTTGATTTCTTTGCAAATCGGGAAACAGGTTCATCATGGCCTGCACTTTCAGATATACTAACACTTTTTATCTGAGTGCAATCAGGGTACTGAACACACAGTAATCACACCCTGTTCCATTGTTTCAGTCACTCTTCAATGTGCAATATATATATTTATTCCCTTTGCTACTATAATGCTCTCCTATTGTACATTTGGTTTCATTTTTATTACTTTTATTTCATATTTTACTAGCTTATTGTGTTTTTATTTTATTATATACTACTTTTCTTTATACCTGTACTCTTGCACTGTACTCTTGTACATGAAAATAAAGCCTTCTTCTTCTTAAAGAAATGTCCAGAAAATTTTAATCAGGGTAACTTCATCACCTCTGGATGGTTTGCAACATTTATCTTTAACCTATACATTGTTTTTTTGCCTATTGGAAGAACAGCAACTTTATTGTTGTATCCTGTATACATACACAGGTACAAACACAAAATAATTGTGCTACATTAGACCCATACCTGAGGAGTATTAAGGCAGGGTTTTACTAGCAAAGTATAAAATAGTACCACTAAATTACAAGTGATGCAGAACAAGATAGTTCAGCAGATGTTAGACGCTTGCTCCAACACAGTTGAATCTGATGAAGTGCTATTGAGCAGAAAGTCTGGTAATAAGCCAGCCAGCTGTGTTTCAGCAGGGAGACATCGAAAACCTACTGAATTGGTGGCACTCGTAGATTGGCTTTGGGCATCCCTGATGTATAGTTAACGTTATAACGTTTGGCAATTCTAACAGTTCAGTGAACAAAAAATATCACACTTGATTTGTTTTTCTTTCCATGTGTAGTCAAATTAACATGACTGAGCATTTTTCAACTAAATATAAATCATTTGTTCCACATGACATCAATAAATCTGAAGGACAATAAAAAATTGTAAAAAGCTCACATTTTGGAAGTTTACTTTTCCTCCAACTGTTACTACTCAATTTGGCTTTTTTGAATGTAAAAAAAGTGAGTGCAAAAACATAGAAAATATAACTTGAAGCACCAACTGTGATTTCATTAGTATGCAGGTGGTTGGAAGGGTTTTGTAGTGATAAAGCATGTTTAGAATGGCATTAGTTTGTGTGTGATATGTTTCAAAATACTAATTGCAATCCTAAATGTCATAAGGCAGTGCTTCTCAAACTTTTTTGGCTATAGTACCCCCTTTCTCTTATTTCTGAATTTAAGTACCCCCTTTTGTCCGACTACAACACTCACAACTACACAACTATAGAGCATAATGATGGAATGAACGAGTGATAACACACACTTTAACGAATCTCATTTTGTAAATTAGTGGAAAGAAACAGTATTTAGTGCAGTGGTTCCCAACCCTTTATGGATCGTGACCCCATTTTGATATCAAGAACTCGTTTTTCAATAATTGGTTTTTGCTCATGTTTGAGCTCAGATATTTTTCTCTTACTGCATTTTAGTTGAACTAGATTTCTATTTCACAAAGTGAAAGTATAGAAAACTGTTCAAGATTGTTTTATTTTTTAAAAAAAATTAATTAATTTTAAAAATCTATTCTAATTTTTTTTTAAATTGCAGGCAACCCCACATGGGATCGCGACCCCAAGGTTGAAAAACACTGATTTAGTAACTCCTGAATAGATTTGTTTTTATTGTTTGTATCAATTCAGTCATCTCACACCTGGGGTGGGACCAAGACTGACACTTTATTAGTTTTCCACTTTCTCTCAAGTACCCCATGTAGTGCCATCGCGTATCCCTGGGGGTACACATACCTCCATTTGAGAAACACTGTCCAAATGGATTTATTGTATACTCACTTTTATATGCTGTAACAAATGTGGAGGAAAAACAACCCAATCATTGTCAAAGGTGGGTTGAGCAAAAATAATTAAGACAAAGTTGGAGTATTGTTTGGAATGCTTGAGTGAAAGAGCTGTTGAAAGAACCAGAACTCTCTCTCCTTTCCTTTTTCATTCAGTAGTTGTTCTGTTGAGCATGAAAGAGATAGAGGGATTTATTTCAGCGCATGCTGCAGAAAAGCTAAAAACCCTCTGCCTCTACACAGCCGTAAATATATTCTTTGCAGCTTCGTGATATTAGGGGGTTTATCTTTTACAGAGTTTGAATCAAACCATTGTGTTTTGAAATGCTCTCATTAAACACAAGTCCAAATGAACAAGTAACATTTATAACACAATGAGTCAGAAGTTGTCTGCCTGTAGAGCACGTGTCAAACTTATGGCCCAGGGGCCAAATCTGGCCCTTTGGAGCATCCAATTCGGCTGGCAAGAGAAAGTAAAATTGTCAGAAAAAACATTGATTATTGTGTTAATATTTGCATGGGCTCACAGCTTTCCCGGTGCTTATATCGCATGATTGTTGAAATTTTGACATATTTCCCCAAATTAAATAGGAAGCAGTCAAAAAATCTAGGAAATCTGAAGTGAAAATCATGTTGATTCTTATCATCTTAACGTCAGCTAATGTGCTACACATCCTAAC
The DNA here is from genome assembly GCF_900634775.1 of Gouania willdenowi. Lineage (NCBI taxonomy): Eukaryota > Metazoa > Chordata > Actinopteri > Blenniiformes > Gobiesocidae > Gouania > Gouania willdenowi. The sequence goes on from NC_041054.1 coordinate 23,223,493, forward strand.
AACTTAGTCTTTTTTTTTTTACCTAATATTGTGACATTTTAGTGCATATTTTGATTAAGTATGACTGTGTTCAAGTAGAGATGGAGAACAGATTCTCAGGAAATTAAAAAGCTTGTGGCAGAAGTAGTTGGCAATGCATTCCAGTGTTCTCTACATATTTTGGTGCTTAATAGGCCAAATCGTTTTCATTTAGATTTTACCTAGCAGCTTGTGATCTTGGCTTGTTTGGCTCTAAGATTTCTAAATGTTTACTCCAGAAGTAAGGGCAATCAATCATACCTGATCTGCTATCAAATCATTGGGAATGTACATATTTAACTTGGCTCAAGCCATTTTTTTCACTCCTGAACCCCTTTCTGCAGGTTTAAAAGTTGCTTTCAGGATGTAAACTCTCTATATAGGTGGCTTTTTGGTTATTATTCATAACAGAGCAAGGGAACCTTCCCTGTTTTTTCTAACTTTGTGTCTCTTCCTATCCACATGCCTGCTTAGAAATATAATAATCGCCTAAAGAAAGCAGTATTACAACAGCTATCTATTTAACTGCAGGATCATCAAATTTTGATAACACTTTTGGCAGTGAGCTCCCTCTGTGGGTTATTTTCCTCAGAGGTGAAGTGAATGACAGAAAGGGAGTGTATAAGGAAAGAGACGGTGCTTCAGTACAAGACAATGTGAAAACCCAATGTCACATAGGCGAGGTATTTCTTGGAAAGGGAATACATAAATGAAAAGACAAAGAAAGTGCTTATCTTGAAGCTACCAAATGGCAAGCGTGCACTGAAGCTGCACCCAGAGCGGGTTTTTTTCCCCTGTGCAAAAAGCCACTAAATTGCCATAAGATTACTTTTAGAACTTAGATTTCAGTTTCTCTTCCTTTAAGGCAAAGGTTCTTGGTTCTCTCCTCCTATCAGGCACCATTATCTATATGACATATGGACCTTTTACACCTGAGAGAAATGAAAAGGAACATATTGCTATTCTATTTAGTGAGTCATTCAGGCTATTGCACAGTACACTGACTCAACTCAGGTAGAATTGTGTCTGTTGAGCCTGAGCTTTAATAAACCTGCAGTAAATGTAGCTTTTGGTATTTCTGTATAATTGTACCATGCTTTCATTTTCAGTTGTAAGATTGTTTGTGTGTATGGTAGGAGTGTTCGTTTGTGTTTGTGTTGTAGGAGTGTTTGTGTGTGTGTGTTTGTGTTGTAGGAGTGTTTGCGTGTGTGTGCGATGTTGGAGTGTGCATGTGTGTATGTGCGTGTCAGGCTGTGAACATGTCTGTTTTGCCAATAAACCCGCCTCTCCTTATCTCCCGTGTCTGCCTGATTCTCTGCATTTGAGTCCAATCCCATTGACTCCATCCAAGGTCGTCACAAACACGTTGAGTTTATTTGGAGGTCCTCTGCATGGCAAGACCTGCAATATGACTGCCAGACACACATGGACATTGCAATGATGATGCTCAAAAGATATATCGTGCTGGCTCTCTGTCAAGAATTGTGAGAGAGATAGAATCCTGTGGTGAAACCAATAATAAGCTAACCACTGTGTAAACAGGAAGGCTTTTGACTTCAAAAGCTCCTCTCTTTGATTTGTTGTCTTAAAGCTGAAATATATATATATATATATATATTCATAGTCATCTTTGAGCAAAAAAAATTCATGATTTTGCAATAGGTTTAAGTGTACAAAAGTTTTTTGGTATTGGGACTACATTTTGCTTAAAGGTGTGTAGCATATGGATGATTAGTTGTGAATTTTCAAAATTCTGAACTTTAGAGGCTTGCTGTAGCACCATCTTCAGGATGCTGTTCTGTTTTTGCAGCTGAGTGAATATGGCATAGCATGCAAATTGTGGTGTTTGTTCGTGAATGGGAAGTATGATTTTCTTGGAAGAAGAAAAGGAAGGAAGGGTTTTTCAACAGGAAGTAAACATCTTTTAACAGTATAAGACATTCATATTTTATGATTCATCCTTAAGTAGCGTTGTTTATTATACAAATAAAACTAATTTCATGTTAAGATTTTTTTTCCTATTTTAAATGACCCAAAACAAAAGTTGCTGTATCAAATACCTAAGTGGTTTCTCTTTTTGGTTGTCAGCAACCGTGCATTAGCAGCATAAATGCCAAGATAATAATCTTAAAACATTTTGGCATAAATGGAAATGATATCCCTCTTCAGAGAAGCACAAGCAAGGTAAGCATATTTCTCTCAGAGCAGAGCGAGTGGCGTGCAGCAAGAGGGGGCTCTGCCTTCAGACAAAGAGGGAGCTCAGAGTATCTTCGGGGCTAATCAAATCCAGTGGAGACGGAAGCCAAGTTGCTGCCTGCCTTCCAGCCAGCCTGTGCTATTTTTAGTTGCCCAGCCCTGCTGATGTCTGCTTAGCTCTTTTCACAGATACAGATTTCTACTTCTGATAAAGATATTTATAGCTGCTACAGCTGTCTGCCCAAGTGTGAAATTCAACTACGAGCAGGCCAATGAGTTTTCTTTTCCCCTGCTCTGAATAACCTTGTAGCTTCTTCATCTCTAGCTTTATCTCAGTTAATGGTTTTTGCGCTGATGCGTGGACAATAGATGTGAACCTATTACAGATTATCCAGCAAGTGAGATTGTCCAATTAATGAGTTATTTCTTTCAGTAGTAGACAAGAATAAGGACAAATAGTGCATCTTATTTCATAAATAAACCTTTTAAGGCAGCTCGGGAGACCAAATGGTCTCCAAGCTGCATACAGCCTGCAAGACCTTTTGTTTTTGTATGACACAAAGGCCTGAGGCCACAATATGACTCCACAACACTTCTCTCTGCACACATTATCATAGTTTATTGTTTGTTAAAATGCACGATTTACTGGAGCTGGAATTGGAACATTGTAACTTGTCTGAAAGAGGTACATTGTAGCATATTATTTTTTCTTTGATTTTCTGTTGTGGTGCATGTGAGATGCAGCAGTCTAAGGCCTATCTTCAGTGTTCTAATTATGAGACCATGTCATGAGACCAGGGGGTTCCAATCTGTTTTCCGGACCTCTATCTACAGGTCCTTTCTGTCCTTTCTCTTACACTTGTTTTCTCACTTCTGTTCTCCACCTTATGGTCCTGTAGCGAACCAAGCTTCTCATGTTACCTGTATTGGTGTGTTTGGTGCCTTAATGTGGTTGGACGTTGTGCACAAGCACACTGTGTGGGACAGCTGTGCAAGAGTTTGTGGCTAACAAGACGATGTGGTAATTCTGTTTCAAAAGTTCTCTGTAAGTGGGCAGCACTGACAGCAGCACCACAAAGCCTCTTCCGCCAAGCCCAGCCTCGCTTCTGTCAGTCGGTCACAGGGCAGCTGTGGCTACAATAGTTGCTTACCACCACTAAGAATAATGCCATAATTCTGTAAAGTGCTTTGAGTGCCTATAATAAAGCGCTATATAGAAATCAATGCATTGCTGTTATTTAAAACAAAACAAAAAAAAAATATATATATATATATATATAAATGGTTTTTTTGCAGTTTTTAATCAGTAGTTCTCATTCTATTTTGTCAAGTCTCTCACTGTCCACAATGCAAAGCCACCTCCCAATTTTAAGTAGATGAAGGGCTGTCTTCAAATTCTGGTGGGTTATAATGCCATGTGAAAACATAAATACTGTTCTGTGTAGCTTGTCAAAGATATGTTTCGTGTTATATATTAGAATATGTTTGAAAAGAAAAAAAAAAAAAGGTTTATTCGTCCGACAAGGGACAATAGTAATCAAGTCCTTCTCTACCCTTTCAATTATACACATTAGGATTTGAACAGGCCTGAGAAATGTTTTGGATTAGAAATTTCTAAATAGTGTTACGGCAGAATTTACGGTTGACCTCATTTAGTGACATGATTCATTGCTCTGGTTGAATGATGGAATCCAGGAGAAGCATTGATGATTTTATATAAAAAGTTTATTCTATTGCTAAGTAAAAAGGTACAAGATGGAACAAAGTGAAACAAAATTAGCGTCCGTCCAGGCGGACGTCCGAAGGAAGTGCCGCGCCCCGCTCCCACAGTTTCAAAGCTTAAGCTTTTTATACAGATAAGAAAAGGTCCCAACAGTGAGAGACAAAAGGGAGGGAGTCAGATGCCCATAGTGGAATTGTTGGAGGATGATGAAGATGTTATGAGAAGGTTTGGCTCCAGTCTTTATCTGTCTTGATAAGTGTGTGCGTCAGTGTATGTCTGCATGTGAGCAGAGATTCTGGCCTTGGCAGAGACTGTGCTGCACTGAGAATAATACGATCTGTACTGTTTAATCAGATGTTCAAAAGTGTAATGAGTAATGGAGTCGTCATGTATTAAAACATGACAAATTGTACACATGAACATACATTTGACGATATGATGATGAATATAATAATTGACCATAACATTCCCCACTTTTGGTCGCATCAACGACCAAATCAAGAAACAAAATTATTATATTCCACCTTTGCTGTCTGTCAGGGTTAACCATTAGCATCGTTATTGTCATACATTGGATATATTCTTCTTTTGTGAGGCACGGATATAGATATATCAAGAAAAATGTGGAAATAAACCTTAAAAAAAACTTCATCATTATTATCAATGGCATGAATCATCAAAAATCATCCTTTATTGCATCTAGATAAGCAAAAATCATCATTTGCATCAAGGGCATCACTCGTCTTCATCGGCTGAGTTCAGTGGTAACTGGGGTAACCAATAGCATCATGAGTGAAGAACCTTGAGTATTTTCCTCAATCGTAGCAGAAGGGTTTATGACTGTATTCCTGCAGCTAGGTGTGAGGTTGTCCTCCCTCAACCTAGCTATGAGCATTTGGTGTGGCTTATAAACAAAGCTAGGCCCTTGTTTTAGAGCGTTTTCTTGTGTGTGTGTCTCAGTGGCCTTGTCGGTTCCCCCTTCATTGTTCGGTCAGCCTCCGTCTCAGCATCAGCTGGTCTCGGCAATCATCTTGGATCCATGTCGCCCGCTGTGCGACCTTCACTGCCGTGTGGGTCGTTCATTTCGGTCGGCGTTGTAGATGATTGGTTGTTGTCTGAGGAAGGGTAGTCTCCACACACCTGGCAACCTCTCTTGGGATCGGAAGGTACCTGAACAGAAGAGGGGGAAAAACACCGAAACAGAACTCTTGGGATTGGCTGGTACCTGAACACAGGCGCGATCCCACTACTGAGGCTTTAGCTGGTACCTGGTACCTGGTAGGCTTTAGCTGGTACCTGGACAGAAAAAAGGGGGGGGGGGGGAAACAAAACAGAACAAAACAAAACAAAATAAAATAAAACGAAATGAAATAAAATAAAATAAAATAAAATAAAATAAAATAGAATAAAATAGAATAGAATAGAATAGAATAGAATAGAATAGAATAGAAGTTTAGGGGTGTTAGGTTTAGTTAACTAACTAAATGAATAGTTAGTATGGCCAGGAAGGCAGAGACAGGTCAGAGGTCAGGATCTGAGAGCTTTTCAGATCCTAAAAGGTGCTGCTGCACAATCACACAATGGTTAGGTGTGGGTTAGTGAGCTTTTAGCCATGCTAGCTCAATGTTATCTGTAGCATTCGCACGCGAGTGGGAAAATATGAGGCTGAAAGAAAAGCAGGAAGTATTAATTCGATTTTCTTTTCCTGGAGTAAGAAGAAGCATAGCTGGAGTTGCAGTGATTATCTGTCGTACATCTACTTACCTGGTGAGAAGCAACAATTTGAGAACCACTGTTTACAAGGACATGCAAGTCGGACGGAGAAGGACATGCAAGTCAGACGGAGAAGTGTGGAGTGTGATTACATGTCTTCTCAAGATGAATACATACAATTGGGAGACATGGAGATGTGAGAAAGCTAAATGAGTTTAACCAAATAAATAAATAATGTTATTTATTTATTTAAATTGTTTGTTTCATTTTTCGTTGCTATCTCTTATTTGTGAAGGAGAAATCTTATTCTATCCTTTATTTATTCTGAATAATGTTAACACTCCACACCTATTCACATAGCCTAATTCTTTTATAGAGCTGAATTTGTCAGTTCATTTATTTCATTCATTTCCCTCATAATTATTATTTGAGATGTAATTTACTTAATTTTGAAGGTCAATTGGTGGCAAAAGTGTCTCCTATTCTGTGTCTGAACCAGAGTTCAGCGAGATTATTGGCCCTTTAAGGTTAGACAGAATTAAAGTTAAGTTGAGTCGAACAATCATATTGTCTTTTGCTCTCTGTATTTATCCCATTCGTAGGGGTGACGAGCCCCAGCACGGTTTGGAGAGCTTCCTTAAATGCTTGGAAGTTACTTAACTTTAGACTATCTCTTATTTCAATCAATTATCAAGAATTTCAGGAGGACCCTTTTTAAATCTCAGGCGACCCAGATTGGGCCACCAACCCAATGTTGAGAACACTTAATTTTTCCCTTAAAAGTGTCTAAACCCAGTGAAGGTGTTTTATGGTCTTGCACGCTAAGTGCTGTTGGAACAAGAAGAAAATGGTTGGAGGGTTTTGGGGTATATTATTTTCCTATGATAAAATATAAATCAAAAATCAGAGGGACGTTGGCCCCTCCCTTCCCTTTTTTACATAAGAATACATTTGGATTCTTAAAACCATATGATAAATATCATTGGAAAATCACTTATCTGATCATTTTGGATGTGTCTCCGTTTTCCTCTCTCTTGTGTCCACCTGCCTTTGTGCCCTCCAACCTCCTCGACCTCCTTCTCCTCAGCCATAAAGGTCAAAGCCAGGGTCAACTGTACGCTCCTTTTGGAAATTTGAAGATCTGTCCCCACTTTTGCAGTTGGATTGGAAGTCGCTGTAGTCTCTGGAATAGATATTATGTTAGAACATCCACAATATGTCATATTGTCACGTGTCTATTTCAATCTATTTCCCCTTTGCTTCCCAGTTACAGTTATGGACAATACTTCCCTTTAATTCTCATCCTTCATCATAAGAAGCAGTGACCAGGCATGGCGGCGAAGAGGAAGGATCGGAGTCGAGAAGGCGGTGGCATTCTGTTAGGAAACACTCAGAAACAGAAAGAGAGGAAACCATTAAGACTTAACTGGATAATTTAAAATATCTCTTTTCTTTAGTTGGATCTGATTCGTCTCCTTACAGCGACCTGTATTTTGGAAAAAGCTACATAATAACAACAACTAAGACGAAGACGTAGACAAGTGCACACCACAACGAGTATACACATATAACAACAAAAAACATGGACACTGAACATGAACAGTAAGGTCAGTCAAGGTCAAAGCCAGTCATTCCACTGAAAGTGGTATCATATATAAAAACGTCGTTTGGTGTTTTTAAACACCCAGAAAAAAACCTTTAAAACCTGGTAACTTTTTAGAAGGCCCAAGGCCTAAAACCTTAATTTTTAACAAGCAGCAGTGTTTTCTGAACACCCCACTACATAATTGGCAAAAACAGGGAGAAGATCAAGTGCATCAGAACCCAGGAGGAAAAGAAGGTGAAACAGAGGAACATGTGTAGTCAAACAGCCATTCATCGGTCAATCACTCAATGACACGTCCACGGCACATTTGCACTCACAACGCGGTTCTCTCAGGCATACGTAACGTGTCATCATTCAGTCATTCATACACCGCACACGTTCATGCCTCAATTTTCACGTCCATGCATTCACAAGGTTTTGCTGCATAGTGTCTAAGTAAAATATAGGTCTCATCTAACCCACCAGCGGCGATAGCCAGTCCACCTCGTCTCTCGGGGTCAATGAGCTCTTATTGCCCCCCCATGCTTGGCAACCTTTTAGTGTTAATTAATTGCTTTTTACTGGTATTGTCTGATTACTAAGAGGTACGCTCCTTTTTACTTCCGCCTTGGCGGAGTCTACACTTAGAGTATTGTCCCTTGCAGTACTGACAGTCTACTAGCTGCTGATCAGGCAGAAATCGCACGGCCATGCACAATAACCAAACTCAACCCCGGTCCGCGGGGGAAACTCAACCGCTGTCCATCTCCAGAAATGTAAAAAAGAATCTCTGAATCAGCAGGAAACTCAACCACCGCTCTTGAAAAATAAGAGTTTGGGAATAACTCAACCACCATAAACTCCAGAAGTCTAAGAAAAAACCTCTGAATCGGCAGGAAACTCAACCGCCACTCTTGAAGAATAAGAGTTTGGGAATAACTCAACCACCATAAACTCCAGAAGTCTAAGAAAAAAACCTCTGAATCGGCAGGAAACTCAACCTCGGTCTGCAACCTGAGGGAAACTCAACTGTCAGAACTTTCTGGGCACCTCTAATATCACTCAACATTGAACGGAGCACGCAACCTCTAATAACCCTCACTCTAAGGGAACGTAGAAATTTGTTCAGAACGGTATTCGGTTACCAAGCATGTATCAAATCAGGTGGACTGCTATCCCCCGAAGAGTGCTTTCCCTAGCAAGGTTTATCCTTTTTCTGCACATTAAACCAGGACTTCTTGTTTGAAAAGTAATTGCCTATGTACTCATAGCAACTAATGGGACATTTTTTTCTCAGGAAAAATTTGGTACCCCCCCCCATGCTGTCGAGTGGCTTTGGGCCGGCCAGACAGTCCGACGCGGTTAAGGGGGAGGCGCGCAAAATGAAAACAATGAATGTTGAACTAGGCTGTCTGTCGCAAGCAGCTTCAAAAAGGGTAAGGTACAGATTGTTTACGAGGGTATCGGTCAAAAAATGTCAAAATTTAAACTTGTTGAGGCTGCAGTCCTCAATCTCTGTCTCAATTTTCCTGAAATTGAGTAAAAACAAAAGAGAAAAAGAAGAATCGTTCAGAAATAACAAAGGAGAAAAATGTGTGAGCTCAAAAAAATCATGGCCAATAAAAATTAAAACTTCAGCTCCAAAAGCTGAGGCAACAGAGGGCTCTGTCTTCAGCGGATGTAACCATATCTTGCATTGTGGGGGGCCTCCCCTTAATCAAGAAAATAAATGAAAGAAAAGCAAACAAAAACAACCTTATCAGTAACACTATTTTCTTCCCCTTTGTTTGTTGTTTTCTCATAAAGGCCAAAGCAGTGTAAATAAATGAGCAACATAATGAATAAAAGCAAAGATAAATGATGGGCACACTTGATCTCATGTGGCAAACAGAAGGGTTCTGTGTGAAGTTCTGGTGGTCCTGTGTTTCTCATAGTTGTGAATGTGGGTGTGTGACTGTATGTCTGGTCTGTCTGCGTGTGAGAGAATAAATGAAAACAAAATAATCTAGTGCACAGTCAGAAGATAGAGGGGTTAGTATTGTGCGAAGGAGAAGCTTGTTGGCTATTTGCTAGTTGTCCCCCTCCATGCCAAAGTTCAAGGCTAAAGTGATTTAGCACTACCACCAAAGGCTGTGGTGGACTTCTTGTTGCTTGGTATCCTTGGTGCTTTTGAAACAGTGTCTTTTTGGTGAAGATTTCCAGCAGACGTGTGACCAGTCTGCAGTTGCTGCCCATCATTCAGGCAGTAGTCGTGGCGTTTAACTCGCAACTCATTGGTGGGGGGAGTGTCCACTCCGACGCCCACAGGTTCTCAGTCTTTGATGATGGGGCATTGGCATGCGGCCCATTCATAGACGATGAAGAGTTGACTTGGGACTGAGCGAGTTATTTCAGCATTGCTTTGCTGAATGGGAGTTGAGTCCTTGAGTCCTGAAAGGTCACACACCTTTGATTGTCCATTTCCTTCTGATGCTTGGTCCTTTGAATGATGTTGACATTCCATTAGCGTAAGAGTTGAAGGTGATTTCATTCTTTCATTGAAGATGTCGTTTCTTCAGGGGACAACCACAAAGCCAACAGAAACTAACAATTTAAATAATAAAAAATGATAATGATGGTAACAGTAATATTAAAATAAAATAAAATGAAATACTGTATTCATCTGTGTGTGTGTGTTTGAGTGTGTGTTGCCCATCAAACATGAAATCAAAATAAAATAAAAATAGTGTCTGTGTGTAATGGCACTATTCTGTAGGCACAGGAGAGGTGAGAAATCACAATGTTGTGTCACAAGTGTGTAGTGCACTAAACTGGCCAGTGAGGGGCGCCACCTCTCTCTTGGGATGGGTGTGGCTGTGCGTGTGCGTGCGCCCGTGCGCGTGCCTGTGTGTGTGCTCTCTCTCTCTCCCTTTCTCTCTCTCTGTACGTGTGTGTGTGTGTGTGTGTGTGTGTGTGTGTGTGTGTGTGTGTGTGTGTGTGTGTGTGTGTGTGTGTGTGTGTGTGTGTGTGTGTGTGTGTGTGTGTGTGTGTGTGTGTGTGTGTGTGTGTGTGTGTGTGTGTGTGTGTGTGTGTGTGTGTGTGGTCACACGTCCAAAAAAAAGAAAAACACAGCAGCGACGTGTGTGTGTTTGGCTCTCTGTCTTTCTCTCCCTTTCTCAAAAGCTCGTCCAAATGAAAGCATTAAAGCCAAGCCAAAGGGAGAAATCTGATTCCACGTTTAAACAAAATAAAAACAAAGATAAAAAAAAAAAAAAAGTAAAACTCGCCTGAAAGCATGATCTGAGTTCACATCATACCAAGATTGTATATGCGTATGCATATATTATTTGTTTATTGGGTTGTTCATCTGTTTGATTCACAGAAACACAATTTAGGTTAGATTCGGGGTTTTAATCTTTCGGTACAGAGGTGAACTCAGATCATGGCACCGCTGGGATGTTTTGGAAACCTTGTTGCCCGTCTATCTATGGTCAGGACCTCACAGGCTGTGGGTGTCCGAACAAAACCAAAGTAAATAATGACCAGCCGTATTTTATGCCTAAACAAAATATCCGAGCCCGAAGGAAACCAGAGAGAACCTACAGCATTAAAAAGCACGGAACCTCAACCATTTGAGCCTTTCTCATGGCAGTTCACTGCGTCAAAACACAGAACAGCTGAGGATCAAAATCAAAGCTCAAAGCTGAAAATCAATACAATGCTTGACTGGTTCCAAAAAAAAAAAAAAAAAAAAAAAATCAACACAGAGCGAATATATATATATGTAAATGAAAATTTATACATATATGTTTATAAAGGCAGCTTTACCTTAGTCCGAATTGGTGTTTGAGGTTCAACCGATGGTTCGTGCTCCAGTCTCTGTCCGAGGGCGGACCACCGCGGGCCAGCCCCGGGGCTTCAAATGTGTCGACCCAGTGCTGGTCCACGATCGACGCCCCACAGAGCAGAAGATGGATTCAGTTTGTCGACGCCAATTGTTACGGCAGAATTTACGGTTGACCTCATTTAGTGACATGATTCATTGCTCTGGTTGAATGATGGAATCCAGGAGAAGCATTGATGATTTTATATAAAAAGTTTATTCTATTGCTAAGTAAAAAGGTACAAGATGGAACAAAGTGAAACAAAATTAGCGTCCGTCCAGGCGGACGTCCGAAGGAAGTGCCGCGCCCCGCTCCAACAGTTTCAAAGCTTAAGCTTTTTATACAGATAAGAAAAGGTCCCAACAGTGAGAGACAAAAGGGAGGGAGTCAGATGCCCATAGTGGAATTGTTGGAGGATGATGAAGATGTTATGAGAAGGTTTGGCTCCAGTCTTTATCTGTCTTGATAAGTGTGTGCGTCAGTGTATGTCTGCATGTGAGCAGAGATTCTGGCCTTGGCAGAGACTGTGCTGCACTGAGAATAATACGATCTGTACTGTTTAATCAGATGTTCAAAAGTGTAATGAGTAATGGAGTCGTCATGTATTAAAACATGACAAATTGTACACATGAACATACATTTGACGATATGATGATGAATATAATAATTGACCATAACAATAGCAAAATCATTTGTCAGCCCATTTCAACTGTCCCATTGTGCTTGTAGGAATCTGAGCCTGTTGGTTGATATTTTGGCCTTTTTGGTAAATAAGGTTCTAACCAGAATACAGATCATACCACTGCAAAGTGTTAATGATCACTTGTAGGGAGTGAGTATGATCTGAAACTTAGAGAAGCAGATTGTCCATAAAGAGCGCGACTGTGTGGTACTCAGCCAAGTACTGTCCCTAAAACCCTCCAGAGGGCCAGGGGCTCTATTGCAACAACAAACTGTTAGTGATCTTATTGGGCTTCGTTGCTTTTTACCACTTTTGAGGGGCAAGGGGGCTGGAAAATCTATATTAGTTTGCACCAAGGTTATTGAAAAACCAAAGAGTCATTTTTCCTCAAATGAGTATCTCCGTTCAATCTTGCTTCAAGTGACACTACCACCTCCACAACATCTGTACATGTTAGAGGTACCTATTGTAGCCAGACTGGCAAACTTTCTAAGCACATCCACTATTGGTAGATAACAAAGGAGATTATTTGTTGGAACCAAAAAGCAAGAATCTCTGAGAGAATTTTAGTGTGGGATATAATGTTTAAAAGTTAAATCCATCCATAACTGCCACAAAGTTAGGGATTTGTTTTCAGATTAAAGAACTTGTAACATTTGACAAGTTACTCCGGTGTTCAAAAACTTGTGAGTGGAAATATTAATAAGTTATCAAAATTTCCACAGTGTTGGCACTTACTTGCTGTCTTTAGTCCATGAAATCAATTCCAGTTGAAGTATACTCTTTAAAATTATAAATGTATCATAAAACTGTTCCTCCTTGGATCAGGGCCAGATAAGGATTAAGTTATTCCTCCCTAATGTTTGACCCTACTGTGCAATGAAATGATTGATGTCTGAATTTATTTTTGAGACTTCCAGCCTTTGATCAGGCTCATCATGGTCATCAATCTTGATACTCTTGCGTCTTGATGGCTTGTATCTGTCCCAGAAGGCTGAACATTAAAAGCATTCAAGCTAGTAAATATCTCAGAGTACGGCTGGGGAATTTGAATTAAATGAATTATTTTCTGATATTTCATCTTAAAATAGAAAAAAAATAGATATTTATGTGGATTTTTTTTCTCATTAAGGTTTTACCTATCCTGGATCAAAGTCACTGGTGCAATATGCCACACAGGCACATTTGAAACAGCTGCACAAAATCAACATGTGTTGCCACTTGGATCTTTTGGTTTTTCTCTTGGAGCAGGGATACATTGTTTGAATTGTATTTGTTGTAGAAGATGGAAGAGATTAGTTGTGCTTGAAACCCTTTAGTAAGAACAGCATTTTCTGCAATTTGCATTTTTCTGCTGCACATCAGAAACAGAGCATCACTATGTTGTTTCTGCAAAACTTGTGAGAGAAGGTGGGGGAGTGTGCTTTGATGGAGAGAGGAAGTACATGGTGTTTGTTTGAGTCGCTGAGCTTTAGAGAAGAAATGGGTAAACTGATCTTTAAAGTTCTAAAGCTAGTACTTAAGCACCAAATTGAGCTTTAAAATAAAGCTGTATTCAGATTAGTTATATTTTCATATTTTATGTTTTGTTAATGAGAAAATCTAAATGTGTATATCTACCAATATTGTGGCCAGGCCTATCTCAGAGCTTTTAAATGAACATTCTCCTGCATTTGATTCAAATCCTGTATGTCATGGTTCTAATACTACTTGAATCAAAAGCCAGGCATTTACTCAGACCTCCCTCAGAAAATCTAAACTTTTCCCAAAACTGATAGTTACCAGGGTAACAGTAATTCCTCCAATAATCTGTCAAAAGATCAATATTAATCTTCGTCTTTGCAAACAATTTAACAAGCAACTCACGCAGTGTAAGATACAGCCTTATCATTTTCAGTGATGCCACATTTGGACGCCACAACAAATAAGATGAATAGCTTCATTGTCCTCAATGTGTGGCGTGGCAGGAAGAAATCCGTCAAAACAAGACATCCAAAAATCTTTTTTAGATTTTTTTGAAACGAGATGTGATTTTCCTTTCCTCTAAAGATGGCAGACATAAGTGAGGAAGGAGGTTGTGGTTGTCAGTGTGGTGGTGGGTGGGTGTGTGTGTGTGTTGATCTGCAGTATATTGTATGCATTTGTCAAAGCGTATATTTTATGGAATAATAAATAATTAATTCTTCAATAGATTTTTGTTATTCAAACAATATCTTATAACGTCTGCTGGTAAGACCAAAAAGCCCTCACTCTCGTCTCTGTTTTGTTTTTTTTTGTTTTTTTTGCTGTCCTCCCTAACCTCCTTTACCCTCGTAATCCCCCTTCATGCTGGTTTACCACCATCCCCACTAATACATTTCCTCTCATCCTTCCTTGGTGAGGGCTGGTGACAGTCACAATTATGCAATATATTAAGCTAATTATGCAAGCGCAGTGAAGTGATTGCAATACACGTATGTTAACCTATAACAACAAATGCAGATATGGTAAAAACTCACACGAGTTGCGTGTCTGTTGGCTCTTTCACTTCATAGACTGTTTGTACTCCATTACTAATGAGTGATTATCTATTCAAATGTGTATTAATATGTAAGATGGAATGCGTTTTTCAAGAAGTTTAACATGATCACAAGACCCATTTCATGTGACGTATGTATACTATATTAGGTGCATGCTCGCGCAGGGTCGGTGCAAAACTACTGGAGAACTGCATTGTACTAGCATCGGCACGCGATTGTTTATTGCACAAATAGGAGTACCAACAATCCAGGGCACCCTTTTCAGAAGAATAGACGAAACTCATGGTTGAATGCTATCAAACAGAGGCTGAGGTATCACACACACACACACACACGGAGCGAGAGAGCACTGAAACATTCCGGATAAAGTAAAAATCAGGTGATTTATGATAAAAATATATAGCATAACCACTATGTTTGTTCAGAAGCAATCGTGTCAACATAAGCGCTACTGCTGAGGAGATGGTGCACGAGAACGTACAGAGCGATGTATCAGTCCAGTTCCAGTGAGAAGTGGCCATAAAAAGCTGTAAATGGACTGATATGCAGATGTGGGACAGTAAGGAGGAGACTTCATGTAGAGATGGAAACTCATCCGTTGAAATACGCGGAAATACACGGAAACCTTAGTTAAGAGGAGTACAGGAGCCCACCCACCTGCCCGTTCATAACAAGTAGTTCTAAGCATCTAGAGACTTGTATGCTTTTAGGTTTTATTTTGTAAATACACTGGGTTTTTTCTATCATATGTATGCATGTCTGGCTATTGAACATCGGGCCAGGAGCACACATTGGATGACCACTCGTTTTCGGGAATGCTGCATGGGTCCCTCAATCGTTCACCTGTACTTAAAGTGAGTTTCCTTAAATAAGCGGAAGCGTCCTCTGGTGACAAGCTTTCTACATACTTAGAACTATTTACGAGCCTTAACAGCAGTTCATTCATTGCCATCTTTCAGTTTTTCAAGCGTCACATATGTAAACTAAGTGGTTTCTGCACCGAGTATGCGCATGCACGTCAGTTATTCGTCTTATGTTTGTCCACATTGAAATGGGTCTATTAAGTCAGTGCATAATAGAAGGAAATGGTGCATATGTGAAGTATGTACCAAGTAATTTGCATTTCCTAACAGCTCCTAGGGAGTCCTACATCAGCATTATAAACCTTCAAGAGGCACTTGCATAAAATGGGGTAATATCTGAGAAATATTTGCTTGATTTCCTTTGAGAATCTGTGACTATCACAATTTATGGGTAATCAAATTAACAATCAGCCTCTTCTTAGGCTGGGATTTGCTGTATCCATATGGCATGTCACATTAATTTTATTCTCTCTAGAACTCTATTGGGCTAGTATTTTACTCCAAAAAAGCTTAGATTGCTGAGATTCATCAGTACTTAAAGCAAAAACCTTTTTTACAAACAGATGCATTTCCGGCACACTGTATTAGGCAGAATTTTTTGTGCAACTTTTACTTTGGAAGTGATATAATTCAACTATTGTGGAATCATTTAGGATTGTTTAATGGAGTGACTTTAATTCTACTTTGAAAAAACTTTTATTGATGCCTAAAACACTATTTTCAACCTTCTGGCTTCGTGAACCTCCTTTACTTTGCATATGCGTTCTGTGACCCAACTCAAGGAAAGCATTGAAGGTTTTTGATTTAGATAGCAACAGTTTATTTAAAGCCGACAGTAAATGTGCATCCTTTGAACACAAAGACAGTGATTTACTTCCACAAATGTACAATGGTTCAAACTAAAAGTGCTATTAAAAGAAAGTAAGCCAACTGGAGAAAAAAAGCAACTGATTACCTAATAAATACGTAGACATTACCTTAAAAAAATGTTTTGGCACCTTCTGAAAAAGAAAACAGCTTACATTACCAAGGCAAACGCCACGAATCACAGAACTTTGTACCTAAAATATATTTTAGCTTTCTTTTGTCTGTATATATGTAGGCAAATCAGTGCATTTATATAGATAGGGAATTATGTGTACAAATATGAAACCAAATATAGCATTAATTTTATACTATTTTAAGCAGCCCAGTCATCTGTAATAACTCAAGTAAACATGGCACATCTTTTCCCCAATGATCAGTGGCTGCTCCATCAGCACTAACGCAGTGAATGGGCTCTACTACGTGTTTGGAACCAATGTGCAAATGACATGGTCCATTAAGACTGAAACCCTCAGGACATCTAAGGTTTGTATTTAACTTCCTAATTATTTTTCATGTAAAATGTACAAACGCTCCAGAGCTTTCCGGTAGGGTTTTATTAACTGCGTCAATGGGTGTGCCTCATGGCTTCTCACAATCCAAAAAAATGTCTCTTTTAGGTGCCAATTAAGTTTATACAGTTGTTTTATATAGAGCTTTGGCCAGCTGGGATATGACCCTATAACCCTGTACAGGATAGTATGTAGAGAAGATAAGACATTTTAAAAACTAAACCGTTTTAACTATTTTCTTAACTACATTTTAGGAATACATTTGAATCAATTGTAATGTAAAAGCACAGATGAATTGATGCTGGCATTGATGCTGGCATTCCTTGTATTAGTCATTTAACAATTCAATTCAATAACAGGGTCACAAGTGCAGCATAGATGAAAAAACGGGACAGAACAGAGCATCAAAAAATACAACCTACACAAGTGCTGTCATCAAAGTTTAGCAGTGATTGACAATGTCAGTAAAATGCTCATGGCTTCCCTCTAAAGTGCTATGTGCATTCATTTAATTAAGGGGTCTATTTATGAAAAACATTGTCAGTAAGATGGAAATTTATAAAAGACTCAGCCAACTTAATATTTTTTGTGTTTTTTGTTCCAAATACAAAAATACCACAAAAACACACAAAAGACATGTGGCATACTGATGATGTAGCTCCGAGGTCGAGTGTGTGGAAAGTTGATGGTAATAAAGTAGAGGGATGTTTTTATGAAATTACGGTCACCAGACTGAGGATGTGGAAGTTTAGTCCTGGGTTTACTGTGTGAAAAATCAAAGGCAGACAACAAAAAGCATGAATGAACCAAAATCCATGCAGAAAAACCAGAAGCTTAGGGGAACATTTAAACCAACAGAAATCCAAACAACAGCCCCAATAGAGCCAAATACTTAAAGCTGCAATATGTAACTTTTTTTTGACATCCTTTTGGTCAAAAATTCAGTATTGTCTTTGAGTGTATTGTAATCCAAAGTGTTCTGAGTGGACAGTGAATCTCTTCTCCTGGCCCTGTAAATTAAGTTTAGAAATCCAGGAGCGTGACGCTGGATGTCAGTCAATCAGAGATCTTTCTACGAACACGTGTGCTCTCTGAGCTGGTTTGGGCATTACGATTGGCTGCTCAACTGAAGTCAGGCGCGTTCATGTACCTTCGGTAGTAAAAGTGCAACATTGGATGTCACAGCAAAGGTCTCCATCGCGACGTTAGACACAACAGTTACATAGCAAATTGAGAAGAAAAAGGCAGACCGAGGTGGAGAAGCAACAGAATAAAGTCATAAACATACTTGAGAGGAACGGACCGCATTGTATTCTTGCGGATCTCCGTGACTGTGCAGGGGCTTCCCCATGTACTGGTGTCAGAGGGAGAGTGAGAACAGACGGGATAAATCGTGTGTAAACCTAAGAGAAGCTGGGATCAGGACAGTAACTACAGAGTAGTTTGTGCATTCATGTCTCTAAAACACCAGAAAAATCTCCTCTAACACAAGATATAGTCCCTACAGTTGTCACTAGTCTCTATTGAGAAAAACGTTGCTAAGAGCTTTCACAACAAATACCGGTACGAGAGTTTCGGTTTCAAAACGGAGTGGCGATTCTACAAAATGCAACTTTAACTGGGGAATCCAAAACAAAGCCTCACTAGTTTTGGCAACCTGCAGTGATCGTTAAAATAAGCCACAGTTTGAAATTCTGTCCCAACTTGTAAAGGTCATGATCAAGTTGTTTGTCAGTTTGTCTGTGTATAAGTGTTAAATTACAGGTGGATGCAGCCTCAGCTGGTGAAATTTCATCATGCGTACAGGATTTGAATCTGTGTGTGAAATCTGGTGAGCTTGGCCAAGCGTAGATCCATACGTTTCTGAGCCGCTGTAGATCTAATCACCTCTGACTGCTCCACAAGATGTTGTCACATCCACACGGTTTTGCTTTCCAACACACTTTACTTGCAATTTATCAGCATTTAATGCTCGGTTTGGATCCTTTGCATTCATCTTTGTTTGGCTTGTCCTTTAGTTTTTCTGTGGATTACTGGTGGTTGATAAACTACAGCAATGTCAAAAGGTATCAAATTGTTAACCTGCAGCTCTCATTAACTATTTAGCACCTTTATTCAACTATACGGTTGTATAAACGTACCTGTTGGTCTTTTTGTTTATCACTGATCACTCGACAACAATGACAAATTTGTGCAGCAGCTGGTCTTTATCTTTGACAGATGCCACTTTCTCCTGACAGAATGTAGTGCTGCTGTCTATCCTCTTTTTTTAGCTGTCATGACTCACACTCACTAATCTGATTTAGCCATGTATAAAAGGATTAGTTAACACTCAAAATAAATCAAATCACTGAGCAGACACCTGCGCTTATCTTGTGTCTACTGTGTTCTACCTTGCACTAAACATAAAAAATGTTAAAGCCTCCTCTTAAAATCACAGTAATAATAAAAATATTCCATCTGTTTTCCACCATTAAAATGAAAATGAATGCTAACAAATGGAATATAAAATTGTTTTGTCTCACGTTTAAAATAAAATAAATATCTTAAAATGTATTTGTATATACTGACACATACCTGAGAGAAGAAATTAATTCTATAGTTTTCATATTATTTTGTAGTAGTTAGGTATATTTTTTTTTCTTTTTTCTTATTTTTTTTTTTAAAGCAATATCACACGAGAGGGAATGCTGTTGTGATGAAATATCAGCACTGGTGTGATTTGGCTGTAGATAATTTCACGAGTAATGATATTTCACACAACAGCATGACCTCAAGTGTGATAAGTGTGATATTGCTTTCATACAACAGTTCTACAAGTACATTTTATTAGTTAACAGTAATAAGTGACATTAGATTATGATTTGTTTGTTTATTTGATCATTTGGCTCCGCCGACAGAAATAGTTCCACAAGTGGAGAGCACACACGCTACGTTCACACTGCACTTGCCCATATGCGACCTGTACTCGATCTGTTAAAGACGGTCTCAACAACATATTTCTGATTTTATTGAACTCCACATCATTGAAGCCGCTGACATCCCTATCCCACGACTGTTGATTTCGTCTCTTATGTAGTGCTGACTCCTTTCTCAGCGCAACACACAGTCCTACACTGATGCCTTCATATTTACTTTTGTAAACACCGTGGGGTCATGGGTCGCCTTAGGACCTCTTCTGCATATGCGCGTCACTAAAGGGTCGCATTCCGTTCATACTCCAAACTGACTGAAGATGCATTTAATATATATGAACGACCACACAAAAAACAGTTTTTGAAGAAAAATCTGCATTGTGCATTAAGACCTGCAGCCTGAATGTAGTAACAGTGTACAGCGGTGTGTAGCCCAAAAAGTAGTGGTAATTAACAGTATTTAGATGAGCTGTACAGCAGAGTGATACAATCCGTAACCCCCAATTTCCACTGGATGCGGCTCCGCTGCGGAACGTCACCGGCGCGTCACCGGAGCTGATAGGTTTCCATTTTAGTCTATGTGTTAATTTCCACCGGGTCCGCTGCGGTGCGTGTCCGCTTCTTCCCAGATGCCCTCCGCCAGATATACGCAGGGCTTCTATTTCTGGCGGACACCGGAGCACAACGCATCAATCAGCACAGAGCAAATGAAGCTAAACAGGAAATTTAGCACGTACTCCGCAATAAAATATCGGGTTACTTTTCAAAATAAAACTCTTCAGATTATATTTCAAGTAAATACATCACCAAAATGTCATAATGTCTAAAAACAAATTCACATCCACTATATTGATTCCTCTCATACTGTAACTACACTGTAAACTGCAGCAACTTTGATTTAGTTCATGTTTTACTGGTGCAGTTTTATCTCTTCTCTGTTGGCTGTTGCTAAAAAATGTGTCTATGACAAATCCAGAGTCCAACCTTCTTGTTCTCCTTCGTTAGGAACACTGACCTGTTAATTGTTGTGTTTATAACACATACATTTAACCGCATTCTCGCGCGATTATATAAATATCGTGAGAACTGATCTGTCTCGTGATGTCACACTCGTTCAACCGGAGCGCATCGCGGCGCACTCAAAACGCAACCGGTGTGAATTACCGGATGGCGGACAGCGGTGAAATACCAGATCGGTGCCGTGGCACAGCGGAGACGTATCCAGTGGAAACCCCGGGTAAGAAGTCCCAGTGCTGTTGTTGCTCTATATCAGTTGGTGTGCACTGTCGCTGTTCTCACTGAACGTTCTTGAAGCAAAAAAACAGCGCTTAGGGATGCTTCCATCTTGCAAATTTGACGTCATTTGGAGCCAGAGTCTGCGCAGTAGGGTCCGGTGGGATGAGCCCTGGTAACACGCCCCGCCCATTTATCGTACTCTCCTGATGGCTTGCGCAGCACAGCTAGGCCATGAACTTGAGTATCTTTCTTACTGGAAATTCTACCAATGTCTTATTCAGATGATCAGATCATAAAAGTTAGTACTAGTGTTAGTAGCTCAAAAAAGACAAAAACACTGAATGGAAAAGTTTAATGGTGTCTCGACTTTCCTTCACGACGTAACTGCTTATGCTATTCACAAAGAGAGCTACGCAAGACCCGCGGCTGTCAATCATTGTAACATATGAAGTCAAATCATGTATTTCAACCTCAAATAACTTATTTGAAACAAACTTCACAGAAAAATGAGCCATTGAACACAATGTAGGGTGATAATAACTAATGATCACACCAGAGTTTAGGTTTGGGAAAAAATTATGTGACGAGTATTTTAACTTTACAGTTTGACCAAAATCCCATCCGTTATCATTGAGGAGGCGGGGTTTATGACCTATACTGTAGCCAGTCAGCAGGGGGAGCGCTCTTACAGTCTATGCTCTATATCAGCACTCTTGCAATGTCTGTCGTCTAATCAAATCACTTGGTTGGACATAACTGTTGCATAATAACCATTAGTCAACTGGTTTGTGTTGCCTGGCAACAGCCATGTCTCCCTTACAGTTGTGGATCTATTTGTTTTGGTGTAACCAAATAAATGATTAAATAAACAAATCATAATCTCTTTTCGCTTAATACTGTTGACTAATGAAATGCGCTTGTAAAACTGTTGTATAAAAGCAATATCACACTTGAGGTCGTGCTGTTGTGCTGAAAAATTAGCATTGGTTTAATTTGGTGTGGCCTCGTGCATCCACACTCTACTGTAAATGTTACCACATAATATACATGCATGCATGCATACATTAGTTGTTCAATTCAGCATATACCCACTTTACAGTTTTTTAACTGGGATTAAAAAAACAACCAATGGCTTTAATGTAAATAACAATGATACCTTAGAATATTTAGTAGTTTAACTATACCTAATTTTGCTGGATATGAGGAAAGCCCATATTAGATGGTGTGATCATCTGTTAAAGCAGACGTAATCAAGTGTAGTTGTGTATGATAGCTGTACGTGCAGTGAATTAATATACAGTATATAGAAAAAATAGGCCTGCAACTATATTTATATGGAGGCATACATACAGTATTACCATTATGCTGCTGTTATTATTCTTCATACCTTTGGAAAACAGCAACAACTCAAGTCATGATGTATTACTAGACCACAGACAGGCTAATGAGCTAAGTTTTCAGGCTGTAGAAAGAGAAATGATGGATTTACCAGTACTATGCTGCCTGCTAATGAGATTAACACAGATGCTCTTGTGCTTAGAATGAGTTTCTCAACAAGGTTATGTATTCCAACAATGTAATAGTACTCGTAGTTATAGCCTGAGCCATGGTTAGCTAAAAGATATAATACAAAAGCAGTCTTGCATTTTATGTGTCAGCTATGTGACACCACAGGAGGAGGATTATAAAATATGTTCATCTGCAAATTTACTCATGGTAATGTTGTTTTTATCTCTAGTTCTTTATTTAAAGAATATACTAAAGTGTACCCAAAAGTATACATAGCATAAAGCTTACATTCAGTATGCGATCTTGTTCTAGACGTTTCCTCTTGTTTAAGGGGTTTTCTCAGGGTTTTGGAAGCATCTATGACCCCAGGGTTAGTTTTTAAGGCAGCTTCATAAAACTAAGACGTTGAGACGCTAAAACTAAGCTTTCAACACGCTTTGCTGAGGCCTAAACCAACAGGTCAGTGTTAAATAAACTTGTGATTCTTTCTACTATATATTCGCTCTGTCTGCTGTCACTAAAGCCACTTCTCCGCTGTTTCTTCATCTTTCTTTTTTATTTTAAAGGGCATCATATTTCATATAGCAATAAGTTGCTGCTCCCTTAATCATGCAGTCTTCTCCCTCGCACCTCTGATGTCGATTAGAAATCTCTTCATTGATTTTAATATTGTATTATGTTGAAGCAATGTTGAAAAAAATGGCTTCATGCTGTTAAAATGTGTAATGATTGCTTTTAAATCTCTTATTTTTGCACATTAACAACTATGAAGTGGTTTGGTGATTTTTAGCTCACGCTTACTTTCCAGAACAAAGCTGCGCCCACCTCTACTTTTTTTAAAATGTTTTTTCTACAGTTCCACATCAGTATTTTGAAACGATAGGAATACAGATTGAGGATATTCTTAGCTCTGATTTTGATGGATTGTGATGATCCCTGTGTTTTAACCACAGTGTAAGAAACATCCTGCAGAACCAGGCTCAGAGATGGCAGCTCCAATGACAGGTTTGCCAGAGAGAAAAGGATTGAAACAGGGACAAAACAGACTGTAGAGAGAGAAACATGATTAAAACATTTAAATTTAAAGAATGTGAAGTAAGGACAAAGCAACTCGGTGTACTTGAAAAGGGTCCCCAGCAGCTTGACTTAAAGCATCTCAACATCGGAAAAGGATCAGTATTACTTTAACCAGCCCTGATCAAAAGTGTCAGAAGTTTATTGGCAATCCTACTGCATGTATAGTACCGGTACATACCAGGGCTGGGGTCAATTATAATTGTAATTGCGTGATTGATAATTAATTACATTTATGGTGCAATTGTACTTTAAAAAACATGTCGCCGTCTCAATTGTAAATAAATTGTTCAGATAATTGACTTTATAATTGTATTTGCCATGAAAATTCTATAAAAATTGTCAATTATATTTCAATGCAAAACTGGGAAACCATGTTACAGTTCTATGTACAGTTTTACACATGTAGTTCACAATTTCATATCAAGTTTTCCCACATTTTAGGGGTATACTGACACAAAAGAGCCTCAGACGCCCACACCAAAAATATTAAAACCAACATTTTCATTGATTAGGAAGCCTAACAAGGTAATCAATACATAGGAACATTAATTAGATGATTTGTTTTTAGTGTATTTTACAGCTGATTTAAGACTTGTTATTATAAGAGATGCTAACAGAAAGCTAACACAAGAGGAAGGTTAACTTTTACTAGGTTATTTATTAAAGGCTCAGTAATTGTGATTACTTGTAATTGAACTTTAGTAATTAAGAATGTAATTGTAATTGACTTTCGGAGGATGAAAAATAATTGCAATTTAATTTGTATTTGGAAAAAATGCTGGTCACTGTAATTGTAATTGAACATGGGTAATTGAAAACATAATTGTAACCAAAAAATTAAATTGACCCCAACCCTGATATGTACAGAGGACCGGAAATTAGGTTCTTTTCAGACACTTGATTCAAACGGCACAACATTTAAGACGATCTAAAACTAAAAAACAAGTTAAATAAAATAGTATACATATAGTCTTGATTTTAGCTTTTAAACCAGAGAGTATACCAGCTGGTTTGATAAGTGAGGAGCCTGATAGCTGAAAGCTCTGCCTTCCACTCTAATTTTTGTTACTGTGGGTACATCCAGTAAAGCAGCAGCCTGGGACCAAAGAGATCTGCTGGCACAATAAGCCTTTCACACGCGGAAATCTCGCTCTCCTTCAGTTCTTGTTCGTGAGTTCAATGAGGGATAAACTCGGCTTGGCTGACAACGAGTCTGACAGAGATTTAGATTATTTTTACTGTTAGAGCGTTGATTCCTTGAAAGATTTTTTGCGGAAACGTGGTATCGGTCTCCAAGGCAGAAATGCCCAGTTAGCTGCTAAAGCTAATGCTGCACATGAGCTGAAAATTCAGTTTTTTCCTGCTTTTTAAACAGTGACCAATCAGCTGATCAGTGCTGTTTCACTTATCGGCCTGTTTAATGTGCATCTTGTGCACTTCAAATTTGAATTAAAATAGTTTCATAAAAATAAACATGGACCTGGTTAGTGAATGGTTTAACTCGTAAATGTACCTTTTCACAGTGAAAACTCATACTGTCATTTACACTCGGAAATCTTGTTTGTCCCATCAATAATAATTATACATTTTACTTATAAGCGCTTTCTAAAAACAGACACTTTACAGTTCTTAAAACAATTACACAAATCATAAAAAGAAACTAACAATAATAAAGGTAAATACAGAAATAAATACATAACAATCACCAGTTAAAAGCTTGGGAGAAGGAGTATGGAAGCAGAGGTCTGTTGCTTTAATACTGCTTCTCTCATCGGTTTTACAAAAGTGCTCGGATATTTGCATCATTCCCGGGTAGAGTCTGAATTCCGCCCGCTGGAGACCAAGGTAGTCTGTGTTTTTGTGCACCGGGGTCACCTGTGTGGAAGCAAGGGGACTGCCTTGCTTCGACGCTGCTGCTTAGCTGCTCCATCGGTTTTTAAAAGTGCTCAGATCGGCCGAAAGTGGCTTCAGCGGAAATCCCTGGTCCCTCCTTGAGTTCAAATTTGTGTAATATTAATATAAACGCTATTAAAATATTAAAGATATCTGGAATAAAATTACAAACGCTGTTAGGTTGGACACGTCAACACATTGAAGGAGCTTGTTTACTTTTATATCCCTCTCAACCTTTGACCCCCCAGGTTGCACATGCGCAGTTCCAGAGTGTGAAAAGGCTTATAGGGCACAGTCAGGTCTTAATATACTGGAGCTTGATCATTTTTAGCTTTGTTTGTTAATAGAAGGATGTGCAACATACTGTATGTTTTACATTTTTTTTTACATGTATGATTTGGATTTTCTGCTCTGAGACAAAATAAAAGCTTTTCTCAAAGTATTCTAATTTAATGAAATGTAATTGTTACAGATAATTGTGAACAAATTGAATGGGTATAAAACATGAGCAAAATGTCAGTGGCTCACCATTTAACATACAGAATAGTTAAAGACTTTTTTCATCGACAGAATAGAATAGTTTGTTTCATAATAGTTTCATTCTCTCTCTAACTTCTACCAGCTGTCAGATTACTACTGTTTAGTTTACAGCGCCCTCACTCTGAATCATCTTACAATTATTGCTCAGTCATTAGACTACAGGCAAAATAGAGAACAGTTTGGTTCATTAGTTCCTCCAGCATTTCTCCTCATGAGTGATCAACGGCCAATAATTATAGCATAACTGTGATTCAAAACGACTTATAAAACCATTATTATCACTTTGCATTATTGTATTTGTAAATTAAACATTTGTGAAAAGAAGTTTAAAACCATTAAAAAGGAATTCCATCATTCTCACGTGGAAAACAAATGAACTAATAGTGGGGAAAACCAGAGCACCCGGAGGTGCTGCTGAATGTTGGAGCATGCATAGCTCGTCTTTATCAGAAACTTTTCAGGAAACAGTGTTCAAACACATTGTACAGCTGTTGCCACAACATGAATGTTCAGCAGAAGAGTCCAGTGCTGATTGAATGACACAATTATCCTTTACATTTACCCTTGAAAGTATTCCTAAATTAAAACTTTTGTTTAGTTCTCGACTCATAAAATAAACACCAGTGACCACTGACCGACACTGAACAGGACACAACAAAACAGATTTCATTGTGTCTAAATATTGGGAATGTGATTTGGTCTTGTCTGGTGAAAAGGATCGAGCTGCTCCAATGACTCAATACAATTTGGTATTGTTTGATATTTTAGCACTTAAAGGCAGATTCACTAAGATCTGAAATAAAGGGTGGTAAGCTAGTTGCGTAACTATAGCCTTTGGTGACGCAGTTTCCTCACCTGCTGCGAGGAATTCACTAAGATTACAGCATTGATTAGCGCACGTGCAGAACTGGTGCAGACCGCCCTATTTAAATTAGCGTTTTGCTCGTTCAATGTGAAGAGGTGAGGCGCACAGAATCACACAATGACATTTGAGGAATTTAAATTGGAGGCAGATGGACTTCTTTGTTCAAACATTTATTATTGTAGACAACAAAACACATTTGATCTATTTTCATTTATTTATTTATTTATTTATTTATTTATTTATTTATTTATTTATTTATTTTTAAAACAACTTTAAAACCTAATATTTTTTCCTCCTAATTTAATGTGGCTGCTCCATTAGGTCCTGTAACTTTGCTCAGATCAGTCCATGAAAAATAGGCAGATTTGGACAGAAACCATCCTATTGATCTGTTGATGACATTGATCTGAGTTAATGCAGCAACACAATCTGTCAATCAGTTGATCAGCATCATTTGAAGATGATCTACTGAGCATCAAGCAGGTCTGAGGTCCTGAGTAGCGCTATGTCACCACACTCTCATATGTGAACATTGTGCCATCACTGCGTAAACTACGCATCTGATCAGCTGATTCTGGTCTGATGCTCCTTCCATCAACACGACACAAGAGTTTGACAGTCAAAACATCACTGGAGCGGTGCACAGCATCCTCTCTCCACCGCAGCCACATCAGACTCTACACGCACCGCCGCGGGTGTGCAGAATTTTCTCTCCCTCGAGCACACTTCACATTTTCTTATTCGGTAGCTGTTAAATATTGACTATTGTTTGATTTAAATTATTTTCTTATACTAGAAAGGTTAACTGGACCCTTTTTAACATTGCCACTGTGTTTTGTGTCAACATTTTCTGCATTGGATCTCTGTGTGTGTGTTTGCACCTGCTTGTCAGTCGTGCTATTTTCCGAGGCTAAAACAATCACCGCAAACAGTTCCAGGTTTGATGAATTACATTTTGCCCACTGCATTGATTTATTTGCATTTCCTCCTCTCATTTTTTTGAGATTTGCCTACTTTACATATTAAACAGAGGGAAATGTGCTAAATGGATTGCAGGCGCAAAGTGATGCACAGTCCTGATTCCCTGGGGTTTGTATGCCTTATAAGCGTGTGGAGTGACGTTTGCACACATTTTAATACCCCTAAACCTTGAGTGAATTCACCCTTTAGTGTATATTGTAACAGGTAAAACAGATGTTGTAGCCAAGTTTTATAGTTGTTTTGGTGTACTGTAGATTATCTGCTAGTTCATAATTGTCTTGAAAAGTCATGGAATAATTAAATTGTTTTGGAAATATAGCCTATTTTATTTAAATGTTTAAAATCCAACTTTTGCTATTATTATGGGACGTTAAGCAAGTCCCTTAACCCTAACACATTGTGTTGTACATCTTGTAATCTAATAATCTTATAATTAAACATGGTAGCACTTAGTTGTCATTTAATGCTACATTCATGGGTGTCAAAAGCAATTATCTTGTTGCACTGGGCAACGAAAATGTACTTCCGCATTCGACGGTGTGAGGCACCACACTTCCGGTTCAATGACGACACAATGTGAGCGGCCGAGTCCCTGACAGCTCTCGCTGCACTGTGCCCCATATGACGTTACATAAAGAAGTGTTTTGTATTTTTGGCAGTACAGTATGTGATGGCTCTTCTACGCCAGCAGCACTGAATGTTTATGAAGCTGTCTAGCAACCTTAGCTGTAAGCGCGTCACGCTTCAAAAGAAAATCTAAATAGAATGCACATTTTTTCTGTATTGTATTCGTTGAAACGTTTTCAGTCAGCGCAGTCCGGGAGAGAGTGGGAACAGACGGAATAAATAGCTTATTAAAAAATATCTGCAGTGTGAACGAAGTGTGTGTGCTCTGATCTCCTCCAGCTCGGCTGCTTGTGTGTGAGCAGCGGTGACTCTGAGCCTCTACTGTCCTCACAGCAGTGAGTGATACGTGCTTTCATGTCTCTGAAACATAAGAAAACTCTACAATAACACCAGATAAAGTTCCTACATTTTTTACTAGTCTCTATGGAGAAAACAGTCATAAACAGTCCCACAGTGTGCACGTGCACGCAAGTTTCATTCAGGAGGGGAGGAGGGAGCGTGGAGTGCCTCACAAAACTCACACACTGCAGCTTTGACTTTGAATACTACATGCACCTGTTACTATAACTACATACAGAATATAAAATGCAAACTCACCTGGTATAATGGTGAATTTGATCATCTGAGTTAGCAAAGCGCTCCAAAATGCGTCCGCAGCTGCAGCCACTCTATTTGACTCAAAGCCAGCTCAAATCATCTTCGCAGGTCCTCGTTTTTGGTTTGGCATAAGCACAATATTACTGGGTAATAAATGCCAGCTGCATACTCTTGTGTCTCAACTTAGTGAAGTTTTCTGTCCGGATTTTGGCTAGCCATTGCTGACGTGCTGTATTATCAGCAGGGAAGCAGTCAAAGCTAATACAGGAATTATACCGTGAAGAAAAGGTACACAACAGTGTAATGCTGAACCTCCAACCCTTTCATAGACCATTCACCTCTTTTTAACACCGAGCATGCTCATTTTTCCCTCCGCTCGCTGGCTTCATAACAACAACAATGGACCTGAAGTCAGCACCCTCACAAACTGTGACAGGAAGTTATTGGTTAGGGTTAGGCTAACTGTGGCGCACTTGCAGAGCTCTGTTACACTAGTACACTTGAAAGGCACGCTCATTTTTGGTGGAATAGATCTTAGCGGTTCAGAACCGTCTCGGAAATTTGGTAAAATATTTTGGAAAAGTTGTGAAAAATCATTGTGAGAAAAGTGTGGGGACCATGTTTGTTTTAGTCTAAAAATAAGACATGTTGAATTGTTATTAGGTTAAAAATAGCCATAATTGAGTAAGAAAACCAGTAGAAATTCTCATGCTAAACATGAATAAACAAATGTTTTGTTGTTGTTGTTGTTGCTCACAGATCACAAAATGACTCCAGTTCAGCAGAATCTCCCATTTCCTATACTGGTAATCATGATTAGTCTTATATCCCCCTTTCTTTTGATCATCCAGGTGGAACCCTAAGGTGCTAAGCCTATTGGCTATGTGATCCATGTATGTATACATGAGAGGTCGTCCCAGTGTGGCCCCAAAAGGACATTGCTACTTAACAGCCCTCCGGTCTTTTTCTCTGGTATCCCACCATACCTGTCAAGTATCCCGTTTTGGTCGGGAAACTCCCGTATTTTACCCCTCTTTCCCGCCATCTTCCCATATTACTATTTTCCCGTAAATATCCCGTGTGTTAATGTAATAATAATTAAAAGATGCCTTACTAAACTGAACACCATCACTAGCCTCGCAAGAACTTCCACCTGAAATGGCCTGAGTGACAGTTCTCACAAGATTAGTGCTGACAGCGGCAACAAACCCGGAAACAACTCAGAAAAGAGATGATGAATGAAGACGTTCTGGCGAAAAAAAACTTGTGTAAATACGTTGTAAAATGTGACAGAGTTTATCTTCCTAAAGAGCAGCAGGATGTGACACAGTTACACGTTCTGTTAGATTAATAACTGAGATTTTAACGTCTACCACAGCGGAAGTAACCATGTAAGTCAGCATGAAAAATCAGCCAATCACAAGCTCCACAAATATACACTGCTTTATAAAGTGTTAAAGGATGTAAAGTCTGTAATAAATGTGTCTAATAAGTCATTAGTGAATACCAGAGAACCACATGAGTGAGCATGAGAAATTATAAGAAAATATATAATGAAAATAAAATGTTAATGTCTAACTTAAAGACGATGTGAAATGAACAGTTAATATGCAA
Organism: Gouania willdenowi; assembly: GCF_900634775.1. Classification (NCBI taxonomy): domain Eukaryota; kingdom Metazoa; phylum Chordata; class Actinopteri; order Blenniiformes; family Gobiesocidae; genus Gouania; species Gouania willdenowi. The sequence continues at coordinate 23,253,885 of NC_041054.1, forward strand.
CGTGTTGACTTGTATATTAACTTGTGTATAAAATGTGCTTCATATACCCATTTATATTGTTATTTAGGCTGTTTTATAATTTAGAAATTAGGGCTGGGCGATATATCGAGATTCAAGATGTATCGAGTTTTCTATTTTGGCGATATAGAAAACTACAATATTTCATTTATATATATATATATATATAATAGCTTATTATATATCAAAATGCATGTAAAGCTCAGTTAGATGGATTTCTGTGTGCACATATTGATCAGCTGTTTGTTAATAAATGTCTGTGTGTAGCATTTTGCATCAGCAAATTCAACCCAGAATTGTCTTTCTGGTCAGACTTTATTTGATAAAATTATCTAGATTTATATCATATTTCACCATTTTGAGAAAATATATTGAGATATGAGTTTTGGTCCATATCGCCCAGCCCCAGTAGGAATGTTCACAGCATTTCAATGTTAATAAAGGTCGACCTACCAGATTCTAATTACATAATTGTATTCAGTAAGTGGTTAAGTGGGTATTTTAGGTTTCTTGTGCACCTATATTAAAATATAAAAAATACTGCAGCTTGATTGGGCAGCTGGGACGGCTCGTAGTGGGCGCCAGAAAATTCCCCTTATTTTCAAATCCAAAACTTGACAGGTATGTATCCCACAGAAACCTGAACTACTCTGTTACTAAATTGCTCTCTTGACTGAAGACACTTCTAATTGTGATCAGGCAGATGCAATCTAAATTGGGTCTATTCTCATTTTCATGAATCTGGCAGATCCATACTAATACTTTATCAATTAACTCACTATTTTAGGGCAAAAAAAGCACAAGCTTTGGTTTGATTTTAAGCAACTTCTGCCCCCAGTGTGTGGTTTTCAGAAATTTTATAAACTTTTATCAAATTATTACTCTAGAATTGCCACTCCCATGGTTCTGATTTAGCACACGTGTATACTCAGTCACTTTCCTTCGTCAGTGAGTGTGTTTGCTGGCAGCACACTCCTTCAGGCAGCTCATTACAACGGCGTCTATTTTTAGCCGTGCGTGATTGAAATGCAGTTCCAAGGGGGGTTGACAGCGAGGAGAGATTGAATGGTAGGGGGGGCTCAAGGGCTGGCTGTGGTGCGAGGAGAGAATGAGTAAACAGACGTTACACCAAAACAATATCTGCTTTTTAAGACGATCATGTCAAGGCCTTTTTTCTTTTTTTTTTTTTTTTTTTAACAGAAAGAATAACACACACAGGAGATACAGTGATCAGCCAGAACTTTATGACTTCTGAAACTTGATGTAAGTTATACTGAACATCTTTATTATCGTGGAAACCTTTGAAAAGTAGCAACAGCAGATCCAGAGACTGCTTTACATTTTAACAACTTCAATGTTCTTACTTCTGGGAGTGGCCGCAGTTCTACTGATATTTGTACATCCTTCTTAACTCTTCAACGTGAAGGTCAGAATTTAAACTTTTTTGTCATAGTATTTTCAAAATGTTGCATTGTACTAGTGATACACCTCAAGCCTATCTATAAATTGTATCACAGATAATTTTTTTTTTTTTTTATCATTTCCTGTCCCTACCTCTTGGTGTGGGACCAAGAATGACTTTTGTATATTCAGTTCATGTCGTAATCAAGATAATTTCTATCATTTTGTGTGTTTTTTGTTATTTTTGTGGTGTTGTTCCTATTTAAATTATTCTCTGTGTATGTTTTTGGTGTCTTTGGTTATTTCTCTGTTATTTTTGTGTGTTTTCTCGCAATCTTGTGTATTTTTCTCTCATCTAGTGTCTTTATTGCCATTTTGTGTGTTGCTGGTAATAATAAGTATTTTTTTTTCTCTTAGTGTGTGTTTTTTGGTGTCATTTTGTGTATTTTGTTGTTTCTTTTTTTATTATTCAGTATATTTTTCTCTTGTTTTGTGTTTTTGTTTTTACAGAAAATAAAACATTTTAAACGTAAAATGTAAGTAAAATTGCGTTATAATGTGTTGTATCAAGGGATTATAAACTGTTTTCTGTCAAACTGAATTCTCAAAGGAGAACTATAGGTGCCATAACAGGTAGATGGAAGGGTCAACTGAGGCTTAAGAACACCATAGTGCAGTACATCACTGAATAATCATTACTCATAATACCTAAAGATCCTGAAAATTGGATGAAAATTGGATGTTTCCTCTTATTCCTCAAAAATTGTCAGAGACTAAAACTAGAAATGGGTTGAAATTAATTAAGAAAAGATAATTGCTCAATGAAAGGCCAATTTAATGTTTGGTGAAGTTTAACTTTGCCATAAATGTGAACGTTGTATGATTCTATTATTTCTTTGTCATTAGTCCGACCTCTCTGAAAAAATTGCATAGTGGCTTTTAGCTACCACAATGGGGGGAAAAAAGAAATAATCAAATAATAATGGAAAGTGTTCTAGACAGGAACAGTTAGTGTCTCCATCAGCAATTTGTGCAGTGATGATGGACGCTGAATGCAAAGGAAAGCGGGGACCCTTTTACCCTGTCTCAGAAATGTAGCCTGAGTCAGCTTGTGTTTCCACTCTACCACTTTTTATTTCTGTCAGACCTGCCTGCCTTTGCCTCTCCACCTTCCTTCACATTAGAGTTCCATTTTAGAAACTCAGTGTCTACCCACTACCATCAATGTGGCAAATCCCACATAGTCAGTTTTGGATGATTCTTGGTGTCTTTTATTCTTTATTTTTTCTCACAACCACCTCCCTACACCTCACTGCCTTTCCATTATTATCCTCAAGCACATAAGATCTCTTACTAAAAACTCAGTGTGAAGAAATCCATCAAGTCCCTGAGTTTACAATACTAATTCAGTATACAGTATATCTGGTGAGCTTAAAGGTGGTCAGATTTGAGGAGTCACTCAGAATCAAACCCGAAATAAACCAATAATAAATGACAATATCTGTTGTTGTTAGTTACAATCCAAGGTGGAAATTCAGTAGTTTATCAACTGTTAGTGTAGAGTGTGGGTTTATCCTAAACATGTTCCCTCTTCTTGCTTTTTTGCAGACTTTGGAGGCTGTACTAAACTTTAAGTACTCTGGGGGTGTCGGTAAGGTGGAGGGCTACTACAAAGAGCTGTCTCTAGGAGTCCACGTTGATGTGGAACCCTCTGTGTTTTTCACCCGAGTCAGCACACTCCCTGCTACCAGGTAAGACTCAGTATCAACCCTTCATCTCTGGTCCTGAGGGACTAAGCTATCTGTGCTAATGGAATAGTCACTGTCCTCTGCAAATTATATCTGTTGTGATGAGGATATTTCTAACTATACTGAACAAAACTGTAAACGCACAAACCAAAAATGCTGAGTGAAATGCAGTAGACCCTCGCTATATCGCGGTTCACCTTTTGCGGCGGCGTTTCGCAGATATTTTTTTTCAGTGCAATTTTGGATGCATTTTTTTAACAGCGTATGAACGTGCATTGTGTTCTGCGTCCTGATTGGCTAATGCTGCGTTCACCCACCAGCGACACATCCAACTCGGTGAGTTTCACTGCCTGCTGAAGCGAGGAGCTGTGCTCCTTTTTCTCCTCTCATAAACATAAACCACCAGTGAAAAAAGCCAGTGTGATTAGCGGCTAATGCTATCCTAGCTCAGTGCTACAGAGAGAACTTGAGGGGTTTTACAGCCTTAAAACATGTATAATAATTGTGAAAAATAAAGTTGACTACTTTGCAGATTTCGCCTCTTGTGGGTTATTTTTAGAAGGTGAAGCCCCGCGATAAACGAGGGACTACTGTATGCTCAAAAATAGTGTTTTATTAGTGTACTGAATAATTACTCCCTGCAAGATTGCTCAGTCATTGGTTATTCCACCCCTGAGCTGCATAGAGCATAATACTGAGTTGGTCAAGTTGCGTGACCTAAGGCTACACAATACATCAAATTTAAATCGTGATTACAATTTTGGCCGCCACAATTAATACCGTTCACACTGGAGTCTGATTTAGGTCACATTTTAAATGGTAATGTGAATGAACAAACAAAGAATCGGATCTGAGAATCGGTATTGAGCAATAAGGCTTGTAGTGTGAACGTAGCCTTGGCCACCCTAAAATGTGCACTTTTGTCACAGTGCCACAGTTGTCACAAGTCATGAGGGAGTGTACCATTAGCATGATGAAAGCTGGCTAATCCGAGCCTGGCGATAAGCCTTACCCACTTCCTTACTTTTTGTAAGAAAGTGTGTATGGTAATGACGCTGTTTCTGCTGAGTTCCTGGGCTTGAAAGAAACCGAGCCATTCAGAGCTATACAGAAAGAACGTTATACCTCCTGCACCAAGCAGTGTCAAAACAAACAAGATCTGGATATATTGTTGAAACCACAACAAGAAGAGGCTTTGAAACCGTAAGTCTCTACTATATGCCATTTTCCTCTGTCAGATCCATTTGGGGCTGTCATCATGTACACATTTCATTTGATTGGTTTTTCTGCACGAGTTTGTCCCGCCCCGCCCAGCCCCCCAGAACTCAAACACCTTGTGAGCACTTCTAGACTAATCGCATCTGTTAAACATTGAATAATACAAGGAGATCAGGATGGATTCCAGGCTAGTGATATCTGTGAAGGCCATGTAAACACACTTAAATGTGCATCATTCCACCATCAGCTGGTTGAGAATACAATTCAGAGAGACTGGCAGCAATGGGAATCTTCGTAAAGACCTTTGGGATGTTCTGGATTAGCGAGTCAGACAACATGTTCTGGTTCCATGAAATGATTGCAAGGTCCGAGTTGCGCTGCAGGAGGAATGCAACAATATTCCACGGGCAACTATTGACCATCTGAATTAACTCTATGTACCGTTTTACGTGATGTGAATGGTGGACACACTTGGTAGTTAAAGCTGTGAACTCTGCCAACGACCCCTGGTGGGTTTAGGTGTGAAAACTCATGCATTTTGCACAGTAAATGGATTTTGTTGCTTGAAAAACAGGCAAGAATAAAATAATAATTGTGTTCTGTTGAAATATTTCGCAGTTGATAAAAAATATAACTGTGCATTTAATTTTTGCTCAGTGTGGTGACACACAAACCGTTACAGGGCACAGTCTCTAAAATATCATGAAAACAAGTTTCCTTCTGTGTTTTCATAATGGCCACTGTAATATTGAAACTTTGCTGTTTTTTCATCATTAGTCCAATATATTTTATTTTAGTTTCACATTTGTTTTTCTTATTTGTAAGTTAATCCTATAGGCTATACAATGTATGGTACATCATTTGTTATCTCTTTTGGTTTATATGAAGCTATTATACTTCCAAATTGATCAAGTCTTGAAATATGCCTCATAATGTCTAAATGCAGGAAAGAGTAGCAAAGAACTGCAGTCATTTGTTATTGACTTATTTTTGGTAGTTTTCGACTGTCACAAATACAGCTTTTGCACATTAACACCAAATGGGCAGCTTGAATGCAAGCAGAACATTATTTCTTTAAATAAAATTATTCTGAGATGAGTCACAGAAAAACACTGAGATAATTTTCTGCATCGATTTCTACTGAGTTAAAGGTTAACTCAGTCCATTTACAACTTTTTCAACTATGATCAGGCTGCTGCTTTGCTATATGTTTCATCTGTACTTTACACATTATAAAACACTTTATTTTCTCTTCCAATGCGTGGTTGCACAATTTGACCGGAACAAACTCAGTGGTGGTTTGAAAGTTGTTTTCAGGTGCTACAGTATGGTTGTGACATTTCATATTTAAAACCCTATGGTTTCCCCCATTTGTCGGAAAATGCATTCAAAGGTTTGAGGCTGAGGCGAGACAAGTATAATGTCAAAAAGCTTTCAGAACTCAGCTGCAGTCGGGTGGACTGGCCATCTGCCATACATGGCATTGTCCAATCAGATCATTGCAATAGATGAGGCCAAACAGTTGGACAAAACAATGGACTGTCATTTTAAATTGACTATTTTTGTGGTCAGTGGAGGTGAGAAGGAAGACTGTTAATGATTTGCAGCTGCTACTTGAAGGCCCACAAAACAGCCTGCTTTTAGGAGCAGTCTGAAAATGACTTTTTAGAGGGGTAAAATTTGGGAAAACAGGCGAGTTTGGGAAAATAAACCTCAAATATTATGTTATTTGGGTTCTTAGAACCAGTGGAGATGGGTGAAAAATAGCATAATACTGGACCTCTAACTCTTTCAGTGCCATTGACATAATATTATGTCATTTCAAATCCATACGCTCAGTTGACGTAATATTACGTCAAATACGTTTTATCACAGAGATTAGTAGAATACACCCTGGCGGAGGTCCCTCATCAATATCTAAGCTGTAATGTGATGTAGTGACCAACTGCTGCCCTGAAGGTGGCAGCTGAGCACCTTTGGGTGACAGATTAGCCACTGATGCTACCATTAGCGAAGGAGGGCTATTATGGCGCTATTAAGTGATATTGTGAAGCATCCAGCAGCTCATAACACCACATACTAACACAGAACATGTGTGGATCTGAGTGGATTATTGATAATGTTGCAATCGTGAGATAAAACCATCAACTAACCGGGCTAAACGGGTCATTTCTGCGTGTCGGGAGGAAGAGGAAGTTATGTTTGTGTGATTGACGAGGGGAGCAGATACAAATAACAGTAAGAAAAACATTCACCTGTGAGCCAGATAGCAAAATATTAATAATTTTGCCATCAAAAGCTGTTGGTTTTTTAGAAGGAAACCAATGTTCAGATGTTATAGTTTTCAATAAAGCAAAAAAAACAAAAAACAAAAATTGCTTAAAAATCCCAGACATTTTTTTTTTTTAAAGAAAAAGCCTGTTTTCTCAGCTTTTTGCACTAAAACTGGTGATTTGTGTAAAACTTGCTTTATTCAACTGCTGATTACGGGAAGAACGAAACAAGACAAACTATTTTTTTTTTTTGATGAAACTAAAGACTTTAATCTTTCAGAATCTGGTGTCAGATTTCAGATAATCATAGTACAAAATATTCTGTGGGTCTTTAAAAATCAGTCAAAATGCTCTAAAACGGCTGGCACTGAGGAGGGTATGAAATACAAAAATGGCTGGCTCTGAATGAGTTAATGGAAAAAAAAAAGCAACTTTTAAACGAGAAAAAAGTAGTAAAGTTGTTGCTTATTTCAGTGCAATACCTCTTGTTCTTAAACCTTTTTTCCTTAATCTGGTCACTTCACCTCGTTTCCATCAAAATAAATGTATTGCCTTTACCTCATAAGCAACAGAGAAGCTCAGCCTAATCTGTCACCATTGTTCTTGTCCTACTGATTTCTAAAAATCTGTTTCTAAATCAGTTTACATATCGCATCATTATTTTAGATTTTTCACAGTTGAACCCTTTATTTAGCAGCTTATGCTCTGTAACCTCGCTGCTTAATCAACCAAGAAAACTTAGTGCTTGTACTGATATTTACAGGTTGCGTTTGAGCTCCAGAGCGGAGTGAGCAGTGTTGATAGTTGCATACATACTGTATTCAATGGACGCCTTCGCACAAAAATTCCCCATGCCTCACCCCACTCTCCAGCTTCGAAAAGTGAGACAGATGACAGCCGTGTAATGGCCACTTGAGGTTAATCATTAGCTGTAATAATATCTGCAGTATGAGCCTTCTATTTCAGTCCAGTGCTGATAGATATGCAGCTATGCTATCATACTGTCGTCATACCTCTCTTTTTCTGTTTCTTATGTTTACTGCCCTTACTGAATCACTATGGTAGCCACACTTTATCTGCTGAAAAACGTTGTGAAACAGAGTGTGTTAAAATTTAGAGCTTTAGCGTGTGATGGCCTGTAGATCTAGAAAAAGAAAACATCTTAAGCCACACATATTTTATTTGTACAGCTCAGCATTAAATTGAGGGACTTTACAGGTTTTAGAGACCATGTTGCTTGATTCTCACTGACCTATAAAGATTAGTCACTTGCACACAACCCAAGCGTGGAATTTATTTTGTTTTTACGCGTCATTTTTCATAGATTCAACAATCACATTACAGTTCCATAAATATTTATTTTCATTGATACCTCCACTATGGTCTTCATTTACAAGTGTTTCATGTGAGAAATAATTACTAAAGACATCCATTCATCCATTAAATCCAGTCCAAAAATCACGAGTTGTTAAGGGGATTTGACATAATTTGTACAAAAGTTGTTGCATTGCATTAAAAAGCACAGCTAAACACAGACCCCAAATTTTAGGATGCTTAATCTTTTGGCTGATAATGACACGGACAACATTAATCCTCCTTCAATGAAATTAGTTGAATTTTCTGCACTAGTGTTAGGATTGAAGTGATGCTGCTACTTGCTTTCTATTATGCTTAGACCTTTAGGTATTGCTGTTCTGACCACAGACCAAACAGTTATTTGTGGCACACCTCATGTTTCTGCTCTATTTAAGGGTTTAGAATGATTTTAACAATGGCTTGCTCACCCACAAATGAACTGTAGACCTTTTCTTAGTTCCTTGTAAATACAGTGGAACTGACAATGACCTGATCATGGAACAGCTGATCAGATAGTCGTCCATTTTAAATGGTTAATTGACTTAATTTGTATCGTGCTTTTATTACCACTGTTGTCCCAGAGTGGTTTACAATATCAGCTAATTCACCCAATGAAGGCCTAATACCACAATAAATAATTAAATAATACAAAACCATATTTTACACATTAGTTTCTCATTGAATCCATTCAATAATGTCACTCCCTGACAGAATGGTTTTTGAGAATGGTTTGTGCTTATCATTAGTTGACATTCAAAGGTATGTTAAGATTGTAAGAATTTGTGTTGAGTTGATATGTTATTTGTGTAGTTTATTATTATTTTTTAAAATTGCTTTATTTCATCAATTGATGTGGTTTGAGTAGTTTGCTTTATTAATTATTCTTATGGTTATTAGAAGGGCTAGTGGAGTTTTACAGGTATCCCCCCATACCACAAAACAGTCATTCAAATACAGAAAAACTTATAAATTAGGGAGGATTTGGTGGATATTGATTAAGAGAGATTTCGACCTTTTGTGTAACTGCTGTGAAAAAAATAATCAACATATATATCTATGAGGTAGTAGCTTCAACACCTCCGGTGACCCTCCCATCTCCCCACATGTCTCCTCGCCCATTACTGTTCAGCAGCCCCTGTCCCAGTTTCCTCTACTATCCCCAGCACAATTACCAACCATCTTGACTGGGGTAAAAAACTCCACCTGCATTCTGGACCCCATGCCATCTTAAGTCATCATGAACTCCCTCTCTGCAATCTCTCCACTTATCACAGACATAATCAACTCATCCCTCAGCTCGAGTTCCGTCCCACTAACCCTTAAACTGGCTGCTGTCTCTCCCATCATCAAATAACCTGGACTCAACCCTGACAACTCAATTAACTTCCACCCCATCTCCAATCTCTCCTTCCTGTCAAAAATTCTGGAATGAACTGTTGCTTCACAACTCAAAACGCACCTCACCTCCAATAACCTGTTTAAATCCTTTCAGTCTGGCTTCTGCTGAAAACATAGCACTGAAAAAGCCCTTCTCAAAGTTACAAATGACCTCCTACTCCTCTCGTCTGACTCTGGACACCTCACCATCCTCATTCTCTTTGACCTCACAGCAGGCTTTGACATCATCAATCACCCCATCCTTGTCACCTGACTGAAATCATTGCTTCTCACCACTGGCAAAGCTTTCTTCTGGATTCACTCATACCTCACTAACTGGCAACAGTTAATTAGCATAAACAAGTGCAACTGGTGTCCGCAGGGGGTCAGTGCTTGGTTCACTCCTCTTCATCCTCTATATGCTCCCACTTGGTAACATCATCCATCATCATGGCCTCCAATTCCACTGTTATGATGATGACATCCAACTGTACATTTCTTTCAAAGCCATCACCACTACCATCCACAGTACTCTCACCAACTGTCTCATGGATATCAAATTTTGGAGGCAAAAGAAAACTACCTCAAGCAGAGCAGTAAGAATTTAGACATTATCATCATCAACCCCCCATCTCACACTACAGCTGCTCACAACTTCATCCTCACCTTTGACAACTGCACTCTGTCTCCCTCCCTGCACAAAACAGTGGAATCATCACATCAATCACATCACCAGGGCTGCCTTCTTCTACCTTAAGAACATCTCCCACCTTCGCCCCTCACTCACCTTTTCTGCTGCTGAAACCCTCACCCATTCATTTATCAATTCCAGATTAGACTACTTGGAACAACATCCTCTACGGCTCATCTTCCAAAATCCTCAATAAACTTCAATATATCCAGAACTCTACCTGCTTACACATGCCCTCTCTGGAGACCACATGAGTCCTTTCCTGCTAAACCTGGACTGGCTCCCCATAGCACACTGCTTACAGTTCAAAATCCTTCTCACTTACAAAACACTTAACAACCAGGCTCCCTCCTACCTCTTAGACATGTTCTACCACCACACTTTCTTATCTGATGGAAATTTCCTTTCACCACCTTCACGGACCAAACGCCAAACCTGCGGGTACAGAGCTTTCTCCATCCTTGTCCTCTGGATCTCTCTTCTGAACTTCATTAGACAATATACCAACTTCTCAACCTTGATATCCCAGTCTTTAATATCTCATTATACCTGTCTTCTTTTTAATCTGTTTTACGTTTCTTCTCTTATTTATGTCTATTATTGTTTCTTTTATTCATGCCTTTTTTTTGCCTCTGATGTTTCATCTTGTGGTGCACGGTGGCTTAGTCGTTAGCACGTCTGCCTCACAACAAGATGGTCCTGGGTTCAAGCTCTGGGGTGGACATTTGGTTCCTTTCTGTGTGGAGTTTACATGTTCTCCCTGTGCTGTGTGGGTTTCCTCCAGGTACTTCAGCTTCCTTCCACAATCCAAAAACATGACTCTTCACAACTTGATTGGAGTCTCAAAATTGTCCGTTGAAGTGAATGTGAGTGTGAGTGGTTGTCTATCTGTGTGTTGCCCTGCAATGGACTGGTGCCCTGTCCAGGGTGTACCCCCGCCTAACGCCCAATGTGAGCCAGAGATAGGCACCCACGACCCTGAAAAACAGGAACAAGCAGGTCTGAAAATGGATGGATTGATGTTTAATCTTTGTAACGTGTCTCTGTAAAAGCGCTTTCTAAATAAAATGTATTCATATTATTGTTATCTTATAAAACTTATATGGCTTGAAAAATGCCTCAATTATAATTTTTTTTTTTTTCAATTATTTGTTGAATTGTTCCAATATGCATTTTTCATGGTTCAATCTATAGGTTCTCCTAGGTTCTGTTGCTCCGAACTGTCTATCCTTAGTAAGAGCCTCGTAGGAGTGGGATTTAAATACGGACATAACAGAATCAACAGTGGAATTTTTCCCTAAGTCTCGTTCATGCGTCTTTCACTGTAATTTTGAATAAGTTACCAGAACTCTTTTTTTTTTTTTTTTTTTTAAAAAGTTGATTCACTTAGAAGTCAAAATTTTCCAGAACTTAAAAGGTTGAATAGCTACTTGTACATTTTGAAACAACAGAAAAAAGTAATCATTCTTATCATGTCATTACTTAATTATATTAAGTTGTACTTAATTTGTGTTTTTAGGTTATGCTTACTTATAAAAAAAAATGTAGTTCCATTTACTCCAAAAATTTTAGTTAGTTACTCAAAAAGGAAGAACTTGTTGCACCAACTTGACATAATTAAGCTAGTAGACTTTAAGTATAAACTACTATTTAAACTATTTATTTAATTACTTTGAACATTGGGTTTACAGTGATATGTGTCTGCCATTGCCTTATCTTATGCAAAGTCTGTCCACTATACTGATGCAAAGTTATCTCGCATCTACTGTACTGTTAGCAACACTTGTAATAGATTAAATCTCCTGCTGACCACATTCATATGTTCTGGTCGTGTCCTATGCTGTGTTTCTTCTGGGAGAGCATTTTTGACACAATATGAAGGGCATTTAGCCAGATCACTCCTTCAAATCCACTAGCAGCCATTTTTGGCATTTTCCTCTGATATTACAGTCTTTGCGTCACTAAAATGTGCTGTTGCCTTTATGACCTTGCTAGCCAGGAGATTGGTCCTGTTCAACTGGATGGTGGTCCTCCCCCCATCACATGGTCATTGTATAATCTAAAACTTGAAAAACTTAAAATGCATTGCTAAAGAGTTCCAAAGCTCATGGTGTCCCTTCCTTTTGTACGTCAATGCTCTTGATTTCTCCCTGGATTTTGATGAGGACTAATTTGCCCTTCTATTTCCCCAGCTTCTAATGCCTGTCTCCTGTGGTGTGTGTGTATGTGCACGCACTGTCTCAATTAGTGTAGGTTTGTATCATACGTCCCTGGTTGATTTTGACCTGAGTTGGGTGGGCGCAAGGAGGTGGGATTTGATGTGTTTTTTTGACAAACTATTTCAAAAATATACCACTCTCATTTACATTTTTTGTTTTTGTACTTGATTACAAATTTCAATAAAAAAGAGTAGAAATAAATTAAACTTAATTTGTGAATTGTATACATTTTTGACACTAAGATGTGATTTTGATTATTCTAACATAATTATAAAATGATTGTTATAAAATATTAATTTATTATTGTTACCTTTAATGACAACACTTATCTACATCAATGGAAAAAATGAAACCAGCCGTGGTCTGTTCAAAATCTGAAACATCAGAAATTGATGAGAATAAGAAAGGCTTCAATCTGTGGTTAATGTTTGACTAGATGCAGTATGCCTGCTAGCATAAATAAAAGATGAATAACATGAACTAATTGGTACTCGAGTTAAGACCGAAAAGATAAAGGGTACATCGACAAAAAAGGTTGGGAAACACCATTTTAGTCTTTTCAGATCCTTGTTGTCCTGCTGGCTCAAATCCTTAGGCTAACCTATTTTTCCCCTTTTGTAACATCAAGCAGAAAATATTCACGAGCAGCCTCTCTGATTATAATGTAGTAACTGATGGACATGTGATAGCTGAGGATTTGTCATACATTTCTATCTGCTGAAGCACACACTTTTCAACAGAAACCCACTGCACTGTAATTTTTGTAGCAATCTACTGCAGTTTAGTGTAGATTCCTACACTTGAACACATGAGGGAGAAATATTTATAAAGAAATAATACATTTTGTTGTCTACCATTTGTTATTGACAAATATAGGACTGCTCCTCAGGGGTGCGGCCATATGTAAAGTGACAGAGCTGTTAAAGAAAATAAGAGAGGCTGAATGTGTGAAACACTCAGTGATCCTTACCCTACAGGGAACGGTTAAAGTCCCATTCACTCTACATTGTGTACGACTGGGAAAACACATCACTGTACAGCAGTAATTATCCTCTGATGATTTTTTAATGAAGTACATTATATATCAGTGAGTGATAAAAACAGCAGCTTTTTGACTGTATGGAGACCCTTCAATTCAATTCAACTTTATTTACATAGCGCTAATTAAAAGTCATCTCAAAGCCCTTAACAACATATAAAATTTGTAATAAATATTAAAAATCTCAACAAATCAAATGAACAAGCATAAGCGACAGTGGGAAGAAAAAACTCCCTTCTAACAGTTTTTCTTTTAACAGGAAGAAATCTCCAGCAGAACCAGGTTCAGAGGTGGCAGTTATCTGCCTCGACTAGTTGGAGTTAGTGGACAGGAGGAAGATCGGAACATGATAGAGAGAAAGACCATCAGAGAGTCCCAGACTAGTTGAGCTGTGAACCATTGATCAAGAATTATCAACTCCAAAGGCGAGGAGCCTAGTAGCTAAACGCTCTGCTTCCTGTTCTACTTCTAGACACATTTGTAACTTCCAGTAGACCAGCAAACTGAGAGCGGGGAGTTCTGCACGGACGGTAGGGCACTAACGGGTCTTTAAGATATACAGGGGCTTGATCATGTAGCTTGATCTATTCTAGATTTAACAGGAAGCCAATGAAGGGAAGCCAATACTGGGGAAATATGCTCTCTGCTGTAAGTACCCATTACTATTCTGGCTGCAGCGTTCTGAATTAACTTGAGACTTTTTAGTGTGTTACTAGGACATCCTGACAGTAGGGAGTTACAATAATCTTGTCTATATGTAACACAGGCATGTATTATTTTTTCAGCATCACTCTGGGCCAAAATATTCCTAATTTTAGAGATATTATGGAGGTGGAAGAAGGCTGTCCTTGAGATTTGCTTAATATGAGAGTTAAAGGATAAGTCAGTATCAAAGATAACACCTAACCAGGGATGTCCAGAAGCATAGGCGGCGGGCGGAATCACCTACTACTCTCTTTCTGACCACTTTCTACTCTTAAAGATGTTCATAAATGATTCTTTGCCCCTTGAGCACTGAAAGAATATCTGTAATATTATAACTGATATCTGTAAAGTCACATTTTTCTGTTGGCTCTGTCTCTAGCACATAGCATCTCTTCTTTACTGTGCAGTATAGCTGCATCCCAACCAAACACTGGGTTACCAGCACCCTCTTCTGGTCGAAACAAATATCTGAAGGCTGCAACTGAAGGAAAACAATCATTCTTCCTGATACGGATACGGAACGGAGATCAGAACAGCCTGGATGCAGGCTGTATCCAAGCTGTTATCTCTGCTCCGTCTACAGTAAAAGTCAGCCAGTTTGTAATAGTAGCATAACAGCATGAAGTTGTCATATCACCACGTTGGATTTGCGCAGAAGCGATCGCCGCCATATTCTGACTCAGAGCCCGACTCGCTATGATCGCTCCGTGGTAGTTCACGGTAAGAAGAGCGGACGAAGCGGTGTCTCAGTCTGGTTCCAGTAAAAAGTGATCATAAAAACTGTAGACGTGGGGCAGTGAGGAGGAGACTTCATCTAGTAAAGGAAACTTATCAGTTGAAACACGGACAGTTCCGTGAAACCTAAGCGAGTACAGCAGCCCGCCTACCTGCTTGTTCTCATTGCCCGAGTTGTCTGATGGGCACCCTCATCAGCCAATAGGGTGCGGCCTATGTTAGGCTGCGGCATTTGTGTGGATTTTTCTTAAAAAATTGCTAAATTATTGTAATACGGCCAATAGAACATTGCACTTTATAGCCTGGAAATTACGGTATAATGTAAAGACTATTGGTCCCAAAACTGAACCTTGTGGAACTCCATGGTTAACTCTGGCGTGCCCTGAGGAGAGATTATAAACATGAACAAAGTGGGTGCTATCTGATAAGTAGGATTTAAACCAACCTAGTGCCGTTTCTTTAATCCCAAAAACACTTTCTAGTCTCTGCAGCAATAAGCGATGATCCACTGTATCAAAGGCTGCACTGAGATCTAAGAGTACCAGAAATTAGTCCAACCCTCTGTCTGAGGCTAAGAGGAGATCATTGGTTACTTTTACTGAGGCAGTCTCTGTGCTGTGATGTGCTCTAAAGCCAGACTGAAAGCTCTCGTCTAAATTGTTCCTATGTAGATGATCACATAGTTGACCTATTATTTTTTCAAGAATTTGGGAAACAAAAGGGAGATTGGATGTTGGCCTATAATTGGACAAGTCACTTGGATCAAGGATATGTTTTTAAGGAGAGGTTTGATTACAGTGGTTTTAAAGGCCTGTGGTACATAACCTGTTACTAAAGATGCATTAATCCAGTTCACCATATTAGTGCTAATTAGTGTAAAAACATCTTTAAATAGTGAAGTTGGGAGTGGATCTAAAATATAGGTTGTTGGTTTAGAAACATTAACTATTGAGTTCAGTTCAGATAGACCAAGTGGATTGAAACTGTGTAAATAAAAGTTCCATGTTGGGGATATTTCAGGAGCTGCTTTGTTTAAGAAATTATTGAGCACTCCTGCAGGGGGGACATTAGCTTTGTTTCTAATTGTTAGAATTTCATCAGTAAATAAATTGATGAAGACATCACTGCTCATGTTGACAGGAATATAGGGTTCAACAGAGCTGTGGCTTTTGGTGAGCCTCGCTACAGTGTTGAATAGGGATGTAACGATTAATCGTAAGGCAGTTAAAAATCGATTTATTGGTATCACGATTGACATCGATACTTTGAAAATTGAATCGTAGTACTTTTTTTAAACAGCAGAGGGCACTATATATTTATCCCTTCTCTTGTCCAGCAGTGTACGCGGCGGGCGGAATCTGCTACTACTTTCTTTCTGGCCGCATTCTACTCTTAAACATGTTAATAAATGATTCCTTACCCCTTTAGCACCGAAAGAATGTCTGTAATATTACGTGAATATGTTTAAAAGTCACGTTTTTCTGTTAGCTCTGTCTGCTAGCATAGCATCTCTTCTTCACTGCAAGATATCTGCATGCCAACCGACCACTGGGTTACCAGTGCCCTCTGCTGGTCCAAACAAATATCTGACTTAAATCAGTGAAATGACTGTGTTTTTTTTAAGTCCAATTGTTAAGTCACAAAAATACATTTTCAGTTGCACTTTTAAAAAGAAAAAGAACTATTATGCAGTTTTGCATTGTGAATCGTTACATTCCTAGTGTTGAATAGAAGCCAAGGCTTATTTTTGTTTTCCTCTGTTAAAGTTGAGCAAGAAGAACGTCTTCTTTTTAAGCGGAACAACAGCATCCAGAGCTGTGTGCAGTGACAACTTTGCACTATTAACGAGATCATCTTTTTTATTTGTCATAAGATATTGATGGCTACTCTCTGTTGAGGTATCATATGGATCAGAGGTTAGCAGTGATGGAACTAAATCTTTAAATTTAACTACAGCTTTTTTTTCAGTGATCTACTATAGTGTATACTTCTCTCAGAGTTTAAGCAAGCTGATATTCTGAATTCAAAATATAGCAAAAAATTATCTGAAAGAATAGTATTTTGAGAATATATTGTCAGGTGATCAATATCTAAACAATATGTTAGGACAAGGTCAATGGCATGGTAATTATAATGAGTTGGTTTGTTTACATTTTGTGTAAAGCCGATTTAATCTAATAGTGAGATAAATAATTTATATAGGCTGTTGTTTTTATCATCAACATGAACGTTAAAGTCACCTACTATGATAGCTTTATCGGTGCTCAGCACCAGATCAGTGAGAAAGTCAGAGAATTCAGAGAGAAACTCTGAATATGGACCAGGTGGATGATACACTATAACCAGTAAGTAATAGATTTTTCTGTTTTATTTTTAGGATTACAGATTTCAAGAGAAAGGCTTTCAAATGAATTGTGGTTAAGTTTGGTTTTTGGGGTGACTGATAAGCTACAGTGAAAGACTGCTACCACTCCCCCTCCCCGACCGCCCCCATGGGGAATATGGTGGTTATCATAGCTGGGAGGACTGGCTTCATTAAGAGCAAAAAAATCTTCATTTTTGAGTCAGGTCTCCGTTAGGCATAATAAACTTAATTGATGGTCAGTTATAAGATCATTCACTAAGAGAGATTGGCTGCAGTGGAGCTTTCGGTCTCGGGGTTGGCTCGCGTTGGAGCAGCTGTGCGGTAATGTCTGATGGTGTTCGGGTCGCTAAAGGCTGCGGGGAAGTCTCGGTTATCGCTCCGGTTAGCGTTGAAGTGGCTCTGTGTCTAACAGCGAGGGGGTCACAGCGGCACGTAGAGTAGAGCGGTGTTTGTGGCTGTGTGCGTGTATCTAGAATGCCTCTGTACTGCTACACAAAGGAGTTTCCGACGGGCTACGGAAGAGGATTTGGCTGCTGCCATACGGCTGATATTTATCATGAGGTTTTTATACAACTACTATGAACTATGATGCTAAGCATTCATAATTTGACTTTATTATATTTATAAAGTTGGTTTACTGACTCAGAGAAACCAGATTTTTCAGAACGATTTACTAGAATTGAATCCAATATACTGTGAGCTTGTCTAGTATGAAATACAAAAAATATAATAATAATAATAAAAACAAGTATTCATATAGGAGGCACAAAAAAAAAATCACTTACTGTTGTAACTATTAAACTTAAGTGTTGCATTTGTCCTTACTTAGGACAAATGTTTGGGTTTATTTATTTTAATTGTACGTTTGATTTGTGTTTGTGTCAGTCTACTTTAATTTCATTTTTTGGTTCTGTTTGCCAAGTTACAGAAACACACATGACTCTAGGTAAGCACCTGGGGCCTCACGTACGAAGGGTTTGTGCACACGAACACCCAGCTTACACCCTTTTCCATGGCAAAGTTCAGTTTAATTCAGAGGATTAAACTCTGCATGGAAATGTACAGAGCCTCATGTCAACTCCAGAGGTGGCATACTCATGTTTCTACAGCTATTGATGATTTTGATAAACAAAATTGCATCGGCAGCGGGCCTACATACTCATTTGTCTCCTCACCACAGAGCCTTCTGCCATTTTCCGACTAACTGATTCTCCCCTGGCTTCATTTACGTCTGAGTGATGTCTTGTAAATGCACCTTACTCGATTACAAACATAAACAATAGCAATTGATGAAGTGGTAGGGTTGGTGTGTTTGCTTCCTGCTCACTGTACGATAACATTAAGACTGTTTGAACTGAGATTATTGAAGATGAGATAAGATCTAAGATTCAAGAAGATAAAACATTATTCAGGTTATTTGTTTGCTAGTTCAATAACCTGGAAGTTAATTAATTGCAGCAGAAACAAAGATTGAAATAATGAAAAAACAAAAGCCTTTAAGAAAGACTAGAAATGCAACATAAACATATTTTATTCATACAGACAAATGTATTAATGTCTTATTTTATTTGTGTTATTACTTGGTTAAATGTCCAATAAATCTATCATAATCTGTAGAGCAATTCACCATTGAAGTGTCTTGTAATCAAAATAATTTCCAGGCGCATTACCACTTGCCCAGTTGCTATCATTCACCATCCATCTCGTCATTCACTCGAGCTATTCAGTGATGGGGTGAAATTGTTGCTGGCTTCACAGTAACTAAGTAGAGAACTTCATCATCTCTGAGGAAGCCTTAATGTGCCACAAAATGCATCTGTTTACGGACAGATATGATCCAAGTTTTAAAAAATGCATTCTTCTTGAGAAGAAACTGGCACTGGCAGTATGGAAGCTTGTAACAGGGTATGAATACAGAATGGTTGGCCACCTCTTTGGGATGAATTTCCCTGCTGTGTGCTGGTGTGTGGAGTTCTGCGAGAGAGCTTTGGTGTCTAAGTTAATTTGTTTGCCAGGCCGTCAGAGGTTAAAGGAACTTGCTGCTGGCTTTAGTGAAAGCAGATGGAGGTTCCCTCAGTGCATTGGATGGATCTCACATAACCATCCTGGCATCATTACAGTATCACTGGGATGATATTCACGTTCCATACACACAAGAAGCATTAGTTGGATAGATGTGGGCTAGAACATTCTGGGGGAATGTATCTCATCCCTAGCAGAAGTGGCTTTTAAAGTTTATATTTACCTTCACTGAAGCAGGTGTACAATAGAAATATCTGCAGTGGCTGAAAATGCCTTTGGATGCCGGAAGGGAAGGTGGCGCTACTTGCTGAAGAGAAATAACTCTGATTACTTGGTGGTCTGATGTGGTACTTAAAAATAATTACCGTACTGTACCTACATATGATTGAATAAACATTAAGTAAAATTAATGTTCATTGTTTTGTTAATCACTACACAGTTTACATGCCCCATGGGTTTTTGTCTGTTTCTCGACAAGGACGGTCACATTTTCTCTGTTTCCTCTTATCCATCCTATCTGTGCTTGCTGCTGCTTTGTTTTGTCTGGTCTAGTGAATCTATTAGGAGCCTCTCTTTGCATTTCATCCAAATCTTGAGCTATGGAATTGATCATTTGATCTCTAAATGCAATCAAAGAAATTGTTTTGACAAAAAGAACAGGCAAATGGTGAGCCCACCTGTCCGAGCAGTATGTTAGCAGCTGGATATGCGCTTGACCCTTGGAACAAGTGGTGAGTGGTGTGGTTGTCGATTCTCTCTGTGGAAGACATCTACATGATTGGAATTATGGTAGCAGGCTTGCTGCTGATTGGAGCTGGCAGCTTTCTAACCTATTGCAAAGTTCGTATTACATCAGCAGCTGTTTTGGGAAGGCTGCCAGTCATTTCTGAAGAATGGAGCAGGGCTCTCAACACTCGTGTTGAATGATCTCAAAAGTAAGCAGGAGGCTACTTTGGAATGTTTACACAGAATTGAATCGATCTTGGAGAAGTTTAATGCTTGGCTTGAGACCAGGACTAAAGGCTATTGAAATTGAGCTAGCCTGAATCGAAAACAAATAGCTTATCATCTTTGGTTCTCAAAACCAGCCGCTCAAGGTTGACTCGTCTATCACCGAGCTGTTGTGCAGAAAGACGCTCCGTCCACCCCCACCTGGAACTTTGTTGTCACACATCATCTGACTGTATCAGAAAAGAAGCAAAGGTAATATATTTCAACGCCTCCGTCGGCCATCCATCCACCCTCCCTCCCTGCAAGCTATAAGGGAGGCGGTTGAAGCGCCCACAAGAGGCCCCCCACATGATAGTTTCTGTGACTGTGTTTTGCTTTGGTGCACGTACGCCGAGCAGGTTTTTTCCTAGTTTTATATTATCCTCCACAAAAGGGAACTCGGTTTAAAACCTGCCTTTTCCCCTCACCTCTCCTTTTGTTGTTCTCCCACTTTTCATCTAAATACGGGGCACCGCTCTTGTGGCCACCCACAGTTCTCCCTTTCTTGTCCTTCATGTCCTTCATTGTCTTTCATGTTTCTTTGGACGGGATGAAACTGAAATAAAATTTTGTTGCACTGTAACGTGCAATGACAAATTAAGCTGATTCTGAGTTGCCCCCGACGCATAATTAGAGTAACTTAACCCCAACACTACTGCTGAAAACAAATGTATATGGTATGATATAAAGTAGCGCTGTTGATTGATCCTGGTCCAACTCTCAACATTTCAGTCAAAGTATTTAAATTAGGTATATTTTGTTGTGAAATCTAAGAGTTACTGCCCTCTATGGGTTGAAACCCAGCTATTACAATTAAATTTCGCTATTGGCTGAGAGCGAGATTATGTGACGTCATTGGACCATCTTTCGTCACAAACAAACACTGTTGGCCCCGCCCCTTTTATAAAAACCTGTGGACTCGGCAAACTATAGTGAGTAGGTTAGACTGAATGAATTGTGAATAGAGAGGTATACTAGTAGTAGTGAATAGCTAGTTAGCACATGTGAACCGCTATCTAAATAATAAGATTTATTGCACACAAACATGCAGGGTAATATGTATTATAATACATGTAACACATCAAACCTAAAAGTATAAACTCATTTTTGTGCTGTCAGGTAATTTTTTTTTTGTCCCTACCTGCCTCTAGGAAGACCTTTAAAGTGTCTAAAAATCACCTCCCACCTGAGGGCAAGCTTCTGGTTACGCATTTTTTCTGCATGATTCTAAGCTGCTTCCTTTGGAGTATAGTATTTACAATTGCTTTCTCAAATTCTCCCATTGCTGTTGCTCCTGTTGCTCACTGTCCAGTGCATGAAGCTCCTTTAGATTGTCTCGAACACTCTCGTTCCTTTTTCTCTTGCCAGAAGTAAAAGTAAAAATTCATACTTGTATCTGATTTGCAGTTCTACTGTTTA
This sequence comes from Gouania willdenowi, assembly GCF_900634775.1. Classification (NCBI taxonomy): domain Eukaryota; kingdom Metazoa; phylum Chordata; class Actinopteri; order Blenniiformes; family Gobiesocidae; genus Gouania; species Gouania willdenowi. The sequence continues at coordinate 23,275,461 of NC_041054.1, forward strand.
TTATGTTCTGGATTTAGTCGCCCATGACTTTACATGGGAAATGGATTGTAAAACAGTAAAATTGTGTAACTAATGTTAAATTCTGCTTTGGCATCATGCTTTTAGAGCAAACTGCAATCTGATCAGCAGCCAACTCTTCATGCAGGAACCAGGTTGATGATCTTGACGGCCCACTTAAATTATCTAGTTCCTGGTAATCGATTTGCATCAACATGTTGAATGCAGAATGAAGAATGTAAAATGTGCTTGAAAACCACGCATTAACACCCCTGTATGAAGGTTGATGGCTTTGTAGTATGTTAGGATAGCACTGCCTACAGTAAACATTTTACAAAGGCTTGTAATCAGTGGATTCAATGTCAGATGCTTCAAACCACACGTGAAGACAAATAACAACTCATCATCCGTGGTATATGGCAGAAGCTTTGTGAGCGACGTGTTGTCCCATATTCACGGGTTTGTTGCCGTAAATGGTGTCCATTTCTTCAAACCACCTACAGTGTTTGCGTTAGACCTTGAATTGTGGTCCCTGATAGAGCGTTACTTCTCGAGCTGCTCTTTTTACCGTAATGAAGTTTTTTGGGCTTGTTGAGATTGTTATATCACTATTGTCAAACTATTGAAAGTTGGAGCAGAGGAGATTTTTTTGAAAATCTAATTTCAAGTTAAGTTTAGCGCCAATTATTATCACTTTTTTGTGTTCATGTTTGAAATTAAATTAAATCTAATCAAAGCGCTGCAGTTTTTACTGTGCCCCCGTTCCTTGGTTTGTTTAAAAAATATTACTTCTGATTGTGAGTCTGTCTCATATTTGTGACTAAGTCTCACTAGCCCAGTCTTTTCTGACTATACAAGCAAATTCATAAATGTGATTTGGAAAATCCTCAGCATATATTTTGTCTGTCAAAACTTACATAGAAGAATTTCCATCTTAATTCATCACAATTATTAACTGTTTTCAGTTTCTTTGTTATTTTGATGGATGACAAAATTCAACAACCTGTGCGTAATTTGAGTCTATTATATACAACAAGGCTGCTGAAAGAGTAATCCGGTCTTTATCCCCATGGGTTTATGGTATTGAAGTCAAAGCTACTGGATGTAGGATTTCTATTTAAGAGGCTTCTTCTGTTCCAGAATTGACTTGTTGGAAATCAGAGACTTATACAGGTTTACCCTAAGGACATAAAACCCAGACACAAACAAAGCAATTTAGTTTATGTAGACCGATGCAGCCAGAACTCGAAGAAGGCCACATTTTCATGATTATTCTAGTTTGAATGAAAATAAGAAGAAAACCTGTATTTGATCTCAATTCAATTGAACTTTATTTGTAGTGCACAATTTACAACAGTCATCTCAATGCGCTTATCAAAATATAAAATTCCTAATAAGAAAGAAAAAACCCAACAAGATCCACATGAACAAGCATTTAGCGACAGTGGGAAGAAGCAACTCCCTTTTAACAGAAGAAATCTCCAGCAGAACCAGGTTCAGAGGTGGCAGCCATCTGCTGTGACTGGTTGGGGTTAGTGGACAGAAGGACCAACAGAACAGAATAGATATATAGAACATCAGAGTGTCCCAGACTAGTTGACCCATTAACCACAGATCAGGAACTGCCATCATCAGCTTCACAACACCTGAAATAGAGAAGACAGAGCAGGGCAAGGAGAAGGCACTGACTGCAGGGAAACATGATACAGTATTATTTAGTCAGTCTGCCTTGGCCTTGGGCCTCACTCCCATTGGCCTAGTCAATACGTATTATAAAAGTGACAAATCTCTTCCCGTTTATTTGTAAGCTAACAGCGACTCCAAGGTTTGTAAATGCGACCGTTCACAGACGAGCCCATGTCCACTCTTGTGGTTATGTTTTGTTATGATTCAGTCCTGCTTATGCAGACTGTAAATCATAACCAGCTACATCAGAATTTGAATCTCTTCCTCTTTATTGAACCAGAAAATTTACGGGTGAGCCCATATTCGCTCTAGCAACCCTAACCCTAACCCACAACATACATTATTGGAGTGAACCTAGCACCTATTTCTATTCTTTACATACCTCAATACTTCTCATTAATCTTTTTGTTATCTCTTGTCACTGCTCACCTGGCAGAGCTCAAAACATTTGTAAAATCCATCCTCCAATCCATGATCAATCAGAATATTATTTAAAACATCTATTTAACACAAGGCTCCTTTTGGAAATTCATTAGCATGTATATACCTTAAAGTTTAATCTGATTTTAAGAGTTGTGTCTGACAGTCATCCCTTTTAACTTTATTGTTGCCATAAATAAGTCAAATAAGTTATTGATTGAACTCTGAATCCAATAATGCAAATTCGGGCTACAAAATTTTCTGCTGTAGATTGCAAAATCTGCATTTATTGATCGTGATTTGCCGACGTGACATGGCTGTGGGCGATATCTGACTGATCTTTGCATTTTTGGTTCTTTACGTTGTGTGTGGTACTGCCACTAGCCGTTAGCTTGTTGTAGTAATGCACTAATCATCCCACTTCACACAACAAGCTGTCAAGGGTTTATTTTCCTTTGTGTATAGATTGTGAGCCTCTCAAACCATAGTCGTTTTCCTTTTATTTTATTTTTTTTATATATCATTCTGTTTTCATACTTTCTGGCCTCGGGCCTCATAGTGTTGTTAGGGTTTCTAAACAAGACATCTGGTTTGTTTGGCTTTCATTTACCCTGCTTTATGATGGTACTAGCTCCAAACGATGATTTTGTCAAATAAGACTTTGGGTTGGGCAGCTATGTCCAAAAACGAATTTTATGTTTTAATGTTCCAATGCACACAGGGGGGTAGTCCAATTAGGTGAACTTGTGTTTATAGTAACTAGACTTTTCCCTGCAAATCCGCTGAACACATTCTCAACCCCATTAAGTGTACTTAATGCAGAAGTGATTAGATTTTGTCAATAAATACTTTGTAATGTTAAGAAAAATTAGCAAGTTTGATACAACATTTTTGTGAACAGTTTAGCTTTAGGTCTGACCAAGGTGACCATTATCAAACATAAAGCTGCAGTATGTAAGTTTGTTTTTCAAAAGTCTACAATCATCTTTGAGCATATTGTAATCCATAGTGTTCTGAGTGGAAAATTAATCTCTTCTCCTGGCCCTGTAAATGAGCTTTAGAAATCCAAGAGCGTGACACTGGACTTCAGCCAATTAAAGACCTTTCTACCAACTGAGTGATCTATGAGCTGTTTTAGCATTACTATTGGCTGCTCGTCAAAAGTCTATGCTCGCTCACAATCTGAGAATAGGGAAAGTGCAAAGGCAGATTTTCCAGCAGAAGTCTCTAACGTGGCTTTTGGAACAGCGACTACACAGCACAGCAAGAGAAAAAAGGCAGGACAAGGTGGAGAAGCAACAGAATAAAGGCACTAACGTGTTCAGGAGTAACGGAGGTCCCTCGGACTCTGTATGTGCAGCGGACTGTGCGCGACCCGCTTTCAGTTTGTGCTCAGTCTGCCCCACATACCGAGTCAGAGAGAGAACAGATGAGATAAATCACTTGTAAACCTAAGAAAAACTTTATCCAAGATGAAGAGAACAGACACAATTCATTTGCAGTGTGGATGTGGAGTGTCTGATCAGCTGGGATCAGGAGGTGGACGAGCGGCTGTGAGCCTTTTACTGTCCCTACAGCAGGGACTTTCATGTCTCTAAAGCATCATACAAATGTCTAATAACACAAGACAAAGTCCCTACATTTGTTACTAGTCTCTAAAACGGTTGCAAAGAGTTCCACAGTGTGCGCGTGCACGCAAGCGTTCACAAAAAGACAGATTAGTTTCATTCAGGAGGGGAGGGGGGAGCGTGGAGCGTCTCACGATTCAACATACAGCAGTTTTAAGTGAAGATTAACAGTTGGAAACCGTGCTGGCAGTTTAACACTAACCTCTATGCCCTATGTTCTGATTTGGCCAAATACCTCAAATTTGTTTTATTTGCACAAGATTCAGCTTTAGTCCCTAGTCATCCTGTGGCATTCTCTGAGTCATTAGAGGAAGCCCCCATTGCTCAAGATATTTAGAGGCCAACAATTATATGTTTTTAATGTTCAGCTTTTATTATCAGTAATAAATCCATGCTTTTCCTGCCCGTATACGTGTCTTATTACTGGGCTGATTGATTACCTTGGATAAACCGTCAAGAACTCCATTAATCAATACCTTAGTACTTTCACACAGTTTATCAGGTCTGCCATCAAAGACAACAACACAATTAAAGAAACACTAATGGGACATAAAACGTATGTTTTGGGTAATTACTCCTGACGTTCATTTTGGAATTTAGGCAGCTCAACTATTTTGTTAAGAATACCTGTGTATTGTCTCTGAGTTATCAGCTTTGGTTTTCTTCACTGGTTAAATCCCACTTAGCGCGTGTGTAATTTGTTTGTGCTGTTTGGGATAAACTTCAGTGTTTTGGGCATTAGGAGAACAGAAGGAAATATAATTACTGCACCAAACAATAATTACAGACCTACAAAGGATATTCTCTAGAAAACGTAAGATAACACTTTACTTGAAGGCTGTCAATATTATGACATGACATCTGTCATTAGCAAGGTAAGGGTTGTTTGGCACGGCACACATGGGTTTCTATTTGCATGGCTTTTTGTTTCCAGGTTAAAGCACAGTATACATATTTTCCCCTCATATTCTCTGTGGAAGATATAAGACGGCTGTGATTAATCACAATGAGCTACACCTCTGATCAATCGAGACAGAGTCCCTCCCTGAATCACCATCCAACTGATGCTCTTTGCCTGACATTATTCAATTTAATTCAATTCAACTTTATTTATATAGCGCAAATTACAACAAAGTTATCTCAAAGTGCTTTACAAAATATAGTCTATAGTAAGAAAGAAAGAAAGAACCCAACAAGATTCTTTCTTTCATGCTCCAATCACAGTCTTTGGTTGTGGTGCGATCAATGTCCTGTACTGCAGGACAAAGAACAACAATAAAGGATTTGTCTGAGTATGTGAACCACATGCTGAAAACGTGACTTGTTGCATACATGAGGAAAATGGCAAATAATCTAAATACTGTTTTGGAAATAATAAAATAATAAAACGCGTTTTATTACTTGTTACTAAGTAACCATTATCTATGATTAAAGGTGTGGCAGTTCTAAGGTGAAAACATCTGCCAGCACTTGGTATTCTTATGACATAAAAGATAATGTTATTAATAAGACTAAACATTTTACAAAAACATAAAAAAGGATATAACATAGTACTGCACCAGTGTTTAAGGTTTTCCAACAAAGGATAGAATTAGCAACAGTGCCGACTGAAATCATTAGTTAATCTGCTCTCAATTTGTAATATAAAGTGTTTTCATCCGTTATTACTGAGCATTGAAAGAAAACTCTTCTTAGGGAGTTGAAATTAACTCCAACATGACCTTTCTTGTCTTGTTCTTAATCTTAAATTGATCCTGGATGAGGAAAGCAGGCCTGAGATGAAGTGGAGACGACTAGCAGGCACTGCACACACTATAAACAGCCAGCGTTGCTTTGTTGCTTCGTCATACTATTGTCTGCTCTTGATGTAATGCTTTTATACATTTTGTGCTGTGTTAAAAAAAACAAGTGTATGGATGCAGGTTAAATTATTTCTTCAAAATAAGGCAGGGAGACTGTGACAACAACACAAACCTTTGAGCAAAAATAATCCTAAATTGTCCTCATTTCTGTGTTAACAGCACCCGTCAGTGTCACCTTCTGCTTGACATCTTCAACCCAACGGAGCATGAGCTCACAGTCAGTGCCAAGAACAACCAGGAACTGGTCCTCCATGCCAGCGAATGCCAGAGGTGAGTAGAAACATATTAATTGTACCGCCTGATATTCTGAAAGACTTCCTCCAGTATAACTGTATCGACCAGTGGTCAGCAACAACGGTGCTCGTGGGCACCAGGTAGCCCGTATGGACCAGGTGAGTGGTCCACAGGAGCTCTAGTCACCAATGAGCTCCATCTAAAATCTGATTTACCTTCTAGGATTCAAACTCACAAACATAAATACAAATGAGAGATGTGGTTATTAAAGTCAAATACTGCTTTTTGTATTACATTAACCGTCTTTAAATGTTTATTTTTACAGAAACATTGTGACAAATGTTTTTACAGTAAAAACCCCATGTTGGGGTTGCCTGAAATTTCTGAAAAATTAAAATAGATTTTTGAAATTTTGTAATTATTGTTCCTTTTTTTTTTTTTTAAATTAAAAAACATATATTAAACAATTGTACTTCTATATTTTCACTTTGTGAAATATAAATCTTGTTAAACGAAAATGCAAAATGCAGTCAAAAACGTATTCTTCTTTGGGGTTGCAAGATATTCCAGAAATCAAAATGGGGTCACGATCCAAAAAAACCCATGGGAACCACTGCATTAAATACTGTTTTCAACTTATTTACAAAATGAGGTTCTTTAAAATGTGTTATCACTCGTTCATTCCATCATTATGCTCTATAGTGTGTGTATATATACGTATATATATATATATGTATATGTATGTGTATATATATATATATATATATGAGTAGTTTTCTAAGCAAAATGTTGCAGTCAGACAAAGTGGGGGGGACTTGGATTCAGAAATAAAAAGAAAGGGGGTACATTATCTGAAACCTTGTACATTACGCAGCTTTTATGACAGAGTCTGTGTTTATTCCTTCACACGTCCTCTCGTTTTGGGGGCCTTTCAGGTGATGTATAAGAAAACTTGAGATATTTTCTCTTCTCTGGGAATCTTTGTGTTCCACGTATTAGAGACAATATGTGATTCTTTCTCTGAGACTGTCAATTAACCAGTCCCACATGTTTTGGTTATCTTAGCACATGAGCTGAGCTGGGTTAAAGTTTGTCCTATTGGTATCTTATCCTATTCTTATCTTCAGGTAATTGCTATGTATGATGTATATTGTACATAACAATTCATGTTTTAGCCTCCTCTGATACCGGGGTGTCTGCCAGGGTTGGGGTCAATTATAATTGTAACAGCGTATTGATAAGTAATTACAAGTACTAGTACAGTGCCCGTCGGAAGTATGCATTCATATCGTGGGTGCTTAAGGAGAGTTGTCAATTACGGGCATAATAATAACATACTCTGTAGCATTATTAAGGGGTATATTTACAGGTGCAAAGTAAAATAATGTGTGCAATTTCCCTGGTTTAATTCTATGAGACGTGTATAATGAATGTGATGGTTTTTTTACTCATTTTTATATTTTTTGTTTTAATTATTGTTTGTTGTTGCCATTGTAGTGTTATTCTGGAGTCATTTTGTGTATTTTTTTATGTAGTTTTGTGCATTTCTGTTGTCATTTTAGTGTATTTTTAGTATAAATATTTAGTTTTGTGTATATTGAGTCATTTTCATATTTGTGTTGTTGTTTGGTGTATTTTTCTGTAATATATGTTTTTTGGAGTCATTTTGTGTGTTTTTGGAGCCTTTTGTATATTTTTGTGCATTTCTGTTGTCGTTTTGTGTACTTCCTGTATAAATATTGTTTCGTTTTTTGTTTTACATCATTTGTGCATTTTTTTGTATAATTATTGTTTTTTGTTGCATTTGTAGTGTGATTCTGGAGTCATTTTGTGTATTTTTTTATGTAGTTTTTTGCATTTCTGTTGTCATTTTAGTGTATTTTTAGTATAAATATTTAGTTTTGTGTATTTTGAGTCATTTTCATATTTTTGTTTGGTGTGTGTTGGGGGGGGAGTCTTCTCTACTTCTCTATTGTCAGTAGTTAGGTGTAGTGGCAGGTGTGACGTTAGAGAAGCTGCAGTAATCAGGTGACCTTCACTATGTAACAACATGTAAACACTTAGATCTGACTCAGAGCGTTACACTACAGTCAATACCACCACCCTATGGACGGGTGTCGTGACACAGACTAACCGGACTAAATGGTGGTCCGTTATTCACTCAACACTCACATACCTGCACGCATGTCACTCGTAGACGGTGATCAATAGTGAAGCCCACCTGATCGATGTGTGTGTGTGAGAGACTCTCTACCTGAGACTCTAATCTCCTCCGTTGGTTCAGAAAATAAATGTTTTGAAACGGTATTACCAAATAAAGAACAGTAAAAAGTATGTTTCCTCAAAAGAGAAGTTCACGGGAGCTCACTACCACGCTACGGACGTGTGTCGTGACACAGACTGTAACCGGACTAAATGGTGGTCCGTTATACAACTTCCGGGCTAGCGCCCCCTCACACCCTGATGTCAAAAGCTGGATAGGTTTCATTTTGGGGCCGTCCAGAAGTGAAATAATATTAAAATAAACATTTTGAAATGACCAAATGACTCCAAAATAACAGATACACACAGTCGGGGTGTTTGGAACCCGTCGAGCGCGTTTCAGGTCGAACTGGCACCGCGTCTGGGAGATATTTGCTCCACACACACACTCACTCACACACACACACACACACACACACAGACCTCCCTTGAATTATAGTATAGATGCCGTAATTATAATTGTAACTGTAATTGAAAACATCTGTTGCTGCTGTAATCATAATTTAATTGTAATTGAGCTCAGATAATTGACTTTGTAATTGTAATTGGTATTGAAATTGTATAACTACTACAATTCAAACAGAGTTTTATGGCTTATACATGTGCAGTTAACAACTTTCAAAATATGTTTTATATCAAGTTTTCCAACTACATTTCAGTATAACTTTTTTTTTTTTAAATACATTGAAATTCAGGGGCATATTGACAGAAAAAGGCTCAGACACCCACACCAAAGACATTAATACCAATATTTATGATGGATAAAGAAGCTTAACATGGTAATCAAGAGATTAAAAACTAATTAGGTGATAGATAATATTTTTTAGTTTTAGTTATGTGTCAAAACCGACTCGTTATCATAAGAGATGCTAACAGAAAGCTAACACAAGAAGAAGGTTTTAGGGGGCTATTTATTAAAGGCTCAGGAAGTGTGATTACCGTAATTGAATTTGAACTTTAGTAATTGAGAATCGACTTTCAGGAGAAAAATAATAGTAATTTTTATTGTAATTTGAAAAAAATGGCACTCACCATAATCAGTATTTAGTTGTAATTGAACATGGATAATTGAGGACGTAATTGTAATTGAAAAATGTAATTTACCCCTACCCTGGTGTCTGCTGCTGCTGCAGTGCATTGTCTAAATGTGACTTACATGTATAAATAAAGGTTTTAAATTAATAAGTCAAAGTTACTCTCTCCCCAAAAACAGCTGGTGGAGTAAAAATTATCAATTCATGACTTCACTAGTCAAGTGTAATACTGTCATGGATGGAGCTGTAGACTTTAAACATAACCAAGGCTTTAAATTAACACCTGTCAACCTGCCAATTGTGGGTAAAAATTAACTTTGGCAATATTTATTTATTTATTTTATTTTTTATTTATTTATTTGATAGGGACAATGCACATTAATGAACATCTGCATTGAAACAACAAGAACAGACTTAAACGTGCCGGATTATAGCCACAGGGCTAATTTACATCTATAGTCCCTAGGCAGATGACAGAAATACAGAAAATACAACAAACAATATAACAGAAATGAATAAGTACAAGAAAAGCAAAAGAAGAGTCACTTAATGCGCTCAAGACTGGTTCGCTTTAAGGCAGGTGTCCACTGTGCGATTTTTGGCCCCTTTTTAGCTGATTTTCGACTCATGCATCTATTTCGTGGGATCGTGGGAGTCTCAACTAAATCCTGTTTCTTGAATTGTGAACGAACTCCCAATCATCAATCATGTGGTTGTAAGGAAATCAAACATGTTTGAAATCTAGTCGCTCCTCGTGAGGATATCTCACAGTTGAAGCAGTGCCATGGACCGACTTACCTTAAACACTTAAACTGCACATGCGAGAACACCGTAGGACCGCTGTAAAATTGACGGACTGTACTACCCACATCTGTCCAGCCAGTTCCTGGTCCATCACATTGCTGTCTTTTTTTTAAAGCTTTTTTTAGCTGAAATTTGCAAGTGTCTCTCCACTTCTGGGTTCTTCTTCTTCAGTTTTAATGGTGACGCTTTCTGGTGGTGACACAGTTCTTCTTCTTCTAATTAGTACGTTGTAGCTCGGTACAACGATTCAAAAAATCGCACAGTGTATCCCAGCCTTTAAGCCACATTTTGAGTTTGGTTTTAAATATAGGAAATATGGGACATTCCTTAACAGTGAGGGGGAGACTGTTCCATAACCTACAGGCCTTCACAGACAGAGCATTTTGTCCAAAGGCTGTTCTGAAAGGCACCTCACAGTCACATCTAGAGGAGGCCCGTGTCCTAGCAACACGGTGAGTCTTTTTTCTAAAGAAGTCCGACAGGGGAGGTGGGGCTAATCATTTAACACTTTGTAAACAATACATGCATATTTAAAATGTTTAAAATTCTCTAGGCTCAATAGATTGTTTTTGTATAATATTGCAAATATGGAAGGACATTGGCTTTTTATCAAAGACTTTTAAGGCCATTTTATTGAGCGATTATATTGATTTGAGTGTGTTCACACCAGTTAACTCACTCAGTGCCCCCGACGAGATATCTCGTCATTTCAAATCCAAACGCTCAGCACCATTGACGAGAAACTCGTCATTTGTGTTTTTTTCACGGGGATTACTAGAAAACACCCTGGCGGAGGTCCCTCATCAATATCTAAGCTGTGGGGTGTTGTAGTGACCAACTGTGCCCTGACGATGGCAGCGGTACACCTTTAGATGAGAGATTAGCCACTAATGCTACCATTAGCTTGCGTGTAGGGAGGAAGAGGAAGTTACGTCTGTGTGCAGACTGATGGGAGGGAAAGTTGGAGGAACGCCAAAATACAGTAAGAAATCCATTCAACTCTGACAGACGGACATTCTGTGGGTCTTTAAAATCAGTCAAAATGCTCAAAAATGGCTGGCACTGAGGGGGGTAGAAAATTTGAAAATGGCTGGCACTGAATGAGTTAATGACCAACTTGTAAAACAATATGCAGTAGGTGATAAAATCATAGAATGTAAAAACACATTGGCAGCCCCAAATGGTATGAATTGACGAATTTGTTTAAAATTTTATAGATTCAATTTGACTTTATTCAACAATCTTTTTACATGATTTCTACAACTTAATGCGGAGTCAAGGGTCACACCAAGGTACTTAAATTCCGAGACAATTTCTAATTCTTCTCTTAAAAATACACCAGATAGTTTTTGTTGTTGTGAGACTGTTTAGTGAACATCATACAAACAGTGTTTTTTGTATTGAGTTGCAGGCAGGATTTAAAAAGCCATTCATTTACAGGAACCAGAGCGAAGGTCAGGATGGCAGAAGCCTCTTGAATATTTTTTGCACTTGTGTAGAGGAGTGCGTCATCAGCATACATTTGAAATTCAACATCAACACAAGTGTTAGGAAGGTCATTTATTTATAAAGAAGAAAGTAATAAGGGACCAAGTATTGCCCTTTGAGGTACACCAACGGGGACGTCAAGGACAGACAATTTTACACTGTGAATTTTAACACACTGTTTCCTTGAGTCCAAATAAGATTGTATCCATTGAATAGCATTTAAGAAGTTGAAATATGTTAGATTAGATAATAAAATGTCATGATTGACAGAGTGAAATGCTTTTTTTTAAGATCTAAAAACAGCACCAACACAAGCATTATTATCCAAATTACTTTTTACTTTTTCTACAAACATACTGTTGGCAAATTCAATAGAGTGATTGGATAGGATGCAAGGGGGAGGTGGCTTTATTTAGATGTTGCAATTGGTGCAGAGACGTACAGTAGCTGTAATAATAGACAACACAAACCTTGTGTCCATGATTGGACTTCGTTCTACGGTGCTTTACGTGTGCTGCAGCCATTAAAGGAAATAATAAAACCCTGGTCATTTTTGGGAAGCGCACGTCAGGTTATGGCATACGGGTCTGCATTGATGCAGAGGTTTACCTGCAACTGGTAGCATTATTTATACTTTAGAATCCCTTGTGCATATTTGTTGCAGACAATATTTTATACCCTTCATTAGCCATGTCCTTCAGTGTGTCTTCTGGTGTCTTTTTTCTCACACTGAACAAGCCTTCACTTACCACCCTATGCTGCCTTTCATTGTGTTTGTCATTAACCTCAGCTTCTCTCTGGCTCAGTTCCTTGTTTGGCAGGAAAGTGGCAAATTATGATTCTGTCGCACTGTCCCCTCCTGTGCATCCCTGGTCACGAGCAGTGCTACAGTGGTGACTCATCCAAAGATATTATTTGAGAGGAATTAGGTGGTGGAAAAGACATGTTCAACAGAGCACAACAGCTCATCCCTCATGTGTGCCAGATAATCTCACCACAAAATAACTTTATTTTGTCTCTTCAAGTTCACTTCGTAAAAATAAACTGAATTTTATAATTATTTGCAAAATTGCATTAAATTAATATTAACATCGTGTACCCTTTAAAATGTTTCCAGTTCCTGGCTCTGCAAAGGTTTGGACTTTAAGGTCCATGGACCCGATGACACTACTGTAGTGACGCTAGGGTTGATAACAATAAAGTTGAGGAATCAGGTGATCAGTGAGTTTTTAGTTGCACAGTGTGAGCAGAGCAGAGATGTCGACTGAAGCCAGGCCATATTTTCCCCTTTCACCCAACAAACAAATGGATCTCACCTAGACAGTAAAAAACAAACAAACAGGGAAATAAAATAAAATCAGAAATCTTACCTTAACGTCTTCAAACACAGCCTACTGCAGGGGTCACCAACATGGTGTCCGTGGGCACCAGGTAGCCCACATAAACAATGTGAGGTGCCCTCAGGTATGATCTGGATCTCCATCTAAAAGGATTCAAACCCATACAAATAAATACAGATGACGGGTGTAGTCAGTGCCTTAGTAGAGTTATTATCAAATTATTAAATTAATCATCTTTAAGTGTTTATTTTCACTGAAACATTTTATACTAGTTTTAATATAAAACTGGTTCCTGTATATAATAAATTATGCTACTTTAAATATGATGAAAATTAAGAAAATATACTACATTTTACTAAGAACTGTGTAATGGCCAACCAGGTAATGGGTTATTTTTTTAATTTCTCACTTTTTGATTAATTAATATTGCATTCTGCAAAGGCAGAGTTGAAAGTAGAGAAAAATATTAACTGGCTTGAACGTATGTTTTTTTTCTGTGACGTAGCCAACCAAAGAGATGGAATTTTACCATCTTTCTAGTTTCTGATGTGTTTGTGAGGCTGTAGATTTCAAGGTTTTATTTTTTGTTCAAGTTTACTATAAAGAAAATTAATAAATCCATATAAAAACTCATTAAATGCTTTTATTTTGGTTAGTTTGTCTTTGTTTTATTTTTTTTATTACATTGAATTGCTGTGCAGCCTGTCAGGATGGGCTTCTCAGTAAGGATTAGACTTGTTTAGGCGTCCACACGGTCCAGTTTTACACAATAAATTGATAGTGTATGAATTTCTTTGATATGACGACATGTTTGTCATACTTCACCTCACTGTGCTCCTTGGAGAAGAGATTTCTGAAGCTGGGTTCGTTGAGTCAGTCTCGGGGATTTGGCAGGAGTCAAGAGTGACACAGTACACTTAAACTAAATTAATTTTATGATCAACTCATTTATTCAAACATAAATCACGATAATGTTCACTTTAAAATGTAAGCATTCATGAAAAATAATAATACTTTATAAAATCAAATGAAAAACATCAGAGCAGGCTTACGTGTGTGTCCTAATAGAATATGTATTGAAGAAAACATATTTTATTTTCCCAGTTATGAAGGGTTCTGTTAATGCACTGATGACACTATCAGGGTTCAGTACTATTGTTTTTATTCAATACAGGGATGTCATGCAGATGCATTTTTAATTCAGTCTTCATCAGCACATGATTAAAACAAGTAAAAACAGGTGCTTACGTGCTGTGTGAGAGAGATCATGTGACCATCACGTGACCAAAAAGCATAAAAACATACATAGACAGGCAAGCATTAAACAATGGATATTGTTAAGAGCTATTTTTTATTAATTATTTAGATATGTTTATCATTATAACAAGATTATACACCGCATTGTAGACCAAGTAGTTCATATTAATGTGTAATTTTTATCACTACATTTTTTATATTTGTCATTGTAGATTAATTCATTAATACTGTGTGATTTCTTTGGAAAGATTTATATAAAACAATATGGCACAAGTCATATCTCTCTTAAGGGGGACATGGGTTGGGAACCGGAAGGTCGCCGGTTCAAGTCCCAGTATGGACCAAAAGAACAGAAGTTGTTCTGGTAGCTGGAGAGGTGCTCTTGAGCAAGGGAGCAACACTGCTCCCTTCTTTGTAAAGCGACTTTGAGTACCCAGAAAAGCGCTATATAAGTTGATGTATAATAATAATAATAATCACATTTTATTATTATTATTTTTTACAACTAAAGTTGATGCTAAAGAACCATTTTGTTAATGAAGGGGCAAATCCATTCAAACCTGTTGTACCTTATTAAAACAGCTAAATAGACTAAACAGAATTTTAAAATCACAATTTGCGATGAGTCGTGTTTTAGTACAGACAGTCGTTTGGATTTTAATTGGCTTCTGCTGCTGGCCCTTTTTCCTATGTATGAAGCAATTAAAATGACAGCTCAGCAATATTAAATGTTTCAATGACACTGGGAAAAACCAATGTACATTCACTCACAGACTTCATTATATTTTAAAGGGTACCTGTCGTGTATTATAATTGCAAGCTCTAGGTACAATACTAGAGGTTTAGTTGGGTCACTTCCTTTAGAAGTTCCTGTAGAGTCGCTAGAAGGAGAAAGAAGCTCAGATGCTTGCAGTGACGTCTGGCTGTTGCCAGGTAATAAGCAGGTATTAAGTTGCTTTAATTTCCTCCCAGAAAGTCCCCCAGTAAGTTCGCTCACTGCCAGGAGTGGACTGGGACCAAAATTCTGCCCTGGCATTTTCTGTCCAGACCAGTCCACTACATTATCAGCAACACCATGTTGTTAAAGATGCAGTCTGCAACTTTTATAAAAGTGACTTTTTGTCATATTTGCTAAAGCTAACACTATGTAAGGACAGCTTTACATTAAACTAGTTTGTGTGAATAAAACACTCACTGAGTCCTGCAGCCTTTGGCAGATTGCCAGAATGCACCACGACCGAGCAAAAAGAACCAAACAGAGCCAGGTTTGTGTTTGATGGGCTGTCTACAGGCTCACAGTCCTGCCCCTTTCCCAGGCTGTAGTGCCGTCTTTTTTTACAGTGCATGGTCAGGAGGAGTAGAAGATTGAATTGGTGACTTTTCTGCTTGATTTACATTATGTTTGATTTGTAATTGTACACTAGAACTCTGTAGTGCATGTTGTTCATGTGCACAGCAGCCTCCTTGTGGGCTGCTGTAAGTGACACTGTGTTGTTGCTGCTGTTGCTGAGGTGTGTGCACATTGAGAGAGAGAGAAGCGCTGCAGTAATATGCTTTTAAAAGAGCATGTTATATTACTGGGATGTTGCTGTCGGACTAATGTCAGCTTGTTAGCTCCTCTGAGGGAGGGACTTTGGAAAGTTTGGAGGCAGGGAAAGAGAGCAGCAGGGAGGGAGGGGGAGAGAGGGATCTGAGAATTGCGGACTGCACCTTTAAGTCAGTGATGCTCAACATGTAATAATAATAATAATGGCTTGGATTTAAACAGGTATAGCACTTTTTTAGAGGAGACTCAAAGCGCTTTACAGAAACCATTATTCATTCACACCAGTCACTCACAGTCATACCGGTGGTGGTAAGCTACAATGTAGCCCCCAGCTGCCTTGGGGTATACTGACAGAAGCGTGGCTGCCATTTCGCGCCTATGGCCCTTCTGACCACCACCAACATTCATGCACAATTCATACAAGGCAATAAAGTGCCTTGCTTCAGGACACATAGTCAAATTATTGTTGATTTATTGGTCAATGAGGCCCATACTGAGTTTATCTAATAATTTATCTGACACATTTGATGGTAGTTATAGAGCACCTTAGAATGTTCAGAGTGCTGCTGCTAGACTTTTGACCGGTGCTCCCAGAACAGCCCACATTACCCCCATTATTTCCGGTCTTCATTGGCTTCCAGTCAATTTTTGTATTTATATTTCCCGTGCGATGCATGGTCATGGCCCTCAGTATATCACTTTCGCATTCCTTTCAGTTAAATACTCTTCTATGTTAATAAACATACACAGGGGCCACAAACAGTATGTTGTGTTCGTGTATTTGTTCTTTTTGTCTCTGGCTGAATATGAAAGTGTTATAAGTTATTATTTTCACTTTATAGAAACTTTAAAACCTTGTTGTTGACATTCCTTTAATTGCTGTTCTTTTCAGCACGTAAACATAGTTAAGACTTGTGTTTACCATGAACTTAGACCCCATCCTTTAATGTTAAATTGTGCTTTATGTTGTCCTCAAAGCACTCAACACGGTTGGATTTTTTGAATTGCTTTTTTTTTTTTTAAAGTCAATCACCAAGATGAAGGAATGCAAAGCAAAAAGCCTATATAATTAGTTTTGTTTTTTCCAGCCGGTTTTTACTGTATTCATTTTAAACCAGACCATCTTGGTTATGCAATCACCCAGATATGTTCTATCTATACTTCTCTGAAGCAAGTCTTTGGGAAAAGTAGAAGAGGCCTTCAGTTGAACTCAGAATACATAATGTTCCAGCTCCATATTTGAATTTAATATATTGCTTCTCCTGAAAATGATACAGTCTGACACAGTACGCCTCTGAGGCAAAAAATGTCAACTCTGGTAACCACAGCAGATGCATATATAGACATAACGTGCTTTTCCCTTTCTTTCCCCCCTTTAACTGACATTCCCTTTAGTGTAGGTTGTTGCCTTTGACTTCGCCAAATTGGAGTGTGGATTCTCCAGAAGACTGACAAACATACAGTATATACTGTTTATTCATTATTTGAAATTCAGCCCACATCCAGCTTATTGCTGTGTAGTTTCACCCTCTCACCCAGACATAAATGGCAAACAACTTCTATACACATGGTCAAGTTTTGTCACGATGCCAATCATTTCCTTCAAAAGTAACACACACACACACGCACACACACACGCACACACACACACACACACACAACTTTTGAAACAAATAGGGGCCACAGATGTGTGTATCTCCATCTGCTGAGCCATAATGTGGGTGCCTCACCAGCTCATCATCTCTCAACGTCAGGTGACCACGTCACTTTATATTCAGTTTCTGTTTCATGATAAATGAGGTGTCAGACAAAAAAAATGTTTCCCAAGAGCCATTATTCCTGACTCTGGATGCTGATGCCTTTAGTTCAACAAGCATTATGCCATTCATCTCTAATTCTAGAAAGGAAACAGTTTTAATTGTTTACTTCAAGCCTTTTCACAACAATGCATTTTCTCCATTCATATAATTAGTGATTGCACATTAATCCATTACTTTTCTAATATTTATTGTTGTAAATAAAACCCAAACGTCTTGTGTAAGCAGTAAAGTTTGTATGAAAGTGTTTTTACTTCATTCAGCCAAAGAGGTCAGTGATTCAGTTGACACCATTTTAGTTTTAGTTTGTCCCAGTGACCTCACTGTCACCTCCGTGGCCCGATTCGGATCTGTCCATTTAAGCCGCAAAATAAACATTTGCCATTGTTTTGCTGTAACTTTCAGTCTGTGAAAACACCAGAAATGTGTTTGAAAGTCACATTGGTAGTGTTTATGGGGAAAACACCAGGAATCATGGCAATGTCAACCATTTACACCCTTGTGGAGAGGAAAGACTCCTTTTGAAGAGGACGAACCTCCAGCAGAACCAGGCTCAGAGGCTGCAGACATCTGCTGGACTGGTTGGAGTTATGGGACAGAAAGAAGAGAACAGAACAGGATAGAGAGAAATAGCATCAGATAATCACAAACTGGTTGAACCGCGAACCACAGATAAGGAACCGCCAACTCCAGCACCAAGACACCTGAAACAGAAAAAAAGAAAGAGAGGAGGATGGGGAGAAAGCACAGACTGCAGAACGAGACATGATGCAGCCTTGACAAGGAGGCTCACAACCATGGTTAGGGAGTCGATGTAGGAAGACTACATCTGTAGTCCCGTATCCTGACCCCCATTCTACACCCACCCACATGGGAGAAGCTGAAGACAGGAGGAGAGAGCTAATGTAATAACTGAAGTGGACTTAATTATACACTTTGTTTCAGATAAGTAGGTTTTAAGTTTAACCTAAGGTGGAGAGACAACCAGTTTCCCAAGATGAGACAGGGAGATGGTTAGCAAATAATCTTTTATTTATTGATTTATTAGGCCTACACTGGGTCTTTATGAAAAAACAGCAGCTTTAAAATGAGTCGTCTTGTGTTATTTGTGCTGCACAATACATTTGTTTTGCCTTTTCTGCTTCAAAGCCTCTTAATCTTTTTTAATGTCTATTTCAGTTATCTTGAGAAAACGCAAGAGGTTGTACAAGGGGAGGACTGGCCATCTGGCATACCGGGCATCGTTCCCGTGGGCCATTGACCCCAAATGGGCCGGCCACACTCACACACACATCTTAAAACACGTCCTCACTACACATAAGGTATTTATAATAAAAATATACTAAATGAGTAAGATAAAACAAAAAAACTAAACAGTAATGCACAAAAAGGTTCCAAAAACACACGACTCCAAAAAACATACAATTCAGAAAAATACACCAAACAACAACAAAAATATGAAAATGACTCAAAATTATAAATATTTATACAAAATGACAACAGAAATGCACGAAACTACAATAAAAAATATACAAAAATACACAAAATGACTCCAGAATCACAATACAATGGCAACAAATTGTTTATACAAATTATCCACAAAAAGACAACAGAAAGATACAAAATACACATAATGACTCCAAAAAACATACATTACAAAAAAAATATAATAATGAGTAAAAATAACACATTTGTCATGCACATGTCCCGTACAAATAAACCAGGGAAATCACACACACTATTTTACTTTGCACCCACAAATATAAATTCAGAGGATTCAGTTTTTCCTCCATGCATTTATGGGGTTTACGAGAAACACTTGGTTATGTGAATGAACGCACACAGTTCTTGTGAACTGAGGATAAGACATCTCTCGCAGTGAATGGATGCTGGTCTAATTGCTTGCGTCTTCTCATGAGTTTTCCCACTACCCATTAAAAACACAAAACAAGCTTTGTTTCTTAAAGGCTGGTTGGTTGCGCTTACAGCGGGGGGTCACGTTCATCCCATTCAGGGGCCACACATACCTCAACTTGATCTGAAGTGGGCAAGAGAGGTAACATTAGATCATTGTAACTTGTATAATAATCCCATTATAACGTGACATTAGGAGGTTATTTTGGTTGGTTATTTTCTGTGTGCAGCTAAGGCAGAGAACGTGCTTTAATCACTCATTGCTTGACACGACTGCAGATTATAACCATTCATAAGTGGTTTAAATGAAATAGAGGCTTAAATGACTGACGATGGGAATGTTGATAAAGTCAATGATAGAAGCGTACAAAATCACTTCTTGTCCAAAAGAGGCTCGAGAGGCTTTTCGTCCTCTTTTGTTTCACTTCATCCTTTTTTCTTGTCTTACAAATATTCTGGTTCCAGCTGGTAAGAGATAATCTGACCAATGAAATCAGACCTTAATGCTCACTGCTCAGCCAATTTTTTTTATCTCGCAATTATACTCTAATTTGATGAAAGAATGAAGTGATTCGGTGTACCATTAGACTTCACTTCTCAGACTCACTCTTTGATCTCTATCACATTACATTGAAATGACTAACCTGAAACAATTTGAAGAGAAAATGAGAAGCATCATCTAAAGATGACAGATTGAAAAGTCATTTCCATAAAGCGATTGCCTTAAGCACTATAATTATGTGGGGGTTGATTGCAAGTCCGTAAAGTGGTTTTTATGGTGGTTTCTTTTGTACAACATTGGTTTGATGCATTTGAACACTATCTAATTATGAGAATTGGAGAGTGGAGCCCCTGAGGCGTCTCTCTCATGCTGTCAGCAGGGGGACTGTGTCCTCCTCTTTGTTTGATCGTACTTCATCAGAACCATCACTGTCTGCCAGGAGATTTCACAACTTGCTTTGTTTTGCATATCATTTTCTAACAAATATTTTACCTTTCTGATCATGTATTTTCGGAATGTATTAAACTTGATATATACAAAAAGCATACCTCCTTTGGATTGGACACAGCTCAATATACTGATTCAGAATGTGCACTCCTCTAAATTTATACACCTTGTGTACACAAACGGTCCATCTCATAATAGTGCAATAAAAATGTACTCCATTAATTTTTTTTTAACTTCCACCGGATCACATTTTTTCAACAACTTCAGACCTATCCATAGTTATAAAATGTATTATTTATTTCAAACCTTATGTTTTTTCATTTCAAAACTTTTTATTATGATAACCTCACTTTTATCCAGCAGGAAAAACACTAAATATGCAGTGTTTCAAAAAAATGAGGGCCAAAGTGAAATATTTGTGATAAAAATATTTCAGTCTTGACATGTCATTAATTGATAGCAGAATTGTATTTAATGCATTATTGTTTTTGACACAAGGACAGTTTTAAAGAAAAAAATACACTCCTTTTTGCAAGTTGTATTTTGCAAGACAAGAATTTCAGGCCTTCACTGAAATTTCCTGAAAATCTAGGCGGTTTGTAGGCGGTCATTACACCTAAAACGTACACTACCGGTCAAATTTTATGAGTAATATTTGCATAATTCTGTAATGTACATTATTTTTTAGTTTTTTTTAACCTATGGCTTTTCAATACTTACCTTTGTACCATTTCAAACTATTTATTGGACTTGCATGACTTGAATTGCAATAAATAACTGGAAATGTTACAGCGTTCTAAAACTTTTGACCAGTAGTGTATTTTCCCTTTATTTTGAAGGTACAGGCTTAGATCTATTAGGTATTAATAAAAAAGAATTATGACATGTCATGATTATAGTATATGAAAAATACGTGGTTACAATGGGAGTCAATGGGGCATATTTGGTCTCTAGGTGCCGGTATGATGCATATCTCCTTTTCTATACACTTCCAATACACAGAACTTTGGAATTAAGCAAATACAAATGTAAAAACAACAGTGGCAAAATTTCATACAGCTAGCCTTTAAAATGACCAGAATATTGAGAGCCAAACAAATAAAAACACCCAAAATGTCACTTTTGGTCACAAAGATGCTCCGAGTGTGCATTCTTTATTTTATATACTAGTACAGTGCCTGTAGGACGTATGTATTGCTATAGAAAAGTGGGAGGTTCAGTAGCTTTTTTCATGGATGACCAATTTAGTTTGTGTTTGAAGGTGGGATGTCTGGGACATTTAGGTTCGTTTTGAAATGTGTAGAGTGATAACTATTATTTGCATATATTTTGACTTTTAGCAAGGACACTGTAGGGAGTTGAACCCCATCTATTCCAATTCCAGTTTGTCATTAATCCACAATTTGTAAAGCATTTCTGAAATTCCTTGCTTCTATAGAGAGATAATTTATTAACGGTATCATTGCAGTCCAAACAAATCAGACATCGCACACCCTTGAATCAAGCAGCAGCCATGCGCATGTTCTGCAAGCGACAGTCACTGTAGAGGTAGAACCAATGTTCCAATGTTCTAAAGGTTGTTCCAATGTTCTAACTGATGACATCATCACTGTAGAGCTAGGACTGATGACATCATCAAGCTGGGACTGATGTCTAACGTTGCACACCCTTGAGCCAAGCAGCAGCCATGTGGAAACTCTCAGGTCAGTCTGATCCTGATCCACAGAGATATTTGAGGAACACACACACACACACACACACACACACACACACACACACACACACACACACACACACACACACCCACACACACACACACACACACACACACACACACACACACACACACACACACACACACACACACACACACACACACACACACACACACACACACACACACACACACACACACAGACAGTGTATAGAGGTATTTTAAAGTGTTTCAATAAACTAGCAGTGCAAAGCCAGAGGCAAAATATTTTGATTATGTTTTACTCAAATACCGTGATAATTAATAATGTATGCATGTAATATCTAACATTTTTTATTTCATTTTCCTCCAAATCATGTTTGTCATTCTGTGGCTATTTTAAGTATCTGTAATAGGATCACATTTTCCTCACATGGAGACCCTACATTTTAAAAGTTGTATGGTGTCTTTTTTATACCAGCGGGAGATTGCTCTTAGACCCCTTCATCAGCACCACAGCTGTGTCTCCCATGGGATTTTGAACAGACCTCTGGGAATTTATGTCCCATTACTGCATCAACCTACAGGCACTAAGTAGTTCCTGCTGCTCTCCACTATTATCTCAGTGGAGCTGACTCTGTAATAGCCAAAGCTGAGAGCAAAGTTAGGCCTCACTGCCTGCTATTCCACTTTTTTCTTTTTACCATGACTTTGCTAGCTGCTAGATTACCATGGAGAGAGGCATAGACATCTCAATGCATATGTTCTTCAAACAAAGCTTGTTGCCAGAGTGACCACCTTTACACGCCGCCACTTGTGTAATAGCACACCACTTAATGTATCTGCTCAGGGCAGTTACAGACTAGTGTATAATGTCTTGAGTCCATCCATGCGTGTGATGTGTATGCCTAAGGAGCACGTTCAAACAGACTTTTTTTTGTAATAGAAATTAAAATAAAGATGAGTGTCTTGTACTAAGATGTATTTGTTCACCTTCGATTTCAGCACATGATGTCACTTTTTTACAGCATCTCTTGTGGATAATTTTTCGTCTCCCCTTTGACCACCTTACACAGTTTTTTCTTAAAATAATGCGTTCAGCCCTGCTGGCTGTATGTGGGTTAGTTAAGGTGCAGGAACATCAAAATTTCATGAACTGAGTACGAAAACTTCCATCTGCCTTAGACCTCATGTCAGTTTTTTTCTAACAGATATTATTTATATTTTAGGCAACCTGGAAATGAATTTATTTCACATTCACGGAATAATAAATGAATTCCCGACTTTTTTTTCTCCTGCCTCTGAATCAACGTATTGTCATTGCCTGTTCTGGTCTTTTTCAGTTGAATTCATGTAAAGTTGCTGTAATCAAGGCCTTTTAGACCTGTCAGACTTACTATTTGGACAATGTCTTACGGCACTATAAAGTTTTTTTTTTATTTTTTTTTTTTTTTTTAAAACTTTCTGATTGTAATCTACAGATGTATGTGGTTTTGCTGACTAAAAAACTTTGTATGAGGGGAGGCTAGAACATTGACAGAGATGGATGGAAGTGAATAAGCAATGGGACAGCAAGAATAATCGCCATGTTGTCTGATTTAACTCCATTCAATTCATTTCAACTTCACTTATATAACACCAAATACAACAGGGCCATCTCAAGGCACTCTTTACAAATAGAGGTACATTTTATTAAAAACAAAAAAGCCCAACATTTCCAGATGAGTAAGCATCAGAAACAATAGAGATGGGTTAGTAAACAGAGCGGAACTGAACAGGATAGAAAAAAGAGAACATCACGGTATCACATGCTGGTTGGACAGTGAACCATTGAGCTTGAACCATTAGCTCCAGCTCCAAAAAGGTAGAGAGGGGAAGAGGAAAAGAAAAAGAAAGCACAGAAGGAATATGTTAAAGCATGTAAACCATGTGGAGTTAGAAAACTACTTAGTGTACAAGAAAAAGCTCCCGAGAAACGTAAATATCCACATTCCTGGAGAGCAAGTTATCGGTTTCAGTCCCCCTTAAGCTTTTTTTCACCGCAACTTTTCAAAATAAGACTTCTAACTAAACCTAACCTAACCCTAACCATAAGTTATGGGTCAATTTCTCACTAGTAATGTCGTAAAAACAATTGTTTCCACGGGTTAACCCTTAGGTACCCTCCCTAACGATCTTTTTTTGGTTTAATATGTTGTTTTGTTTGGTTTGAGGTTTTTTGTAATGCTAGGGTTCGGTTTCAACAGAAATGATTCATTCACATTAAGCAAGCAAACCATATCTGCAAAAAATAAAATCCTTTGTATATGGAAATGGGGTCAAATTTAAGATGGAAATGATGGTGTATGTTAAACCCCTTTTTGCCTGTGAAAGTTTTACTTGCCTTTGTATCAGTAGTCATTATCACCCCCTGAAATAATAATTAAGCAGTTAAAGTTAACATGGGTGGACTTCACAGCAAGGATATGCCTCATCCAATATCTCCTGTGATATTAAGTAAGGTTTTTTCTAAGCTTTACACCGATCTGATCGGCTGATATTTTGCATTTTACGCAATTATTATGAACGACTGTAATGTCTTAATTCGTCGAGCTGATCAATGACATCATTGTTGTGATTGTTTTATTTGACTCATTTACTCTGAAGACGTACCAAACCACCAACGTGTTTGATCTACGTGACACGGCTCTTTAGTATTTCGCTAACATCTGTCGGTCGGAGCGGCGCACTGGGCCTAGTCTGTTTCCATAGTCTACTGGCTCTTAAAGCGGAGTCAGCGTCGGTTGACACGTGTGTGCCTGAGTTAGTTTGGTTCATTCAGCCAGTGCAGCCACGGGGTGAAGGAGAGTCTGATTTAAGAGCTGACAGTGGAGCGAGGCACTTCCTCATACTTACCGGGCGTTTCTGTCTGTTCAGGGGGTTGGTGGACATAGGTGCGTTTGTGTTTGTGCATCCCACCTCCGCTATGCACCTGTGAAGAGGGAAATCACCTACTCTTCCACTCTCTCACAGTCACAAGCATGCGTCTATAGGTATTGAAACATGGTACCGTTTGATTTTACGTATATCAGTTACAGCTGGTAAATAGGAATTTGGTCGGTACCTAAAAAAAGTTCCATATTTGGTACTTGTCCCTCCTCATATGATCGGATCAGTGATCAGGTTTTTATGAAATTCACTGATTGGTGATCAGCCAAAAAAATCCTGATCACGTAAAGCCTAGTTTTTTCACCTTAAAGCTGATATCCGGCCTTTCTGAGAAACACTAAGATGTCCCGCCCTCAATAGCTCCACTTCCTCCCCCTGCCTCTGCAATCTATCAGAAGCCACGCCTCTACTTTTCTGCTTGCGCATCACGGAACATACCAAGGTTGCATTGGATCGCATTGATATAGGTCTATGCGTCCAAAATCATATTTACCTGTTTGCTGTTGTGACGCGCAGCCTTGTTTCTGTGCACACTTGTTTCCATTTGTATAATGGTCTATAGCGGTGGCTCCCAAACAGGGGTACGTGTACCCCTAGTGGTACAGGAGCACATTGCAGGGGGTACTCAAAAATACATACTATATTTACTTGTAATTTATTAAAATAATTATTATTTTATGCTGCAGTGGCCATTTTATCAGTTCTGACAATAGGAGACAATAATTAGCTTCATTTAACAAAGGAGATTTACTTACTATTGAAGTAAAACCACATAAAAGTTGTAGTTTAACTATATTTCACTCATTGTTTTGAATTTGTAGTTAAAGCCTTATGGAACCAATATCTGAGACACATTTAGAAGTTTAGGAGAGCCCTGTGTTCAACAAATGAAAAAGTTTTATATATATATATATATATATATATATATATATATATATATATATATATATATACACTGGTGTGTGTGTGTGTGTGTGTGTGAAGAAAAATGTATATACCGGTGTATGAAAAGGGTTTGACAAAAATGCAAAGGGGGTGCACGGGACAAAAAAGATTGGGAACCTACTTGTCTATAGGACGAAGGAGGAACTTGTATACATTAATGTATATGAATGACCACTGGGAGTAGACTATAGTAAAAGACATTTTTTTGAATTTCAAAAGAATCTTACATAAACACAGATTTCTCAGAAACTCTGGATATCAGCTTTAACCTCAACAGCTGCCAACGCCATGTGTGGTCTATGTCATTATCTACACACATTAGAAACCAGAATTAAAACTAACAGCAGATACTGCTGTGGATATGAACACAATTCTCCTACATTCACTAATATGGATTTCTTATTTTCACTTGTACAAAATATGTTTTATTCTAATGTATTTGTATTTCTTAATCTTTCTTTTTAAACAGATACATTTTAATTTTATTGATTATTGTATTAGTGTATGCAGTAGAAAATCACTAGCAAAAACACACACACACACACACACACACACTGTCATTGTACAGTAACCTCACCATGCATTTTCTAGCAGACTTTAAATAGACATATGCAAATACTCAATGCATAAGGTATATTTTAATATATATTTCATACATATGCAGCTATAGGCTGTAAGCATGCTGGGGGCGCTGCCTTCTGAGCTCACACTCTAGCAAACAAAGAGTTACGTCAAGTCATCCGCAGTCTAAAAATAGACGATTGCTCTCGCCTGCCTCTGCACAGGAGTCCATGAAGCGCCGCCTTTAAGCTCTCGCACGTGAGCTAAAAATAACCACATTTGAGAAACGTGCATGCACACACTAACGCACACATGCACTTGGTAAGCTCTTCCAGCTTTCTCCCAAGTGACATAACACAATCAGGAAAACATGTGGGTTTACATTTACAAAAGTACACACCCGATCACAGCGTGCTCACAGTCCCACACAACAGACGGCACGCTCTATATGTGTGGCTCAGCATCACCTGGGAATTAGCAGAGAAAATAAAACCAACCGCTGTGCAGAGCTTCTTCACTGCTTACTGCGTCACGTGTTAAGCACTTTTTGAAAGCATTCTGCTAATCAATCCTTAAGCACATTGGTGGATATTTTTAATTATGAACCCACTACTCTGACACAAAGAGAGGGATTAATTTATTGGTATCACAGTTTTTATGTCGTCTGATGAAAGCAACCTCCGTACACGTTCATATGATTATAATGTGCTTTTGGTCCGAGCCTGCATGGCATTTAATTAGAAAGCCTTATCACTGTGACTCTTTCATCCTGGCTTTACCATTGAAGATGGTTCAGTCTACACGGCTTTTTGCAGCGATGGCCATAATTATGGTAGCTACATGGGGTCTGAAATCACACCCCCTGAACCTGATAATGTTTAGCAATACTGTGTTTTTACCCACTTTAGGATGTTTTTCAGACCACTGGTGGGTCTGAAAGATGAAGGATAGCTGCAGCTGTCATCTCCACGTCTCAGAATTTCTCTCATGAGTAAAGAAATCGTTTTCAAAGTTTGCTGTTCAAATAAGATAGTTGCTGAAGCTAGTGCCAATATTTACAAATATTTCTGTGTGCGGCACAGTGTTAAGCTTCATTATCTGACAACTCAAAGGTCCTCACTTCAAATCCATTGCTGAGTCTGTGAAGTTTCCCCCTAGTGCTCTGATTTAGTTCCATATTGCAATACCCTAACCTGAATAATTTAGGTAGAACGATGCTCACAGTTCACAGCACGATAGACAATAATTGGCTAATGATTATGATACGATCACTTTGGAAAGGGAAAAAAGACCAAAAAACAATTCAGTTGGAAATAAAACCATGCATTTATTTGACTTTTACTCTGGACATACTGTATTTACTCTGGGTATGACCTTTTCAAATAAAATAAAAACAAACCCTTAATGTCTGGGACCATGTACATTTTAGGACATCCTCAGGTCTCAGAGTGAGATATCAGGTATCATTTATCAGCCCAAACGGACTCATGTCTCAGCAAAACCTCCGTCAGATGAAAGGGCATCGCTTGTCAAACCAAATGCCGTCAAAAGACACGGCCTCAGGCTTCAAAATAAAAGTCATCATACTCGATGGCAGCAGGCCGTAAAACACAACATGGCGTTTCATTTTGAAGAAACCAGAAGTACACATGATGAAGTAAGTTAAAATGCTGTTTAATGTTGTTTTTTGATTAATAAATACATAGTTAAATGAAATGTTGATATGTCTGAACCTTTGAAAATGAATAAATAAAAAAAAGCTTTCAACTCACTCATATCCAAAGCAGCACATATTGATGACGTTGTGTATCTCCGGATAGGAATTTGAAAAAAACTTTGTCGTGGACTGATTTCAAAGAAGGAAAGGAGGTGGACCATTGATACCTTGCTGTAAGGTGAAATTCACGTAGGGCTCCTAATTAGTGGCAATTTTTTTTATCTTTGTGTTTGTCACGGAAACTACTACGTAATAAATCTCTATGCATAAACGGGTGAGTAATCATATTTAATAATGTTTTATTCACCTACCGGTATTGTAAATGTAGTGGATGAACCATTTCCAACTATAAATTCACTTAAGTGCTTAGCGTCACAATAAATCAATGTCAATTATTTTTTTGTGACAGTTAATATTTGAGGATTTTTCAAGTGCGTGCTAGAGTTTAGATTGGGCCCAAAAAATCCAGCCCGACCCGACCCGAGCCATTAACTTAAATTGTAGGCCGGAGCCCGATTTAAACCTTTTATTGAACGTATTGCAGTCGGTAGACTGGTAGCGTGGTGTCTCGTGCAGCGAGAAGGGAGGGAGGGGGGGGCACACACACTCACCGCAGCCCAAAATGTATTGTCATGATGTGACTCGAGCCGTTATCACAGTTTTACAGGCTTTAATGGAGGTCGTAGTAACACGCCAAAAATAAACAATCAAACACACAAAGAACCGTCTTACACCGTCATACACTCACACTACCGTGGGAACAGTATTGTTCACTCTTTTCTCCGCTTACGCCCGCCCTTTCCCCAGCCTCCCAGCCAATCAACACTCAGAACACATGTAAACAAAGACACACATTGGC
This sequence comes from Gouania willdenowi, assembly GCF_900634775.1. NCBI lineage: Eukaryota > Metazoa > Chordata > Actinopteri > Blenniiformes > Gobiesocidae > Gouania > Gouania willdenowi. The sequence goes on from NC_041054.1 coordinate 23,304,402, forward strand.
AGAGAAAGCTGCACGTAGCCATGATGCCTTTATGGCCATGGGAAATCTCAGCATCAGTTAACCACTAAATACACACAAGTGGAACATAACCAGAACATAGAACCCAGTCCGTTACAGTATGGGCGTCCCGTGCGTGGAGCGCAGACCTGACTGAAGCACACAATCATATTTATTCCCTGCGCTCCAGCAGCAAGTGTGGAATGAGCAAAATCAGCAGATAATATTCAGTGAATATGAATGCTGAACAACTAAACGCAACACAACAATATCCTGTCCCACTACTAGCAGAAATCACTTTAGAAATGATACCACAACAATATAGAAGTGTTTTTGTGTTTATTAAAAATAATATTAATGTAATAGAGATTAAAAATTAAATAAAAGTAAAAAATGAAGCCCGGCCCGACAGCTGAGCGGGAAAATGAGGCCCGAGCCTGGCCCAAGAATCTAAACTCACGTTACGTTTGATAATACGCATGCATGTCAGCAAACTTTCACTCTTTTTCTTTAAATAGAATAATTTCCAATAGATGAAGTCAATCTATATGTTCTGTTGAGCTCTATAAATGCTATTCTCATGTTTTATGATTGCTTGCACATGGTAAACCTCACCTTATTCTTAAGGACTTTAGGTGAAATTGGTCCACCTTTTTTACTCAGTCATTCATCTGTCCTCATCTATTCCTGCTTTCATTCTCAGCTTGGAACTAAAGACCAAAGCACTGTGTTATCAGCACAAAGCAGGAGGAAAGAGGGCATCTGGGTGAAATAGACTGGGAATTAGGGTACAAAGATTTTTCATCGTGGCCCCAGCTCAGTGCACAGGTTATTGAAAGCTTTGTAATAGGCTAGATTAGACCGATAGAGCGTAATCCATGAAAGACTCCACAACCGAATCAATAGAAAATATAACAGGTTGGAGGGGGAGGGGGGGTCTAAATGCGAGTGGGAGAGCTTGGCCTTTAAATGGTCTCCCACCTCAGTAAAATGCCCTGTTTAAGGGCATTCAGAGTTAAGTAGTCGCCTTGCTTTAACATCAATATACTGTGCTAATCGTCAAAACTTAGCCTTTTATTTGAAAAATACTGAATACAAATTAACACACAGTTTAAATACCTGTTTCAGAATTAAAGTAATCACTTACTGCAGTATTCTCTTGTTGGAGGTTTACCATTTACTCTATCTGTTTTACACTTAATTATTGGATTGTATATTACATTATTATAATACATGTTGAAACTTTATCTGGAGGACATCTTGCAGACAATAGGTTTTTACGTGTTGTCTGATTAAGCAAAATATAGAATATTGTGCCAAGAAAACATTTAAAGCCAATTACTCTCTTAAAACCCAGCCACTTTTCTACAAAAATCACATAACAAATAATGTTTTTCTAAGCTTCTACATGACCTCCATTACTATTTTTTTCAGATTGAAGTAGGACCCTTAGTGTTTACAGATGGTGTGGAATTTTGTCACAATAAATCCTTTTTGAAATACAGAAATCTGTAGTCCGCCCAAAAAAAAAGTAGATGTTTACATCAAATATAAAGCTAATAATCTTTATCGAAGGCTGCAAAAGCAGAAATAATTTAACTAATATGCAGCAAGTTTGGGGATAATAATAAACATTAGGAAAAAGATGCATGTTTTTGTCCAAAAAAGTTCAGGTGATAGCCCACTTGGCCACAATTGTGCAGAAGTTTTCCACAACTTTTGGAAACAAGTTTATAACTGTAATATGTCAGTCTAATTGATTCCAATCATTAGTCTTATGTTTGGTGTTGCAATTTGGCTTGAAATAAACACATTAATTTTTATTCATGTATTTGCCATGCCATGCACAATGCTGTTCCTGGTTCCACTCTTTGGTGCCGTTACGCATGTGTGTTATTGAGCAATGCTTTCACCGATCATGATGAATGACACAGCGTTGCAAAGCTGAGAGCCTGTAGAAATTGGTGATTTCAAACACTAAGGGTTGGGCTTTAGCCCTGGTCAATCAGAGCTCGGTAAAAGAGGGGGCGCCCATTTTACGCACAAGCACTATGCGCCTCATTGGACTGATTTGTTGACTAAGAAGTGCTCAGATGTGTGTAATAGCTGTATCTATCTGACTATAGGATTTGGATTTATTGAAATATGGAGTTTTATGCACATTGGAGCAACTTTTGTTAAGAAACGACAAAGGTGCGACACCATTTGTCATCACTGCTGACTTTTTACGCGGTGTATTTTCTGAGATTGTGGCGGTGTTTTGGTTTGTAACATACCCGACCTGTATATCAGTGAATTCAGCTTGGCCTGTAGTTTTACAAAGGCTTTTGTTATAGAGGTCTGTGTTTATTTTGTGATACAATTTGCAGAGTTGTCGATTTTTCCCTCTTAGAACATAGTGGGCTGGTGTGTTTGCTGTGGTCTTTTGTTCTGAATGTGGGTTGGCTACAGTTGTAGCTGAGTATTTTTAGGAATACAGAGAGGTTTAGAATGTGTGATTTAATTCATTCTTTACAACATGTAGACCTGTGACAGTCACTGAAGCTGGAGCAGCCCCCACCAGCGGGTTCATTGGGTTTGAAGTGGTTAATGCATGAAAAAGCACAAATGGTTACAGAATAAATTCTAGATTAAAATTTTCCATCTTCTCCAAGAATACAGATTGACTGTAAAAGAATTAGGCCTACTTTTCTTTAAAAGGTGGGTGGGATCACGTAAAAATCAGCTTTTCAAGCTTTATATCATGTTAGTGTGTCATTCCCTCCTGAAAAACATGCTGTACATCCACTGTTTCTCAGATTAATTCACATATTTTTGAGTAATCTTTAAATTTCCTGCCAGGAGCCTGTGTGCGCGTGGGGGTGTGTGCGTGCCGCCTGCATGCAGAGCCTGTGACAGGGGAGAGATCACTTCTCCTCCGGCTGTACGTTAGCATTCCACACTTTGATAACCATTCTAATGTATTGTAGCAATGTAAAAATGTAGAAAGTAGCCAAATACAGTGCAAGTAAACGACATCCATGAGTGTTGAGATGACACACTGAAGGGGGAGTGTTCATGGGCGTGTCAGACAGGCAAGGAGAAGACAGAAATTGTATCTGAAGTTTTTTTTTTTTTTTTTAATATTTGCTACATTTTCCAAACTGTTTTGGGTATCATAGTTAGAGTATGCTATAGAATTGTACTATGTGCCTGAAAAAAACATGATACCCCCCTTAAATGCTGCAATAATAAATGTTTGGCCTTCCTTCCTTTGCCCCTACCATTTAAAGTCTGCATTTTAACATGACCGTCTGCTTGTGAGTAATTGTACGTCCAAACTAAAATAAATGTCCCCCACCTCACCAGACTTGTGTCCTTCCCTCTGGATGTCTGGTCGGATTTATTTTTAGACACAGTGTAATGTGTTCTTTTGAAGATGACTGAAAGAAACACAGAGCTCATTTGAAGATGGGACTTCAGTCGGTGACACGAGCCCGGTGGCGGCAATGTTCAAAGGCAGATGTGTTTAAGTGTTGTAGAGCAGGAGCTTTTGTTTTGAAGCCTTAATAGTTATTTAATTTGTGTTGGGCTTTGTTGAAATCTTTCTGAAGTGATAACTATATTGCCTTTCCTTGTCCTCCTCACTTTGATATCCCTTTGTGTGTGTGTGTGCGTGTGTTTAATTACTCACCAGTCCATTTAGGATTTATGATGCTGTTACAGTGTGTTGTGCTGTTAGGCAGATGGGTTTGGATTATTTTCATTCCTAAATGAATAAAATCATCATTTAGAAACTACATTGTATATAGACTTAGGTTGTCTTTGAATAGTAAAATTGGTTTGTTCATCCGAAACATTTAAGTGCGATAAATATGCAAAATAATCAGGAATTGGGAAGGGGCCGATTACTTTTTCATGGCACTGTATTAATGATCTGCCACATGTTGCTGATCAAATACGATCCAAAAAGCCAATCAAATGTGAGGCATAGCACAACGTATGCCTTGTGCTAACTGAGGAACAATGAACAGTTGGGATGTAACGATTAATTGTAAGGCAGTTCAAAATCGATTCATAGGTATCACGGTTCACATTGATGCTCTGAAAATTGAATCGCAGTACTTTTTTAAACAGCAGAGGGCGCTATATATCCTTCTCGTAAGTGGCGGGCGGAATCTGCTACTACTTTTTTTCTGGCCGTCTTCTACTCTTAAACATGTTCATAAATGATTCTTTACCCCTTTAGCACCGAAAAAATATCTGTAATAATACGTGAATGTCTGTAAAAGTCACGTTTTTCTATTAGCTCTGTCTGCTAGCATAGCTTCTCTTCTTCACTGCAAGGATATCTGCATGCCAACCGACCACTGGGTTACCAGCGCCCTCTGCTGGTCCAAACAAATATCTGACGTAAATACAATGCAGACTGTTTTTTTTTTTTTAAGTCCAATTGTTAAAGCACAAAATACATTTTCAGTTGCACTTTTAAAAAGAAAAGGAACTATTATGTAGTTTTGCATTGTTTACTATAGAACCAGAATTTAAATTAATAGGCTTCTTCTTCAATTGTATTATTCCTTTATTCAAGATTTATTTTTAGTTAAATTGCATTGTTTTGAATAGTTTATCAAGGGAATCTTTTGACAATTAAATATAAAAAGAAAATAGTACAGTATTTTTTCCCCCCAAAAAATAAAGGAATATTTGTCTACATTCCCATTTTGTAAAATAAATCGTGAGAGAATCCAGTATCGTGAATCGAATCGTATTGGGAGTTGAGTGAATCGTTACATCCCTAAGGAACAGTTATAAAAGGCACACCTAATAATCGCTCACAACAGACTTGAGTGCAACAAGACTAGGGAAGGGTGCCTTTCACATTTGAGTCTATATGTTGGTGGTACCTGGGGATTAGTACTCAAAGTCACCAATTGTTGGTATGTGTGCGTTTGTGTGGTAATAACTGTAAAATTGTTTAACAATATATATATATGTATTTTTTTTTCAATTAAAATGTTTCTATCCATCTATAAACTAAAAAACATCCAACTGTTTTTACTGTAACATTGCATTTGTTTCACTAATTATTTCAACATGAAAACCCGTAACTACAGCCACACAGTGTTTTTTCTAAATAATGCACAAATTAAAACACAGCTCTGTGACTCTCATCTGCCCTCTGTCAGGAAAAGGATCTCCTTGAATTTAATTTATATTTGAATTTATTGACTATTTAAAAGGGACAATGCACATTAATAAGCAGACATGCTGTAGATGAGCCAGAATTAGCCAAAAGAGGCTATTTTTCATCTGGTGTCCCCGGCCAGGTTTTAAAAGGCAACGTAGAATGTACAAGGTGTTCAATACTAAGAGAGTACAACATGACAAAAGAGAACAAGTATGACAAATAACAATAATTACTGCTAAAACAAAGCACCAAGCCTGGACTAAAACTCTCAGAATTTCCACGTAGTATATTACAATAGGAACACAGTTCAAAGAAAATAGTTCATCCATAATTAACACAAGAGAAATGTACGCAATGATAGGATAGAACGATAGACCATTCAAGTGTCCCAGACTAGTTGAGCTGCGGGCCATTGATCAATTCATCCGAGTTAACATTTCAAAGTACAAGGAATCAGGTGATAATGATTAACCCTCACTTGCATGGTTATTGTCACTGTTGCTGCATCGCCAAATGTTAAAGGGGACATATCATGGTTTTAAATCCTTCCTTTTTACATATAAATCATACAGTTGTGGTCTCTATAAAGCGGGACTGCGATGCTTGGGTCTGAATTCCTCATTATTATAGCTCCACAGACCCCTTTTCTACCCCTTTTCTGATGTGCTTCTGAGAGCAACTCGTTTTGGTGCGGTCTCTTTAAATGCAAATGAGACACTCCATACCCCGCCCCCTCTTTAGGTGACACTCGGTTCAACTCCACCCTGCTCAGCCATTTTTGTAGTTTGATAGAGATACGGCTATGTAGCGGCGCATAAACTTTTTATTCAGAGGTTATTTACAAAATGTCAACAACAGAAGACTTGTCCATCCAGCCTTACATGTTCCAGCCAGAGTCTGACCCAGCGGAGCGAGATGAAAATGAAGATGATGAACCTGCAGAACCCTAACAAGTGAGCTAACACAACCACCGAGCTAACGCTAGCGCCAAGCTAACGTCACGAAATGCATTTTAATACAGTCTTTTCAAAGACAAAAACGGCAAAATGAAATGACTAATGAAAACTTTAGACTTAAATTAAATCACGTAGGCCATATCATCAAGGATCTAAAACGAGCACACAGCGCTAACATATGCAGTCTGAAGACGGTGCAACTGCTTTTAGTGTTATTTACAGCTTACCGAAGTGCTCTGTTCGTTGTCTTCAAAGATAGAAGGAATTGAACCCTCAATCAGACAAAGTCTTTTGGAAAATCCTTCTTTATACTGGCGAAGCGGTCATCCTTGAAGTGCTTCGAGCACACAAAAATGACCTTACCCACAGATGTGGGTACATTTCTGTGAAAGATAAAACTCAACCAGCCACTTTGAAAAGGTTCTGATGCTGAGAGATGTAATGAAGCGTGTGGGTTACTACATCCAACAACCGAACATTTTGACTTATCCTCTCGTAACTTCGGCATCCTTGAGCTTGGACTACAAAATAAAAGCGAGAAATAAAAATGGCGGATTGCTTGAAGTGTTGGACCTGGAGTTGTACTAATTTGGTAGTTCCGCTGCAAATACTGTGATGTAATAGTTCAAAAAACGTAATAGAGAATAGAAAAATTGAAACAGATTGAAAAATATGAGCAAAACAGAATATAAAGATATCTACGGAGCACCTGAAGAGACTAATTTGATTTTTTCTGTACTTCTAAGCACTCTAAATATACAACAGAATGCATTTAAGGGCTAAAAAAGTGGATTTAGCATGATATGTCCCCTTTAAGTCTATTTCTTCTCCCGTGTCTCTGGCTGCAGACGATGAATCTGATTTTTTTTTTCCTGGTGTTTCCTCAGGTTTGAAGTATTCTTGCCATTGGTCTTTCACTTCACGTGACAAATATTGCAGCAAGCATAACCTGCGTCACATTTTACAAATCAGAGCTCAACTTTTGAGCGTTTTCTATCAGCTGTACATGTCAAACCTGTAGCTCCTGTGCTTGCAATGCTGTGTTCATGCTGGCATGAAAAATCACCTACTCTCACTCTCTCACGGTCACAAAGATGCATTGAGGTATCGAAACATGGTACAGTTATATTTGACTTGAATCGGTACCTGGTAGTATCAACTAAATTTGGTGTGTACCTATAAAACTACTGAATTTGATACCTGTCCCTTTACAAGTAAGTGGCTGAACTGTTGTGTTGAGGCTTAAGATTATAGAAATGTGTTCAGAATGAACGACTGCCTTCACAGGCTGTCTGTAGAAATGGGGATTTGGTTTGGTGGCAGTTGTTAGTGGCACATCTACCTATAAAAGCAAGGGACGTCTGTGTGGATGTGTGCATGCGTGCGTGTGTGTGTGTTTAGCAAATATATCCCAGACGCAGTGCAAGTTCGACCTGAAACTTGGTCAATGGGTTCCAAATACCCCAAGTGTGTGTATCTGTTATTTTGGAGTAATTTGGTAATTTCAAAATGTTTATTTTAATTTTATTTCACTTCTGGACGGCCCCCGAAATGAAACCTATTCAACTTTTGACCTCAGGGTGTGAGGGGGCGCTAGTGCACCATCTATATCTATTTCACTGCATAGCTCCTCACACGAGCAAGAGTCACGTGTGCAGCCAGAGCCAATTGCTGCGCACACAGCCAAGCAGACACGGATTGTAAACACGAGTGAGAGAGAAGAAGATAGTTTTATACCGGAGAGGAGCGTCTGAGCAGCAGTGCTTGCACTGATAAACTAGCAAAGTTCTTAAGTCTCACTTATTGGGCCTGATGTTAGTCACTGATGTTCGTGTGTGTGAGCCACGGCAGACTCCACTTCCTCCTGTGCCATGCTATCGTTAGCGTCTCAAATACGGGAGCTCTCTGAATAGATCATTTGAAACCGTCAGCCACTGGTGAGTCTTCTGCAGACACGTTTCCCATTGTTTAAACCATATAACTGTTGTTCAATAACGCGCTGTTTCACTAGAGTCGGTTTTGACCTCAACCCGTTCAATACTCCATCTGGAAAACTGCAGATTCTGTGTCATGCTGTGCATGGAAGCTAAGCTCTGACCACTCGGTTCGAAGGTAAAAAATGATTTTTTGTTTTTTTAAAAAAAGGTAGCCAGAATTGTAGATAATACTTTAATTTACTTACTCACTCATGTAGTTTGGAGCTTTACATTTTGTTTTGCGCAGTTTTGTTACTTTTCTGATTGGCGCTACAATCACTATGGAGTGTGGTTATAAGCGTCTCAAACATTTCACGGAACACACACAGTATTTATTTAAATATACTAAATGAGTAAAAAAAACACAAAAAATGCAGAAAAAGACAACTGAAAGAATAAAAAATACATGTGACTCCAAAAAACATACATTACACAAAAATACAACAAAAATATGAAAATGACTCAAATACACAAAACTAAATATTTATACAAAAAATACACAAAAAGACAACAGAAAGATACACAAATACACATATTGACTCCAAAAAACATACATTACAGAAAAATACACCAAACAAAAATATATAAAAGTGAGTTAAAAAAAAAAAAAACAACAAACACATTTATCATGTTCATGTCGCATAGAATTAAACCGGGGAAATCGCACACACTGTTTTATTTTGCACCTGCAAATAAACCCCTTTATAACACTACAGAGCACAGAGTATGTACACCTCTTTGTACATCCAACCTTCAAACACATACTTATTTGGCCATAATTAACTCTACTTAAGCTCCCACATGAATGCGTACTTCCGACGGGTACTGTATCTATTTCACTGCACAGCTCTCTTACGGTGCGTGCCAGCTGAGTTTGGCCCTGATATTGCTCCTGTGGACTTCTCTTTTGAGCAAAAATATTTTTTTACTGTTCGTTATTTCGTGATGTCGTTTCAAAACGTTAGTTTGACCGTACGCTATTTAGACCGGACGGACCTCACCCGGAAGTGATTGACGGCAGTGGCTGCTGTGTTGAAAGCTACAAATTTCTCTGCAGCGTGTGTGAGAGAGAAAAAACATATATTACAGAAAAATACAGCAAACGACAACAAAAATATGAAAATGACTCAAAATACACTAAACTAAATACCTACACAAAAATACACTAAAATGACAACAGAAATGCACAAAACTACACCAAAAAAAAACTAAAATACACAAAATTACTCCAGAATCACACTACAATGGCAACAAAAAACAATAATTCTACAAAAAATTCACAAAAAGACAACAGAAAGATAAAAAAAATACACATAATGATGACTTAAAAAAACATACATTACAGAAAAATATGACAAAAATATGAAAATGGCTCATAATACACAAAACTAAATATTTATACTAAAAGTACATAAAACTAAATATTTACACAAAAAATACACAAAATGATTCCAGAATCACACTACAATGGCAACAAAACAATAATTATACAAAAAATGCACAAAAACACAACAGAAAGATACAAAAATACACATGACTCAAAAACATACATTACAAAAAAAATATAAATAAAAAAAACAGCAAACATTTATGCACAAAAACACAACAGAAAGATACATAAATACACATGACTCCAAAAAACATATGTTACAGGAAAATACACCAAACAAAAAAATATAAAAGTGATGATGAAGTCATGCACATGTCCCATAGAATTAAACCAGGAAAATTGGACCCGCAAATATACCCCTTATGCTCCCACATGAATGCATACTTCCGACGGGCACTGTACTAGTAATGAGAGTACAAAGAAACTCCTTAGGTGTCCTTATTACTGTGTATCAAGAAGCATTAACCTCTCCTGCTTGTATATCGTATAGACGTGCGTTTAGGCTGGAAAATTTACATGTGCAAATGTATTTATTTCCATATTGTCCATGTGGATAATCATTCGCCAACTTCTTCAGTCGTAAAATTCCCCTCATTGCCTCCTAAACTTCTTTTAAGTTGAGAATTTTTGGAATATCTTGGAACCAGTTCCTTGTAGATCTGTTTTTATTTAACCTTTATTTAACCAGGATGTCCAGTTGAGATTAACAATCTTTAACACGACAGTAAATAAATTAAATGTAGACAGTTTTAATAAAAGCATTTACAAGATGTGGAGTTCTCCTCAAGTCCTTTCAGTTTGGGTTTAAAGATGTTCAATGTAATTAACTTGATCAGTTTCTAGTCATTTTGGAGCATGTATTACATGAGTGAGGAACAGAGTGTACAACAAGCACATTGAAACCTAAATTCATCATGCTGAAAATACCTGTGTTTAAGGTTCAATATTAAAAAGAAAGCTTATTTCAGAAGAAGCTAAATAACAGTTGGCTAAAACCCTTTTCCATGATGGCTCACTGTCGAGTTCTGATACTTTACTGTATCTAATGTATCCATTGGGTCTTTATACTGTGTAGCTTTGGCCTTTGGGAGAGTTCCAGAACTTGGGGGCTCTCGCTATCTTGTTGTAGCTGTCATTCTTTTCATTTTCAAGATGTTCCTGGCTGATTTATTTTTTCCTCTTTTTTAAAATTGTTGGAAATTCTGATAAACACTTGTTTCCCCTCAGCTGTCACCTTTATTTTTGGCTGAAGGTACATTCACACAAACTAACTAACAAGCTGTCCAGTCTTTATTTTTTGACATATACAGTATGTTACTTGATGAATGCCCATTGCATAATAAAAGATAAACAGATTTTTTAATTATTAGCTCTGCTTTTCAAAACTAAAGCTCTCATTAAAACTACCCGAAACTATTATTTCTGATGAAATGTTGCTCGCTCTTTTGAGGCCTAAGAACTTAACCCCCTTACAAATAATAATAACTATTTAAACTTGAGATTAGCAACACCATATCATCCGCATCTGTTTCAGAAGATGTAGAACAGGGGTTTTCAAAGTGTTGGATAGTGGGCCTCCCCTAAAGGCAGGCATACACTGTGCCATTTTCAGCTTGTGCTTCTATTTTTTGGGATCGTTTGAGTCTCTGCTAGATCGTGTGTCGTGAATCATGTAGTAGGCATGGGGTCACGAGAAGCAATGAACACCTCACGACCAGCTCCCGACCAGCAATCGTATGGTCGTAAGGAAATCAACTTGGTCGCTCCTAACCCTAACACTGTTGATGCAGTGCCACGGACCGGCTTACCTTAAACTCTCACACTGCGCATGCGCGAACACCGTAGAACCGCTGTAAAATTGGTGGACTTTACTGCCCATGTGTCCAGCCAGTTCCTGGTTCATTACATTGCTGTCTTTTCTTCTCTCCTCTTTTTTCAAGTCTCTTTTCACTTTCTTCGTCTGTTTTAATGGCGACTCCTCAGAGTTCTTCTTCTTCTTCTAATTTGTATGTCGCATTTCCGGAAACAAGACCCCGATGTGTCGTGTATGAATGTACAGTGTGAGCAGTCAGATCGTGTCAGAGTGTCGGCCCGTATAGTGTGAGAACATGAATCAGGAGCTGCGCACATTCGGGCTCTGCACATGAGTCGCACAGTTTGAGCTGGTGCTTACAATGATTCAAAAAATCACACAGTGTATCCCAGCCTTAAGAGAACAAAAAAGCAGGATTTCCCCCCCCCCCCCCCAATTATTATTACAGGCTCAAAAACAGGTTTCAACAATAAATGTCATACCCATTTTTCATTTTTTTTTTATAACATCTTTTGTATGTTCTTAAACATATTTTTAAAACATTTTAAACAACTTTATCTGAGAATGTGCTCACAAATGTTTTTTTTTTAAAAACAATCTTTGTGTATGTTTTTAACATCTTTTCAAAACACATTTTAACACCTTTGTGTGTTTGTAAACACATTTTGAATACATTTAAACACATGTTCACTCATCTCACATTAACGCTTGCATAGTGGGCTGAAACACTGAAAATAACTGAATTCCTCAAATCAAATAATGAATAATGAACAGATCAACGTCAGTTGGACACTTTTATCGTACCTGCGCACCATGGGCAGCGCTGCTTTTCATATCATTCTCAGCATTGTGCGTAAATCCTTAACATAATAATTAACCGATTTTGCCATTTTATTTTGCCCACCTCTATTTTAGTGGGAATAAAGACTCTGTGTCTTTGATGCGCACAGGCAGTTGATGCGGGAATGCACTGTAGTGAGGAATAAACGCAGATCATCCTCTGCCCGTAGCCGTGACTTTTAATCATTGTCAATGTGGAAAATCCACACTCACACAGGTAAGTGGAGGTGAAGAGGATGAACACTTTTACAGCCTTTTTGGTAAGGTGAGGGAACTCTGTGAACTTCTTCCAGTATACTTTTTCCCACGCCATGGCTCCCTTGAAGCCCTCTGGTTCCCCCCTGGGGAGGCGGACCTCACACTTTGAAAACCGCTGATGTAGAAGGTAGCGAGAGCTTTTGATTTCGGGCTCTGATGATTTTATCAGCTCCTTACTTTACTGAGGCATTTGCAGTCAAACAAAAATCAAGATACCATTGACATTTTAATATTTGAATGGAAGGTTTAAATACACTTGAATACGCTTTCATATACACTTTAAGATTTGTGTATTTCATTGTCCTTTTTTCACTGAATGCTCTCAATAGTTTGCACAAATGACTCACATCAGACTCTTCTCTGAATTTGAAGTGTTAAACTGTTTAATAGAGAATGATATAAGCCTTGACCAATAGCAAAGACGCCAAACACACTTCCTACATTCTTTCTTTGACCCTCAGTGAAATCAACTTCCAAAGAGAGAGTCTATTTTCTGCCAATCCCTGTTTACTACAAGATATTCTAATTTAGTGGCAGCAAGGATTTCATTCTTTCATTACTTATTTCTAAAGCGAAAATAAATTAATTTAGATCTAAGTTTATGACCGTTCATCAAAGTATGTTCCCTTGGATTTATATCTTTCAGTGATGTTTATGTAACTGCTACTCATCGAGTCACGATGCCATTGGAACCTTTGGTTGGTCACTAATTATGTAAGCTGAACCATATGCCTCTAACCTTCCCTCTTATGTTGCAGGATGGCCATCCAGGTTGACAAGTTTGACTTTGAGAGTCTCCCACAGCCGGATCACGAGACTGTTCACTTCAGCAACCCCAAACAGCTGGAAGAAGAGCGCCTCCATGCCCAAGGCGGCCAGATCAACAGCAAGCTAGGCATCTGTTGGCGCATCATATCCTTTTAATGTCTACAATTAGATAATGAGCAGAAATACATAAACATGTTTTTTATTGTCATTTAGTTACAGGTAATAAAGCACCAGGTAATTTTCCCAGGGCAAAGAGTCAGTGTTAATCACCTAAATGTTGATATGGATCGGGTCAGTGGCAGAGCACATCTGGACCCATCAGCTGGCAGCCTTCTGGACTGTCGGAACTTGTTTGTTTGTACTAACAGATGGGAAAGTACATGTGCACCAGTTGGAAGTTGACTTAACTCTGAAGCAATGTCGGTGTGTCAGTCTGTTGGGCATCAGGTTTTCTCCAGGACCACTTTTTGCACTAGCATGATGGTGTATTTTAGGGTGTTCTTTGAAATACAGCCCTTAAGAAGACAACTTTTCATATTTAATACTTTGACACCCCCATTTAAAATAATTGAACATTAACCACAGCTAACCTGCCTGTAAAGTTTCTCAAACTAAGAGGTCATTATAAGTTTGTTCGCTTAGTTGAAGCAACTGGACATGAAGTTTTACCTCCGAACCAAGAGGCTTTTCCAGTTAACATTACTAATCCCAATGGAAGATTTTTGATAAAGTAACACATTTTCCATCATCATTAGGTTTAGGAGTTGTTTGGTTTGATTTCTGTGAAGTCTTGTGAGACTTGTTTAATCTTTAGAAAAATATAAGGAATAAAATGTCTGCGGTTAAAAACATATTGGGCTTATCAACACAAATATCAAACAATTACTTGGCAGTAGTTATTAATTCTGCAATGATCTTCTGTCAACATTGAAAATATAGACTAAAGAGATTATTCTGACCCACTAGTAACATTCAACATTACTATGCATGCATTAAATCAAACTGAGACAATTCAACTGAAATCCAAAACCTATTTTTTTACATAATATAGCATGGGAACATGCAAAGGAGAAAATGTTGAACCAAAGACATCAAGAATTAGCAGTAGACATGTTTGAAGGTTCGTATTATTAAAGCTGATATCCAGAGTTTCTGAGAGGATGTCTCGATGTCCCGCCCTAAACAGCTCCACTTCCTCCCACTGCCTCTGCAATCTACCAGAAGCCACACCTCTACTTTTCTGCATGCGCACCGCGGAACATAACAAGGTTGCATTGATATAGGTTTATGGGTCAGGTAAGAGCCAAAATCATATTTACCTGTTTGCTGTTGTGACGCATGGCCTTGTTTCCCTGCACAGTTCAGCATTCACTTTGATTGACAGACTCAAAAACAGGAAGTCGAAGCCTCTTGGCTGGGCGCACTCGGCGATTTTTTGCATTTGTATAAGGGTTTATAGGACAAAGGAGGGACTTATATACATTAATGTTTATGAATGACTACCGGCAGTAGACCATAGTAAAAGACTTGTTAGGTATTTTTTTCGCATTTCAAAAGAATCATGAATAAACATATATTTCTCAAAAACTCCGAATATCAGCTTTAAAGGTACAGTATGCAACTTTTATAAAAGTGACTTTTTGTCATATTTGCTAAAGCTGTCACTATGTAAGGACAGTAGGGATGTAACGATTAATCGTAAGGCAGTTAAAAATTGATTCATAGGTATCACGATTGACATCAATACTTTGAAGATTGAATCGCAGTACTTTTTTTTAAACAGCAGAGGGCGCTATATATTTATCCCTTCTTTTGTTCAGCAGTGTACCGGCGGGCGAAATCTGCTACTATTTTCTTTCTGGCTACCTTCTACTCTTACATGTTAATGTTACATGTTAATAAATGATTCCTTACCCCTTTAGCACCGAAAGAATATGCGTAATATTACGTGAATATCTGTAAAAGTCACGTTTTTCTATTAGCTCTGTCTGCTAGCATAGCATCTCTTCTTCACTGCTAGATTAGCTGCATGCCAACCGACCACTGGATTACCAGCGCCCTCTGTTGGTCCAAACGAATATTTGACGTAAATCAGTGCAATGACTTTTTTTTTTTTAAAGTCCAGTTGTTAAAGCACAAAATACATTTTCAGTTGCACTTTTAAAAAGAAAAATAACTATTTTGCAGTTTTGCATTGTTTACTATGGAACCAGAATTTAAATTAATAAGCTTCTTCTTCATTTGTATTATTCCTTTATTTATTTCATTCAAGATTTATTTTTAGTTAAATTGCATTGTTTTGAATAGTTTATCAAAGGATTCTTTTGACAATGAAAATTAAAAGGAAAATAATACAGTATTTTCTAAAGGAATATTTTTCAGTCGTCATTTGACTAGAACTCTGTAGTGCATGTGTTCATGTGCGTGCAGCAGCCTCCGTGTGGGCTGCTGTACGTAACATTGTGTCGTTGTCCCTGCTGCTGAGGTGTGTGCACATAGAGAGAGAGAAGCGCTTCAGCAATATGCTTTTAACAAAGCATGTTATATTACTGTGATGTTGCTGTCTGGCTAAAGTTAGCTTGTTAGGTCCTTTGAGGGAGGGGCTTTGGAAAGTTTGGAGGCAAGGCAAGAGAGCAGCGGGGAGGGGGGGAAAGGGATCTGAGAGTTGCGGACTGCACCTTTAAGGGAGTATTAACAATAAATATATATGCCCTCTTTAAGTGGTCCATGGCCAAAAGTCTAGATAAAGGTTGTATAAACCCTGGTTTAGAGTTAATATGACCTTGACACTATTTGTTGTGCTCATCCTCATAGGATGAGCTGTAGTAAAAGTTCAAAACATCCACCTCTAAGGACTGCTTGAACTCAACATTAATCGACATAAAAAAAGAGTTTCATGTCAGAAATCTCATTGATTCCTTGTAAAGTGGTGCACTTACCTAAATCCCACTTTTGTTGTGTTTTTGTTCCATTGCTTTCCAGGTTTAAATTATAATTTGATAAGTGGCTTTATACCACCGGTGGTCATCATTTGAGATCAGACCATATGAGTATTTGTTGATCTGCCACTGGTTCCTACAGTCCATCCACTCGTTTTATATCCATTGTGGATATCTTTCATGGTTTTTTTCTCTGCCTCTGTGATCATATAGTCAGACTTATGCCAGGTATAAAAGTCAGTGTATTAAAACCAACATTCATCATCTGCTGATGGAGTAACTGCTACCTCTAACACCTGCACTCCCACTAACCTGCTCAGTTCCACTCACTCACTGCAGTGATTATTGCACAGCCTGAAAGAGCATCATCTAAAAAGCTGCAGGATTCTTTTGCGTCTTGAATGAGTCCATCACTCATTAGTTGGCAGGAGCCGGTGAACGTATTTAGAGATTAGCACTGACTGTCAGATTGACAGTGTTCATGGTATGCAATTACTGAAGCATCTGAGCTGCTTGTAGTAAAAATTTCTACGTATATTTTTTTTCTTTTTCTTCCTGTATAAAAGACGTAAACGCATCTGGCATAATTTGCCTTGTTCTAAACTCCAGCTACTCAGAATAAAGGCAGGACGAAGGAATTAATGAGACATATTTCACATTTTTATTTGATGATATTGATCCAATAGAATGAGAGCAGATACTTTTCCTGAATCAGTGTTCAACCTTATGTCATTGATCACTTTGATCAGAGCAGTTTCTGTGCTGTGATGAGAACGAAAACCTGACTGAAATGTATCAAATATTTTGTTGAATGTTAAGAATTGACTCAGTTGGTTGAAGACCATCTTCTCAATGATCTTGGCTATGAATGGAAGGTTGCTGATTGGTCTATAGTTAGCCAGTATAGAGGCATCCAGTGTTCTCTTTTTTAACAGAGGTTTCACAGCAGCTACTTTCAGGGATTTTGGTACGGTGCCTGATTGGAATGAGCAGTTAATTATCTGACACAAATCAGTCACAATTGATTTTACAACAGTTTTAAAGAAGTTTGAGGGTTTTGTGTCAATGCAACACATTGATGGATTTATATGGGCTGAGATTTGTGCCACTAGAAACTGAATTTGAATAGTTGGTATTGCATCTGAAAGTAACAACTTGAAATTTAATTTACTGTTTTGAAACTGAATTCGTAACTTGAAATTGTATTTTTCCTGTGGAAAAAAAATCATCTTAGTACAATCCAAAAATTCAATATATGTCTGCTTCTCAAATTCAGATTCACTTATACAATTTCAAGTTACTAATTCAGTTTCAAAACAGTACATTCAATTTCAAGTTGTTACTTTCAAATTCAAAACCAACTATTAAAATTCAGTTTCTCGTGGCACAAATCTCAGCCCATAGATTTAGCTGCTGAACAGTTTCCTCTGTTGTTTTTGGATTTACTATAACAAACAGTGACATTGTAGTTGACTCTTTCCTCAGCGGTCCAAGCTTTTTGTATTTTTGCTGTTTAGCACTGATGTTTGACCTTATTGTTTGTATTGTTTTCATCGAAATACACAGCAAATCCATTGTTTTTACCAGTTGACAGTAATTCAACTTGTATTACTTTAAATGTAGGGCCGTTTTAAATTGTAAGTCACTTAGGCAGTGTTCTTTGATTAAAAATATTTGGCAAGTACTGCTTGCTTCATTTCAAAACTCTAACCTCATGGGATTGTTTTCTCTGGCTAATGGAACCGCCAAGGTTTGCTTGCTTTCTGTAACTTACTTTTGAAGTAACTAATGAGGTGCCAAGACAGTCATCTTATTGGCTACGTACCTCTACAATGGTATCCTCACTTACAAATAGGTCCAAATCTGAATGCCATTATTCTGTTTGTGAAAGAGAGGAACTTGTTGATTTAAGCAGAGCTACTGGTTCTCCTTCAGCAGCATACATAGTGGCCTCCCTTTCAAAGGTTAATGGACACCAGTTAGGTGCTTTGGGAGCAGCTTGTCTAGGCCATTATTCCAAATGTCAGCTGTGTAAATGATCAGGTGTTCTTATCACATTATCAGTAGAATTGCTCTCTGACCACCATATTTGTTTTGATGCACTGTTCAAGGCGTTGATGGCCTTCTGTGCCACTGGAATAATACTATCATTACAAAAATATGCTTCTGGTGTACCTTTGACATTTAAATGAATGCACAGCACAAAAATGGCCCAATTAAGATGCTTGTGTTTGCTTTAATGTTGCTGCTAACATTAACATCTAATGCTTTTTTAATTGGTTTTGCAGATAGCATATGAATGCTTATAAGGGCTTTTCAGTCATTGATATCCTGAGGATATTGATATTGTCATAAATTCTAGAAAACCGTTAACAACAGCTGTTACTGGAGAATGATTTAAAACCAGTGACTTTCATTGCTTGGTCATTTCAGTTAGTCTGTTCCAACTAAAATGTCAAAAATACTTTTCTTTTTAATGTATCTATTTACATTGGTAAGTTTTGAACCATTACAAATTAAAGTATGTAAAAATGACCTGTTTGCTGGCACAAACACTTTAAATGCGTTGGAATAATTGTGTGCACATGATTTGTTCCTTCCAAAGCGGAAACAGTTGATGTGTCTCATCAATAAAATGAAAGAAAAACATATGCAAATATCTACAGCACAATAGCTTATCAGCTTTATCAGATACTCAAAGTAAGGCAGATACTTATTTACTCTGGCTTATTAATGGAATTAATCATAGGTAATATATTTATGATAAACGGTTTTCAGGTTCTCGTAAAAACGCCCCATCCTCCGCCGCCTGCCCCACCCCACAGATACATGCGCACCTTTGCTCTCTCAAGACAGTAGCAACTGATCACTGAAAAATCCTAATACAACAGTGACACTAAGGGTGCTTTCACACATCTAGCCCCATGTGAACAGTATAAGGAAGAGAGACAAGTAAAATGAATGATGGAGTAATACGGAAGGGAGTGTGGAAATGTGTTTTTGTGGTTTGCGAGTTTGTGGCCGTGACGACAATTTGTTTGTATTGGGCTGCTGTAAAGCAGTGAGTCTTGCCACCGGGTCGGAGGCAGGGAAAGTTGCAGGTGCTGGTATCTGGACAGAGACTACGAGAAGGATGTTTTAAGGTGAAAAAGTTACTTAGTTCTGCTTTAAAGTAAGTTTACAAGGATTGTGTTGTGATGTTCTGGATGCTCCATCTAAGTATCTGTAAAACTGCAGCACTTGACGGGTGTTTATTGTCTAGACTGATGTGTGTCTATCAACAGTAGTTCAGGGTCAGAAGAGTTGAGTGCTAATGACAGGGTAGTGTGAGGCAATGGTATGGCCTCCTTGTTGCATCAGAACAGCTTTTACTTTTTAAAATTTTTACATTGTAGACTTTACTTTCATGTACGGTACTGTATATTGTCTTGCATCCAAAATTATCTTACATAAGCACTCTGATACTTAATTTGTGTTGATTTGACTTATTGAAGTAATTTTTTAGGGTCCTCTAATTATTTTTTTTTATTAATTCAATTGAGTTTTACAATATGCAGTTATGCAGTTGTGTTCATATTTATTGAACCCCCACTGCAGTAAAGTGTTTTAGCAAGTCTAACATTTGTTTTTCATCTGGTTTATAATCAGATAAGGACTTAAATTGCAACATTTTTTTCTGTAATATACCAACAATTGTCCTTTCTGTGATTACCTCATTGACAAAATTATTCAACCCCTTATTCACATACATATTTAGTACTTAGTACGGCACCCTTTGTCAATAATAATATCCTTCAGACGTGAAACATAGCTTGACAAGTTTCTTGCAGTAATCTACAGGTATCTTAGCTCATTCTTCATGGGCAAAGGTCTCCAGTTCATTGACATTCTTGGGCTTGCGTCCTGCAACTGCTTTCAAGTCCCACCAGAGATTTTCTATGGGATTTAAGTCGGCGATCGTGATGGCCACTCCAGAATCTTCCAGCCCTTCGTCCACAACCAAGCTCTGGTAGATTTGGAGCTACACTTCAGCTTTGTCACTGACTGCATGACATTTAAACCCAAGATTTCCTGGTAGGCAATTGAATTCATGGTACCTTGGACACGCTGGATGTTCCCTGTACCTGAAGAAGCGAAACAGCCACAGAGCATGACTGACCCCCCACCATGCTTCACAGTAGGCAACGTGTTCTTTTCTTCATAGGCCTCATTTTTTCTCCTCCAAAATATATTGTTGTTCCATAGGCCCAATTTTGTCACGTCACTCCAGAGAACAGTATCCAAAAACCTATGTGGCTTGTCCACGTGGTTTTTGGCATACTGGAGTCGACTCTTCTTGTGCTTTGGAGTCGGCAGGGGGGCGCACCTGGGAGTTCTGGCACAGAGGCCTTCATTTCGCAGTGTGCGCCTTATTGTCTGGGCCGATTATTACCTCTCTTTGACAAGTCCTGTCGCAGTTCCTCAGCTGTCACCTGGGGATTTTTCTCCACCTTTTGCTTCAGGTACCGGACAGCATTTGCCGACGGTGTCCTCTTTCTGCCGCATCCAGGTATCGTTTCCACTGTGCCTTTAGCTTTAAACTTGCAAATTATGCTTCAATCGTGTTGCTTGAAATGTTTAATGTCTTTGCTATCTTTATTACCTCCTCTCTTGTCTTCTTTGACCATTTTCTGGACTTCACCATGTTGCAAAGACACCATTAACTGTCTAAAAGGAGCCGAGTATCGCAGGCCTTTTATATATGCTTAATTGTTGCTTGTTATGGTTCTGTTCACATCTACAGGTGTTTTTAACACCTGATTAAAACCTCTGTTCTAAAGAATGGTCTTTAGGGGGTCAACTCTTGAGGGGGTTGAATAATTTTTTCAGTGAGGAAATCACAAAAAGGACTTTTGATGGTATATAACAAAAAATATTGTTGTAATTTAAGGTGAATTTGTTTATTTTACAAGTCCTTATTTGATCTGATTATAAACAAGATAAAACATACATTTCAAAATTGCTAAAACACTTCACTGCTGTGGGGGCTGAATAATTCTGAACACAATTGTAAGTTAAACTAGTAGTTATTTTGCGATTTAAAATCTGTATTTGTTTTTATTAGATTTTTTTTAAATAACTTATTTTTCAGGGTCTTCTAGTTTATTTATTGTATTAAATTGCACAATATTCTTATGTTTAAGGTACAAATTTATGTATGTAACCCATTGATTAATAATAAATTGGCCAGTTTTCTCATACCTGCTGTTTGAGTAACAATACTTGATCAAGCCTTTTCTAACATTCCACACTACAAAATAAATAATGTGAGTATGGAATGTATGATTTGTGCTGATATTTGATCGATATCGGTACCACCCAATACTCAAGGCATCACGTCTGCATCCTATCAGTAGTGACAAAGTGTTTCTTGTTTCATTCATGTATTAGTAGTAATTTCCCCCTGGCATTATTCCGATTGTGATAATGCCTCTTGTTGAAAAATCCATTTTGCTATACTACTTTAAATGGCAAAGCTGTTTGGAAAGTGTTTTGTTGAGAACTGCAAGATCCTGCAATCCATGTAGATACAGTATTTCTTTGACACAGTCAGCCATTTTAATGTGTGTGTATATATTCTGTTCATATGTGCAATGTCCTTTCTTGCCACATGTCTTCCCTCTTTCTCTCTGTACGGTGTACAGGCCCAAGGGTGTGTGTGTGTGTGTGTGTGTATATATATATATATATATATATATATATATTCCCTTTTTATTTATTTTAATGTATTCATCTACTGGTGAAACTGTGCAAATGTCCCCTTTGTGGAACTAATAAAGGTTATCTTTATCTGTATCTTTAAGCAATGTTGCACTGTTTAACCTTTTCACAGAAATAACATGATCTTTAGTAGCTTTCAGCAGGGAAATGTGCCTAGATGCAAAACTGAAACTTTTTGAGGAACCACGCTAATGAGTTTGCAAAGTAGATTTGGTCTCCACATTCACGAGTCATGGTTTCCAGGACACATTCCTTTTTTGTTGACCTTTTGTTCTCCAACATCATAGCAGTTTTGTGTTTGTATTTCTTGTTTGCTTTAGTGTTGTGCAGATTTTCCCAAACTGATGAAACCTCCAGATGCATCAGTGCATATTCTGCTGTTCTCCTTAACCAAATTCACCCGTCCTTGGAGCGCGATGGCGAGGCCAGTGTGGAAGGGGTCCTCAACCAGCTGGTCCTTGAGCACCTGCAGCTAGCTCCATTACAGTGGGGTAAGTCCCTTGTTGGTTTTAGCCGGACTGTTTGATTGTGATAGCTGCTTACATGACACACTCACACATTTTATATATACAGTATGTATGTATATATATATATATATATATATATATATATATCTCAAAGGTCAATTGCTTTGGCAGAAATTGACCCTGAGAAGCATAAAGATGTTACCTGAGCATCCATGGCTGTTTTAGGCCCGTGTTAAAGATTCTTTAAACTAAGAGATGAGTGATAAGTGATTTGTATTAAAGCAGAAATTTAATGCTGGA
Organism: Gouania willdenowi; assembly: GCF_900634775.1. Lineage (NCBI taxonomy): Eukaryota > Metazoa > Chordata > Actinopteri > Blenniiformes > Gobiesocidae > Gouania > Gouania willdenowi. The sequence goes on from NC_041054.1 coordinate 23,327,036, forward strand.
AGTATAAAGTGTGGTTAGCGAAACAAAATACAACCTAAACATTGTTTTTTTATTAGTTCTTTAGTGTTTGTTAAATATACCTTTTGGTGCTCAAATGTTACTAAAAGTAATGGAAATATTGTTTTGTTAATGCAGTTGTTGATTTCATTTTTAACAATAGTATTGATGAATGCAGCTGAGTTATTAAACTTGTGTAATGTAGAGCCTATTGAACAGCTCTTTGATTATCCTGTAAATAATGGTGATTTGGTCGGTCGATGTGGTTTTATTTAACACAAACACAAATGTTATGGTAGTTTATGAAACTCCAGTGTTATTCAGTTGTACTACACAACTAGAAATATGTAGTGTTTTATTATTTTGAATTATGTTATTCATTATTATTATTATTATTATTATTATTATTATTATTATTATTATTATTATTATTATTATTATATTATTCAAGATGTTTAATTCATTTTTAAGACATGCAAATAATTCAGTACTTTAAATTAAGTCATATTTTGGCTGAGCTGCTTTTACTTGAAATATTTATTGACATGGCGTATCTGTACTTTCAATCACGTAACAAAGGTGAGTACTTTGCTCTTCTCTGTATATAATAAATATAGTGTTGTAGTTGTTTTTCTGTTTCTGCCAGTTACATTTATTGAGAAGCTCACTGAGACATTTCCTAAACTGTCAAACTTTCAGAGCTGGTCTCGAGCTATGTTTTTTTTTATTAGCATTGATAATGAGCCACAGTATAATTTGAGAGAGATAGCTGCATGGGAAAAGTGTGATTCACTGGGGATGTGCAGAATTTGCCGGCACGCTGTTGGTCACACCATCTGTGATCGTCGTCTAAAAATGCTTTTGATTTGCTGCGGCTGTTTGTTTTCTGGAACTCCTGATTCTCTTTTGTTCACAGCCAGCACATTGATTAGTCAGCTGAGGCTGTCCTGCCTCACAAAACCAAGGCAATCTGTGAAATGAAGTCACTCGACAGATCAAGCAGTGAGATGTTCTAGAATCTAGGAGAGCATCAAATAGGAACACTTCTTCTCTCCACTCACTCATTTTTAGATAGTGTGGCATTTCAAACAATGAAATATCTTCACAATAAAAGCTTTAGAAAGACGCTGTATGAGATTTATGAATTATGATATGAATATTAATATTTTAGGGGTGTCACTCCTTACCAAAGGAAATTGAGCGAGGTAAGTGTTTGTTTTTCTTAATCAAATCTCCCTCAGACTTCATAAACCATCAATCACATTAAAAATGATTACAAAAATGAAATAATGCACAATAAACCTGTTAGAAACATGCATCATAAACAATAAGTGGTATTATGTAATAGGATATATGAATAAGGAAAATAATTGAACTTTCAGAAGATAAACAGAAACAGTGTCTGCAACACAAAGCAATCATACTGACTAAGGGCTCTATTCTCCCGTGTTTGGCGTGTCGGCAGTTTTTGATTTTTGTGTCAGGAATTTAGGACAATACGCTAAAAACGTGTAATTTTATGCACATAAAAACATGCTTAAGCGTTAACGAGAGAATAGGGCCCATACAGAACAAAACCTTGAAGGGTGAATAGAAGTGAACAAAAAAACAACAGAAACATGGAAGATCTAAAGTAACAACAGAAAAAGAAAGAAGAGAAAGAAATCAAAAAAGTCAGCATGAATGACTACGCCGTAGATGATTATAATCAAGTTCAAATTATGATTCTGTACATCTGTTCTGGTACGTCTTGTCCTGTGTTTTGACAGAATGATTTCCCTTCAGGTTTGTTGTGGGAGCCGTGGGCACAGTTCGTGGGGTTCAGTAGTTCTGTTGTGTAGACCGAGGAGGCCTGGATCACATTCTGAGATGGAAGCTAGAATCAACAGGCTGGATTTGCTGGGGTAGTGACCTGTAACGCACTTAAACGGAAATCAAACTGACGCAAAGTCGCTCTGGTGTCACGCTGTAAGTGCTGAGAAGATTTTACAGCTACCCACTAATCTAGAACAAAAACAGTGCAATTTAAGAGAAAAAGACAAAGAAGTTCAAGAGTCGATCATTTCAATTACAACTCAACACCTTTATCACCAACATCATCTTTACATTTCTGCATTGCATTAAATAATCTGACAGATGAATTATGTACCCTGATTAGCTCAAGTGTTAGATTAAGGACCTCTGTGGATAGTGTGGGTGTATTATTATTAAACTAGACTCAAATCATAATTTATGGAAGAGACAAGGTTTTCAACAGGTGAGAAGATGGGGAGAGCTATAGGCCATTGTTTCTTTCTCTGTAAACTCTTAGTTTATTGCCAGGCTAACCACAGGTTTGTTTCCTTTAGTTGGTGAGTTTTATTTCATGTTTGTATCAATGTAAAACCAGAGGAGATACGTTAAGGAGGGCCAGCTAAATGTCTTTGTGGCACCTTTGTGTTCAGTGATCCAGTGGTGGCGTAACGGTCGAGGAAGCGGGCTTGTCAGAATCAGAATCCCTTTATTAATCCCAGGGGGAAATTGCTTATGTTAGAGCCACAGAAAAAAAATAAAATAAAAATTTCACAAATAAAAGAATAAAAATGTTAAAAACGAAAGAAAGAATAAACAATAAATTAGTGTATATTGAAGTAAGACTGTTAAAAATAGGGATCAGATACACACATTACAGTAGTAGAAAATAAAGTAGGATAGATAATAATAATAATAATAATACAAATATAGTACATCTATTTACAAAAATAATACAAATATGATTTAGATATGTACAACAATCAAGCTGTGAGGTTACAGTGATGCATTATACAGTTTGATTTGACAGGCAGGAATGATTTCCTGTGGCGTTCTGTGGAGCACCGTGGTTGGATCAGCCTGGTGCTGAAGGTGCTTCTGTGACTGACCAACACATCATGGAGTGGGTGAGACTCATTGACCAAGATGGATTTCACCTTGTACAGTCTCCTCCTCTCTGTCACCACTGTCAGAGTTCAGTTTAATCCCCACAACGTCACTGGCCTTGTGGATGAGTCTGTTGAGTCTGTTGGTGTTTGCCACCCTCAGTAATCAGAGGGTCACCGGTTTGACTCCAACCTGGACCATCATGGAATGTTGAGCAAGTCTCTTTAACTTAACTGCTATTGTACGTGTTGTACATCGCTTTGGATTAAAGCGAAAGGAAATAGTTGAATTTCCTTTCATCGGATGCTAAAATGTTTAGCTCAGAGGCTAATTAAGGTGGGAACAGTCCTCGACCTGTAAAAAGGTCATTTTCTTTCTGTTTTAATAATTTTGGTTTGTGTAAACACAGTGAGGTCAGTGGGGAGGTTTAGGTTCTACTACTTTAAATTTGCTCTCTGTTTGTTCTAAGATTCTCTGTGACCAATGAAGCCTGAGAGCAAATGTATGAGGTTCTCATTTTCTGTGCTTGTTTTACTATGTTGCAATGACTATCACAAGCCAAGTTTGTCCCACTAATTATTTAGCATTAGAAGTCACCAATCTTAGTGTTGTATCTGCTAAATAAGCGTATCCTGTATGTTAAAAAAAATATGTATCATTCTGTATATAGAAAAGAACAAAAAACACAAGATAGTGCTAATTTATCGTAGCCAATGTGTCAACACATGACGTCACAGACCATGAGGTTCCAAACAGCTGCCACAAACTAGCAGAGCTGATAAAAATATATCAACCTAACATGCTTATATAAATAAAATACATTTACAAAGATGAAAACAAAGGATTTTATTGCTATAATTTAAGTTTGTTTCTGTTTATCAGAGTTTTTTCAACACTTGTTTTTATTTAAATTTCAGTTAGTGAAAGTTTGTTTACTTCTGGTTTTTGTTCTTTTGTTGGTTTTAGTTAACTATAATAAACTTAGTGTCAAGTATATTTTAGTACATTAAATAATGACAATCCAGCAAGTAGAAGCTTTAGATGAAGCCTATGTTTGTTAGATTTATTTTGTTCCCTCATGTACCCATATTTAGCAAAAGCACTCAATCTGTGTGGCAAACTGACCTCTGATGGACGACCACTAATCTGTTATCAGTGTGCATGTGAAGCCCTTCAGTGAGCAGGATGGCGTGGTATAAACACGTATGCAGGATTGCAAAGAGATAAATAATTGACTGAAAGCAGCCCTGCCAAGCTGTTTGTATTCAGGTTGAAGTCACACATGTTGAAAGCAAAGCCCCATGATGAGCAATGTGTGAATGTTAAGTAAAGCAATGTCTCAAGCTTATGTTGCTGATTTCTTTTCACTTGATCTGTGAATAGCACTTATTGCTCGTATTCAATCTGTCTGATGCATCTTTATAGAAGCTGTTTGATTGAGGAATTTCATCACTTATTTTTGATCTCTACTTGTGCCAACGATCAGAACGCTCGAGCACTTGGTGTCCTCGTTGAAGAGTGTTCAAAGATGGCTGACCGAAGTGACATGATTAAGGTTTTGATTTATTACAAGATTACAACTTCATTTTGCAGACACTTTTATCCAAAGCCATATACAACAGATATACATTCCTTTAGCCTCATTCAGAGGGCCAAAGTTAAAAATGTTCTGTTTCCTCCCTCCCTTTCTATTCCACATTTTGTAAAAAGTCAGGTCCAAATGGGCAAGTTGGATTTTTTCCCTCTTTTGACACATAAGGGGGAAAAAATCCAACTTGGAAACTCCTCCTCCTCACAATCCTGGCTCCTCCTACCCTATAAGAAGGTGAGCTCCTCCCTCTCAAACTACTTCACAGGTATGCAGCTGTAGGACAGAACAATGGACTATCGTCTTAAATGGAATATTTCTCTGGTCAGAAAAGGTGAAGAGGAGAAGAAAGCGGCGTAGCGGCTCATGTGAGTGGTTGAAATAGCTGACTCAGCTGATAGTTGAGAGTTTACTTCCCTGCGACGCAGAGCGAGCCGTTACAATCAGTTCCATTTTTAGTAGCCGTTATACTACCTCGTATCGCTTTTATGGGATGATCTGACGTGTTTATGACCCAATGCGACACAGCGGTCGGACAAAACAATGGTTTGTCATCTTGGTTTTTTTGTGGTTTTTTACATTTTGTTTGGATCATTTGGATTTGTTTTTTTTTTCTTTTCTTTTTGATAACTTTTAATTGATTTCATGTTTAAAAAATAATAGAAATTGAGAAAGATAAAGATATTTAGGCTCTTGTGAAAAGATATTGAAATTGTCAGTGAATTTTAATGTGATGCAAAGACGCCTCACCTTAAAACTTGTCAATGTTGCCAAATTGCTTTGGGCACTGAGTGTCGTGATGCTTGTACATGTTATAGAATCAATAAGCTTAAAAAGTGAGTCCTCAGAAATCTACTACTATGAACCTCTTTATGCTAAAATTCCTAATTTAGTTTTATGGAGCAAATAAAGTCCATTTTGCATAATTATTTGAGGCTAAATGTTGGTGTTTCGATACGCCAACCTGCAGAACTTATAATTCTGATGAAAAAATATTCAACCCACATTAAAAATATTTACTAGCTAATAATTATATCCCACAGCAACTTGGCCAAATGAAACTAAAATTACAACACTTTTCATGATATACTAACAAACCTTTAGCATTCCTAATGTCCTCCACATCGACTTCTTATAACAGTCTGCAGATATCTTGGCTAATTTCTGATAGGGGAAAAGGCCTCAAGTTCCACTGATGTTCTTGAGCTTGTTTACTTCAACGGGCTTGTTCATGTTCTAGCAGAGATTTTCTTTGGGATTTAAACTGACTGACCAACAGACATGCTTCAGGGTAGGCCAAGGGTTTGTTTTTTTGAATGCCTTATTCTTCATCCTCCAGGCATACTGTTGATATATCCATCGGCCCATAGAGTAACAATTTAGTCTTGTTGCTCAGAAAACAATTTCCCAAAATCTTTAAAGTTTTTCCACTTGGTAAACTTTGGCCAACTCTTGTGTCTTTATAAACCTCCCATTTCAAATACCAGACGGCATTCACTGACTGCATCCTTTCTGCCACGCCCACTTTACCTTTAAACTTGCAAATTATCCTTCCAAATGTGTCACATGAATTGTTTGTCATTAATATCTTGTTATATCTATTTTCCAGCTTTTAAAGAGAAATGCCCTTCCTATTCTTCACTTTTTTGAGTTTTTCACTTTACCATGTTGCACAGAGACAACGAACTGTGTGGAAGGAGCTGAGTATCTTTATCTTTTAAAATCTGCTTTATTGTTTCTGGCTGTGGTTCAGTTCACTTGTACAGGTGTTTTCAACACCTGATTGGCAAACCTCTTTCCTTAAGATGGATAATCTTGAAGGGGATGAATATTTTTTTCAAAGAGGTACAAAAAGGATGTTTACTTTTTTTTTAAAGTATTGTTGTGATTTTAGTTTCATTTATCTAAAATACAAGTAAATCCTTGTAAGATTGAATTAGATACATAAGAAATGTACAATTTTCTAAAACCCTTTAATGCACTGGAGGTTGGATAGGGAACACTACCACCTCTACTCTTTTAGAGAGCGCCCTAAGAACCAAGAGCATTTAGGAAATTGGCATATTGCATATTAGTGATAATGTGTGTTATTTTTATTAATCTTTGTACCGGTACTCTAAGTGTGTGCATTTTCTTAACTGAGCTGCATGTTGGGCTTTGGAACCTTGACGATTTTTGCTTACTTCATAAAATGAATATAAGTAAATAGAAAACTTAAACAGATAAGGAATTTAAATATTTAATTGCATTGTTTGTTTACAAAAGCATTTCTATTGAATGGAGGAACTGGCACAGCCCATTAGTGAATGATTTTTATCTCTATACAGAATCAGCCCCTTGGTCAACACCAACGCTGACAATAACAAAATACACTGCGTAATTACACATGAATAATGTGAGTATTGTTTCTTTTCTGTAATTAGTCATGCTTGGTTTTGCAGCAGCTCACAGGATTCAGTTTTAGGTTTGTAAGAAAAAAATAAAGCAGATTAGTGTTGTGTGTATGGAATACCCAATGAGAAAAACAAAAATATAAATTCAATAGGAAAAAACAATTGGATGATATTTTAAAGGGTTGTCCAGAAGCTTCCTCAGCTCTTTCCACTCTTAAGTGTTTGAAATACATTCAAGTCAACAGAACATTTAGATTTTCAGCACCCAAATGTATGGTCAAACTCTCAGCTTGGTCTTCTTCAGTTCTTGCTTGTTCAGTTTTTTCTTTCTTTTTTGATTCAGGAAGTTTCTGAGAGCAACTCTGAGCAATGAGGGGACAGAAACTTTAATCTTACTGAGGAGGTGTGGTTGACCCCGTTACTGGGTATGATGCAGTCTCCTAAGAGCTGTGATTGGTTGTTAGAGAAAGGGAAAAAAAGTGCACCATGTAATGAATGTACAGTAAAATCAACTGATCATACTTGGACTGCATTAAGAAATATGTAATAATGAAATTAATGGAATTAAGGAAAATTTAATTAATTTGTACACAGCTTAAACATGTTTGAACCTCTTTCACATGCCAATTATAATATTGATTTGCTTATTGTTGTTTACTGTCCATGTTGGTAATTTTACAGCTTTATTTATTTGATATTAACTAATTCAGTGTCATTGACATATGTCATTTCAAATCCAAACGCTCAGTGCCATTGACGTAATTTTACGTCATTTACATTTCATCACGGAGATTACTAAAAGACACCCTGGCGGAGGTCCCTCATTAATATCTAATCTGTAGTGTGATGTAGTGACCAACTGGTAATCTGAAGGTGTCATCACTGCACCTTTAGATGATAGATTAGCCACTGATGCTACCATTAGCTAAGGAGGGTGAAGCAGAAATGAGGGAGATTATGGCGCTATAAAGTGATATTGTGAAGTATCCAGCAGCTCACAGCACCACATACTAACACAGAACATATGTGGACCTGAGTGGATTATTGACAATGTTGCGATCGTGAGATTAAACCATCAACTAATTGGGCTAAACGGGTCATCTCTGCGTGTCGGGAGGAGGAAGAAGTTGCGTGTGTCGAGAATGACGGGGGGAGAGACTTGGAGGACAGCCAAAATACAGTAAGAAATCTATTCAACCCTGACATCGGTAGCAAAATAATAATAATTTTGCCATCAAAAGCCCGGTCTCAATGTTTCTGTAGTTTTATAGTAGGAAACTAATATTGAGGTGTACCTAAAGCAAAAAATAAATAAAAAATTATTCAGTCACTAATAGATTTTTTCAGAAAAAGCCATTTTTCTCAGCTTTTTGTCACAAACTGGTGATTTGTGTGAAACTTGCCTCTATTCAACTGCGGATTACAGAAGAACGAAACAAGCTAGAAACAAAATTATTTTTATGATGAAATTAGAGAGTCTAATCTTTCATAATCTGGTGTCAGAATTCAGATTGTCGTAGTACAAAATATTCAGTCAAAATGCTCAAAGATGGCTGGAACTGAGGGGTTAGAAATTCTGAAAATGGCTGGTACTGAATGAGTTACAGTATATGAATAAGAACAAAATGCAATGCCAGCCAAACTGTTTTTTTTTTAATTAAAATTTCACCATGTTAATTTGATGCACCCTACTAGCCATGGAAGCCTGTTTTCTGACATTGTACACCATGTATTAATAAATGTTATATCATGGCGGTGTCAGCGGAGACACCTTCAACATCTACTGAAGGGAACCCACCACAAAGCTCTCTAAGTTTTTATCCTAACAAGGGAAAATTCTGAGAACAATTGAGGAATTCTAAGAGTGATGTCACTAAGAGCTACTTTTAGTCTGAGGATGTTTTGTGAATATGGGCACTGGTTTTTAAAAAGTGAAATTGTTCAAAATGACTTAAAACTGCTTTCTGGAGTTTCTGAGAAACGTCTTGATGTCCTGCCCTAAACAGTCTCACTTCCTCCCACTGCCTCTGCCAATCCACCAGAAGCCACGCCTCTACTTTTCTGCACGCGCAGCGCCTAGCTTAAGGTCACATTGATATAGGTCTATGGGTCAGGTAAGAGCCAAAATCATATTTACCTGTTTGCTGTTTTGACGCGCGGCCTTGTTTCCGTGCACAGTTCTGCATTCACTTTGATTGACAGTCTCAAAAACAGGAAGTCAAAGCCTATTGGCTTGGCGCACTCAGTGATAGTTTCCATTTGTATAGGGGTCTATAGGATGAAGGAGTTACTTATATACATTAATATATATTAGGGGTGTGTATTGCCTGGCATCTGGCGATACGATTCGTATCCTGATACATAGGTCACGATACGATACGACATATCCCGATAAAGTATAAGGCGATTATTGAGATTTTTCTTATTATAAATGACTTTAGAAACAACTAATCTGTAAATTTGTACACCTTCATAAGTACATTATGTATTTTACACTCAAAACATTGGCTTTAACATGCCATGTGCCAACAACTTCAAACAAAAAAATAACATACAATCTGCCTGTGGCTTTTAAACCAACTTTGACTTTAGTGCAACATGACTGAAGCACAACTTAACTGAGGTATATGCCTAGAACAACAAATAAATGCAGAACGTTAGTACTTTATTTTTAGATTTTATTGAAAAAAGCACACTTCTTTGTGCAGTTACAATGTCTCCTGCAGAGGAAAAGATTTTCTTGGTTAAATAAATGTTAAAAAAAAAAAAAAAACAAATCGGTGGATGCATTTAGAATCGATCCAAGAATTGTGTAACGTAATATCGCGATAAATTGCCAAATCGATTTTTTTCAACTCCCCTAATGTATATGAATGTCCGCCGGCAGTAGACCATCGTAAAATTCATTTCAAAAGAATCATACATAAACAACATAGATTTCTCAGTAACTCAGGATATCAGCTTTAAGTCAAGTGACCAGGTGCCTTCAAAGCATGTGGTGAGTCCCTGTCATTATGTATAGTGATTTAGTGATATAGTGCTGTCCATTGAGGTTAGACAGATTTTGGTTTAATATGAGCAGATAAATTATGTATTTGTCAGCAGTTGCATGCACCAATTTCATTGTGGCGATCTCAGTATTTACTTAGTCATCTCTGAATTGATGACATTGACATTAGATTAACCTCCTCAGTTTCTCGTCATATTTTCTAGGGGTGTTTCTCTTAAAGTAGCACACCTTTATTGGTAAAAGATAAAAACTCTGTTATTGTGCAAACATTTATGAATAAAACGTTTTGGGTTGTTAGTCATGCCATCAGTGTGTGTTAAAGACCAAATTACAGCATGATTTATTGAAGTACAAAAAGGAAATATCATAATAAATCTTTTACCAGAGCCAACCCCGTTGACAATTTGGGTTTTAGATAAAGATTAGATGTGAGTTATTATTCCAATAGGATCCTGCAGAGTTTCAGTGTCATATTCATTTATTTTGTTATTTCAGCAACCTGTCCTTCTGTCACAGAGCTGGGAAAACATGCTTAAAGAACTTAAGCCACCCTAAAAATGTTAATACGACCTGTATTAGTTATTAGTCATGTATATAACATAAAATGTGTTTAATGTGATATATAAATAAAAAATTAAATAAGAAATATAATAAGAAATAACTAAATTTATGTAAATCTGACCATAATAATAATAATAATAATAATTATTATTATTACTAGTACAGTGCCCGTCGGAAGTATGCATTCATGTGGGACTATAAGGGGTATATTTGCGGGTCCAATTTTCCTGGTTTAATTCTATGGGACATGTGCATGACTTCATCACCTTTATATTTTTTTGTTTGGTGTATTTTCCTGTAACATATGTTTTTTGGAGTCATGTGTATTTATGTATCTTTCTGTTGTGTTTTTGTGCAAAACTATCTTCTTCTCTCTCACTCGTGTTTACAGTCCGTGTCTGCTTTGCTGTGTGCGCAGCGATTGGCTCTGGCTGCACATGTGACTCTTGCTCGTGTGAGGAGCTGTGTAGTGAAATAGATATAGATGGTGCGCTAGCGCCCCCTCACACCCTGAGGTCAAAAGCTGAATAGGTTTCATTTCGGGGCCGTCCAGAAGTGAAATAAAATTAAAATAAACATTTTGAAATGACCAAATTACTCCAAAATAACAGATACACACACTTGGGGTATTTGGAACCCGTTGACCAAGTTTCAGGTCGAACTCGCACCGCGTCGGGGAGATATTTGCTCCACACACACGCACGCACACACACACACACAGACCTCCCTTGAATTATAGTATAGATAGATTATTATTATACCCTTTCTGGTTTGTTTTTGGTTTTTTTCACACCATCAACTTAGTGTATAGTCTAAATACTCGGATATAAATTCATCACACTTATTCAGATCTTGTGAATCTGTAAGCGACACACTATCATCAAGTTATTGTTCAGAGATTGTTTATTCTGAAACAGTTACATTCATGAAGATGAGAGCTTGATCTGTGTGTGTGTGGGTGTGTGGGTGTAGATGCTGCGTGCTGTGAGTATGTTTGTGCAACTGAGTGTGCTTGATTTTGTCTTCTGGAACGCACGGTTGGGCGGTGCTTGTGTTTCCGTGGTCAGAGGTGGAGTAGCATTGTGTGAAGGTTGTACGTGTGTATGAATAGTAGGTTAGAGTTGTGTGTGGGTTTTGGGTAGTATGTATGCGCACACTTTTTTTTTGTGTAATCTGATGAATAATCATTTATATGCGTTTGGAGGTGCGCCTGTTAAGTGCGTGTTGCGTGGGTGGTGCCGTCTGTGCGCATTATGAGCTTTTAGCAGTCTGTAACTGACAGGATTAGGTGTTGGTTTGTTTTCAGTGTTGTGGCCAGTACTTGCTCAGAAGTTTAAGTTCTCATCAGTTCGTCGGCCTTTTCATTTAAACTGATGAAAGAAAGTCACAGAGGTGACATCAGAGAGACTGCTGTTGGCTTCCAGGTCTGTACGAGGCTACGCCCCCATGTGAGTGCACCGTTGAGAAAGCGCATTCAGCGTCATATGACATCATTTTGTACCCAGAATTGCAGTATGAAATACATCACACTGTCTGTTCAAGGCAATAGGGAGATACATGAGTGGACTCACTCTTTTCTTTTTTAACACTTCATCACCCATTAGTATTACAATATTTATTTATTTTTTACAAATCCTGCCCTATGCTCCTTTAACTCTAATGAACATTATACATTTATGTGATACACTGTAGTAAGACACAAATGTGATCACCCAGCAACACCTGCACTCATACAAACACGTCCTGGTGTCTCTAAAGGCACGCTATTCCCACTAGTGTGGGCGAGTGTGAGAGAGTGAAGTAATAGCTCCAGGTCTGTGACACTCTGGTTCTGATGCTCTGAACAAGAAAAAGTAAGTCAGCACAATATGTAATTGCAAAGAAGAGTTTGTCTTGATTGGACTTCTGCATTAGGCACCCCTAACTTTAACCTTAACCCTTACCTTACTGGATCTTAAAGAAAGCTCTGTGATATATTGTTTTTCCCAATGTAACAAATTCTCTTACCCAGCTTCCATGATAGATTTTTTTTTTTTTTTACCTTGAATGAAGATGTGTAACTACGTTTTCAATTTAAAAAGGTTGTTGCAGTTCATCGAGCAATTATGTAATGATCTAAAACTTAATATGATTAAACCCAATTCTCTATAACAGGGTTTCTCTGTTTAAGAGCAAACAAACAGTTAAATGCAGAAGCACCAAATCCCCATCATACATGTACTTGGATCAGAGTGTGTATGTGTGTTTGATTGTACCATGCTTTACATACAAAGAGCTGTTTTCATCCCAATGCTTGTCTGTGGCTTGGACTTGTGTTTGAGAACCTCTACACATAACGAATACATTCACAAACGTACTGCTGCACAAATTGTAGCAGAGCGTGTCGGTTAGCACTGTATGCATGCGTCACTATTTAAATTGATAGTGTCTCATTCTGTAAAATAAGTCAGCAGCTGTGTAAGGGAGTGAAAACAGTTTCACTTTCATTGTCTCTGCTCATTTCCCTCCATACAATCTTCCACAGCTGATCCCACCACCTCCAGCTGACATAACAAAAGATCAAATGGGAATCTTCTTCTTCTTCTTCTGCTTCTTCTTCAGGTTTCACCTTCGCCATGGGTTGGATGATGCAGTTCTCTATTCATCTGTTTCCTTGGCTGATCCCACTGCCTGTTGGTAGCTCATTCCAGTCCATTCCTTGATATAGTCACTCCATGACATTCTTGGCCTTCTTCTCGTTCTCATCCCCTCTATCTTTCATTCAAGCTTTAATTTGCATGATCAATCACGAAGTTTGGTCCATTTCAATTCAGATTGCAAGCTTAAAATGTGTGGGCACTAGTGCCTGCTTTTAAAATAACAGAAGGAAGATGATTCGTTTTTCTGTTTTGTAGATGTTGTTCAGTCTTATATCCTCTTGATGATGTCTGTCAGCTGTTTTTTGGTATTTACCCATCTCAGTACTTTGTCACTCTGTCAGCCCATGCTATTCTCATCATGCTCCTGTGTGTCCACATTGCGAACGTAGCGATTCTCTTGCTCATTGGTGATGTTATTGTCCAGAACCATACAACAACGTGGAGGACCCTATGTAGCATTTCAAGATTTGTTTTTTTTTGTTTCCAATGAAATGTCTCTGTTATGGTGTTTCTCATTTTGTTTAACCTTGACCTTGCTATGCTGATTATACGCTTGAATTCTGCATCACTCTTCACATCTTTAGTGATCATCTGTCCTAAATAGACAAATGTTTTCACTTTTTTGATGTCTGTGTTCTCTATTTTAATGTTACATGGTCTGATAGTCATCATTATTGTCTTAATGGGGATCAGCAGATTAGATTAGTTTGGATTGGCACCGTATGCAAATATAAAGATTTGGTTGAAGTTAAAGTTGGTTTAAAGTCAATTTAATCTAAAAAAAAATACCTCATACATACATAAAAATCAGAACAAACCTTCGTAGACAGTGAATGTAGTAAATTCTAAGGTTTTACATTTACTTAAAATGTAGATTCTCCTGTGTTCTAGTTTTAGTTCTCATTTCGTTTTGACTTTTTTACTTTTGAATTCAGTTAGTTTAATTAGCTTGTAGAGCAGATTTGCTAATTTTATAAATTTTTTATTTTGTGAAAATGTTTAGTTGAAGTTGGTTTTTATTAGTTTTTGTTTCAGTTTAGTTTTTTGTTTATCTTGGTATACGTGAACATATAGAAAAGTGATGTAATAATAAAACATGTATAGCTGTCGTAAAAAGATTGGACTACACGTAGTGTTGACCTTTGACAGCATTTGCAGACGAGGTAAAAAAAAAAAACAAAAGAACATGTAGAATAGAAAATTTTTACAACATTTTTAATAAAATATTTCAAAAGTCTGATGAACAGCTACCCACACATCAAATACAGCAGTCCACAGGATAGCAGCCTTAAGTATAAAGTGTGCTGCTTTAGAGGTTAGTGTAAAAATCACCTGCTTCTACTACAAGACACTTACTTTTATTGCTGACTCATTCATCCATCTATTTATCCATTTTCCAACTTGCATGCTCCTTTTCAGGGTGGCGGGGGTCTGCTGATGTCTATCGGGCGCTAGGTGGGGCTACACCCTGGACAGTGCTGATAATAATAAATCAACCTAACAAACTTGTGCTTAAAATATATTTACAAAGATGAAAACGAAAGACATTAGGGTTGAAATTTAAGTTTGTTTCAGTTAGTTTTGTAAACACACAATACAGCAATGATTGGAAACTGGCGACCCCCAAAGCAAATCCCCAAAAATTGTAATTCAAGAAGTTGGAAGGAATATGAAGCCCCACATAATACACAAAATAACTCCCAAAACACACAAATGGTACAGAAAAAATTTCAAAATACACAAAATAACATAAACATAAAATGACTACAAAGACAGACACAACAACCACTTAAACAACACACAAAACAACACGTTACAGAATAACTCCAGACACACAAACTGTTAAGAGAACTACACAAAATGACAGGAAAATGCAGAAAACAACAAAAATAAAGAAAGTGACTCCAATAACAAAAGAATGAACAACTAAAATACACAAAATTAAAACAAGAACACAAAAAATAAAAAAAAAACAAGCATATAGACCCCTGAAACATACAAAATGCCCCCCCCGTATTAATGCTCTGATTGGCCATTATTCTAATGCTGACATGATTGTTGATAATGTGGCCCTCTGATCAGATACAGTTAGATACAATCACATTATTGTGGCCCTCGCTGTGATTGAGTTGCTCATCCCTGCAATACAGTTTCTATTAGTAGTTTTTTTAAACTCTTGTTTTTATTTGTATATCAGTCAAGAGAAATGTTTTTTTTTACTTGTAGTTTTTGTTTTTTCATTGGTTTTCATTGTCTATAATAACCCTGGTTCTGTGACGACCCCAGTGTTGAAGATACAATGTTGTGGTGCATTTTGTTCAATAATTCAAGGACTTACTGTGCCTCCAACTCAAAGCGCAACAAGCAGTCCTTGCTGCGGGGAGCTCAGCAGTGTACGGCGTCAGTGGATCACTGTGATACTGCAGGGCCACGGAGCTTGTAGCCTTTAGTTCAGGAAGAGAATCTGAAATAGAATTGCTAAGATGCCGGGAGCCAGTGCAGAGACTTTATGAGCAGGGTCATGTCGAAACTCACTCACCCTAATGTGATCACATTCATGAAATGAATAAATATATATTTGAATCATCAGTCGGTTCCTCTTGAGGGCAAAAAGACATTTTCTCACCACAAGTAATATGTTGTAGGGCTGGGCGATAAAGACCAAAACTCGTATCTCGATATTTTTTCTCAAAATGACGATATACGTTATCAATCTCCATATTTTTAACTCAATACATTTTTACTAGAAAGATAATTCTGGGTTAAATTTGCTGATGCCACAGATTTATTAACAAACAACTTCTGCATTTTTCTCCTGTAAAGGACAGCACGTGTGAGTGAGTTTTGTGGTGTGTTTAGGAGAAGGTCTGGTTAGGACACACTCAGAAAACTGAGCTTTACATGTTCTGATACGTAGTGACCGCAGCAACTCCTAAAACAATTATTTTAATACGGAATAAGCTATAAAAAATATATCTCAGAATTATGGAAATAGGACACTGACTGTACTCTATTCATAATATTTAATACTATGATGTAATTGTATACATAAAATATTGTGAATCAAATGTATCAATATGGGCGATATTATCATTTTCTATATCGCCAAAAGAGAGAACTCGATATATCTGGCTTAATGTAATGTACCAAAACAGATGTTGTATTTCTTTATAGCTTAGCATTGTAAAGATAATCCTCGTAATATGCCAAATTCCTGCAAAATAAAGTGGTGCACCTTGTGTTAGGAGTCGTTAGAGTGCTACTGATTCCACAGTCGTCTGATCAGAGCAATCGTCTGATGTAACGACAGGCTGCTAACAGAAAGCACGAGGTTCAAACCAAACAAACAGAACAGATCAAACACAGTCTGGGTTGGTGATCAATGTGGTTCTAGAGCATTGAATAAATGTTTTGAATATGAGGGAGAATAGAGTAAGATGTATTGTGTTGAAAGTTAGAAAATGACGAAAGCACATGAAGAGAGACAATTACTGATTATGATAAGCTTCGTCAATAAAAACACCTACTGTGGACGAGCATGGTTTTCAACTGTCGTCTGCTGTAACTAAGCAGTGAGATGGAAAAACACCCAGCCTGAAAGTGGACTTTGTACCCAATAACCCCCCCGCCCCCCGACCCTTTCTCCAGCCTCTGTCTGCCACCACGTACCCAACTCAGTGGAATACAAATTCACCCATGAATGGAAAGGCAAATGTTTAGCCTGGGAGAGAGATGGAAAGAGTGGGGTGGGGGCCTCGCCGTAAAAGGCAGAGTGATAATTTAATAAGGCAGCACTTCTAAAGCGACTCACACATCTTTTCCACACACACAGATGGACATTCAGTTCTGTCACGGGTAGTGGTTTTCTTAAACACACATGCACCAAAGTGGCCTTGTCGATTAATACGCCTTTAAGCTTTTGTCAGGTGCTCGGTTGCCATGCGTATTGCAGAATTTGACAAATTGTCCTGCCAAATGGCCCACACTCAGCCAACGATCAAGTCGGTCGTAGTGGTGATGATGACGATCAGAGCCTTTATCCCCTTAGAGAATGAATGATAAAGTATCTGCATGTGTGGCTAGAATGCAAAAAACTGTTCCTACTGGACCTGGAGCTGATATTATATGAGCACACCTGTTTAGGTTTAGGCTGTTGAGCAGTAACCTGCACAGCTCTGATACAGCAGGAGAGTTTTTTGTTCTGCCGTCAAGCTCCCAGCAACAATTACACATTATTGAGGTACCTGTAGTGAATTTTCATTGTAAGCTCTCAAATCATATGTAATACTGAAGGGTTACTCTGTTTTTTTTTTTTTTCTTAAAGGTCCTTTTAGACCTGCCTATCCGTGAGACACAGTGGCCACCATTATGCTCACTTTAGATGCTGGTAGTGACATTGGGCCATTGTTTTTGTTGCTATGTGTGGCTCAGATAATTCAGTGTTAATTTTGTCCACAATAACCTAAATTGAAACTTTTCAGCAATGACCCTTTATTCCGCAAATAATTTGTGTCAAAAACGTAAATTTAAGAAATGTAAATGAAATCTCTGTTCATTATCAACTGATGAATAAAAACATGGCGAAAAAAGATGACACTGGCCGGCCGGACAAGCTGGTGTACGACTATCCTCAATGTCTTGAATATTTTTCATTTCAAACAAATAAATATCCTCACTCATATTTAATCTCTGTTTAGCCATTTCAGCTCCAGCTTCTGTGACTCTTGCCGGTCTTAATGTTGTAAAGAATAAATGAAATCACACATTCTAAACCTCTCCGTAATCCTAAGAATCTCAGCCAAAACTGTAACCAAGCCACATTCAGAACAAAAGACCACAGCACACACACACACCAGCCCACTATGTTCAAAGAGGGAAACGTCGACAGCTCGGCAAACTCTGCCTTTTTCCATTGTTGTGAGTCACAATAATAAACACAGAGCTCTATAACAAGAGCCTACCTGAAACTACAGGCGGTGCTGAAACTACTAATATACTCTATCGGTCAAAAGTTTTAGAACACCACACTTTTTCCAGTTTTTTACTGAAAATGATTCAGTTTATTGTGTCATTGCACTCTGAAATGAAAGCATAGAACTAATAAGCACTTTAAGTGTTGGAATACCACAGTGTGTTCCAACACTGCTTTTATGCAGACAAAGGAGGTTGGAAGTAACCAAGAAAAATTGGAACACCTGTAGGATTGAGTAGCACCACTTTCAAGGCTGATTCAACCTTCATTGTTGCAGAACAGCTTTAAATTGTTAACCCACTTTGTGTTCCCTGAAAAAGGCCTATTTGTACCATTTCAAGCCATTCATTTGACTTGCACGATTTGAATTTGAATAAATAACTGGAAAAATTTGGGTGTTCTAAAACTTTTGATCGGTGGTTGTACATGTCTGATATGTTACGTATCAAAGCATTGCCACAAAATCAGAAAATACACAGCGGAAAAAGTAATCAATGATAACAGATTGTGTCCTATCAGAAGTTGCTCCAATGGGCATACAACTCCATATTTTGATAAATCCAAATCGTGTTGTCAGATAGAAACTGCCATTATTCACATCTCGGCATTTCTCAGTTGAGAAATCCGTCCGATGAGCGCATCGCGCAGTCCCTCCTTTAACCAGCTCTGATTGACCAGGCTTGGATTGTATTTTAACATATATAAAACCCTGCAAACAAGCACAACAAATGTGTGTTGTTGTTTTTAATAAATATGTACATATTTTGTTTATTGAAATTGCATGAAACACATTTTATGTTGTATGCAAAATCAGTACAGATACCATTTAAGGCCACTTATTGCAGCCAAAGTAGAGGCAGAGCTCATATATTGTGGACTAATCAGCCCCAGAGGCTGTGCTGAGTCAGAGAGGCTGAGAGATGGAGACAAAGATAATTATACTTGTTAATGATGAGATGCTAAACTCAGGAAATGTCTTAATAATTTGATGCCAGTTGTTTCAACGCATTGGGCTTAACAGTTTGAACATGTTCTATTCAGATGAAATACCATTTCATAAGAAATATGAATACAACAGTTTAACAGTAAATTTGAAATGCCAATTGCAGCTGAACTTAGAACAGAACGCCCATGTTGGCTTTAATATGAAAATGACAATCAGTAGAACAGGCTCATTCCATTATAGCCCTTTATTGTCTCTAGAACCATGTGACTTTAGAGTTTAGAGTGTGTTTATGAGCACAGAACAATTTTTCCTGTCAGTGCATCCTTTTGTGTGAGCTATCGCGATAAATCAAAACTCCTCCAGCCTGCCACAGATAGCACACTGCACTCTCACCCATTTCTTTAGACTTGTGGGAAGGAGCAGGGAGGAAAAGTAGGTAAAAAGAAGGGGAAAACATCAGAAAATGTGATTTAGTGGCTCAAACCTGGATGGGAAGATTGATGATAAACAGTGGGTACAGGAAGTATTCAGACCCTTTTAGATAGTTCACACTTTAGTATATTGTAGCCATTTGCTAGAATCAGTGACGTTATTCTTTTTTCCTGAGTAATGTTCACAGCTCCGCAGTTTGACAGAACGAAACAGATAGGTGGACCTTTGTTATTTTAGCTTGTTGAAATGTAACCTGTGGCCAAGTCTGAGGTCTAAAGCACTCTGGAAAAGGTTTTCATTCAGAATTTTGAGGTACTTGGTGGCATTCATCTTTCCTTCTATTGCAACTCGTCATCCTGTCCCTGCAGCTGAAAAACACCCCCTTGGCATGATGCTGCCACCACCATGCTTTACTGTTGGGATTGTATTGGGCAGATGATGAGCAGTGCCGGGTTTTATCCTCACATACTACTTACAATTGAAGTCAGAAAGTTAAATCTTGGTCTCATCTGACCAGAGAATCTTATTCATCTTAGCCTGGGAGTCCTTCACATGGTTTTTAGCAAACTCTATAAAACTTTAATGTGTCTTGCACTGAGGAGAGGCTTCCGTTGGGCCACCCTGCCATAAAACTCTGATTGGTGAAGAGCTGCAGTGATGGTTGACTTACTACAATGTTCACCCATCTCCCCACTGCATCTCTGGACCTCAGCCACAGTGATCTTTGGGTTCTTCTTTACTTCTCTCATCAAGGCTCTTCTCCCCCGATTGCTCAGTTTGGCCGGACGCCAACTCGAGGAAGAGGTTTTGTTGTCCCAAACATCTTTCCTTTCAGGATTATGGAAGCCACTGTGCTCTTAAGCATTTTAAGTGCTTTTGTATTCTTGGCCAGATCTGTGCCTTGCCACAATCCTGTCTCTGAGCTCTTCTAGCAGTTCCTTTGGCCTCATGATTCTCATGTTTCTTGTATATACACTGCGAGCTTTAATGTCTTATATAGACAGGTGTGTGCCTTTCTTTATTAAGTCAAATCAATCTATTTAAATGCAGCTGGACTCCAATGAAGGTGAAGAACATCTCAGGGATGATCAGAAGAAATTGACAGAAATAAACAAGTCTCACAGCAGAGGGTCTGAGAATGTATGAATATGTTATATTTTAGTTTTTCTTTGTTTATAGATTCTCAAAAAGGTCTACATGTCTGTTTTTTTATTTGTCAAACTGGGGAGCTGTGTGTTCATTACTCAGGAAAAAAGAATAACTTCAATAATTCTAGCAAATGGCTGCAACATACCAAAGTGTAAAACATCTAAAAGGGTCTGAATGCTTTCTGCACCCACTGTATTGTGTAAAATATAGTTTTGCATTAATTTTAATGCTCATTTGTTGTCAAACATTGATTCAAACTCCAGTTTATCAACACTATTGGTGTCTGTTTAAAAAAAAAAGTTGTTTTAACATCTGCTTGATAGTCTACAAATGTAATTCAATCTTAATCTAATTTCCTGCTCCTTCCCTTCTATCAAATAAAACCACCTCCTTCATTGATTTCTTTAGAGGAAACAGGAGTATCCCCAACGGCTGCCTTTTCATTCCTGAAAGACAGATTACCTGACATTTCTAAACACAGTGTTCAGCCTCTGCTTTCATCGTAAACACATCACCAGCATTTTGCCGATTTTTTTTTTTTCTTCTTTTTTTTTAAAGGACCACTGAACGAGCAAACCTAGTAAAAGAGCTGGTCTGCTGGGGCACACACACATTATTACATTCCTCTGCACTTTCTCTGCAGAGATGGAACTCAGTTGGATTTGGTTGCTAATGTATTACCAATTAGGGCGTGATGTGAACATGGGCATTAACATCATCTAAAGCAGTGGTTCACAAACTGTTTTGGCTCAAGCACCCCTTTTCTCTTACTTTTAAATCCAAGCACCCCCTTTGTCCAACTACAACTTTTTGCTCAGAATTTAGTAAAAAAAAAAAAACAACTATAGAGCTTAATGATGGAATGAATGAGTGGAAACACATTTTAGATAATCTAATTTTCTAAATAAGTGGAATGAAACACTATTTAGTGCCTCCTGAATAGTTTCTTTCATTTCCTGTCACTCCCTCCTGATGTACCTTTGTATTTTCATTTCATGTTCTAAACTTTATAATGCATCACTGTACTTTGTAACTCATCAGCTTGGATTGTTGCAAGTATTATTATTATTATTATTATACTGTTGTAAAAATCTGTTTTATTATTATTCCTGTTGTATATGTCTGTGGTAGTAATAGTTTTATTATTATTATTATTATTATTATTATTAATATTATTATTAATATTATTATTATTTTTATTATTATTATCTTATTTATATGATTTATCTTTTACCACAGTTGTGTGCACTGATATTTTGGTCCTTATTTGGTTAAAGGTTAACAGTCTTCTCCTTAATTATATATGTTTTCTTTTTTCTATTTTGTGTCTTTTTGTTGGTTTTTGGTATTTTGTTGTCTGTTTTTTTATTCTTCAGTATATTTTTCTCTTATTTTGTGTGTTGTTGGTATTATTTAAATTGTTCTGGTTTTTTTTTCTTTTTTTTTGGTGCTGTTTGGTTGTTTCTTATGTTGTTTTGTATGTTTCTCAGTGATTTTTGTGTAATTTGTAGTGATCTTGTATGTTCTTTTTTCATTTAGTGTCTTTGTTGTTTAGTGTGTTGCTGGTAGTAGTAAGTTTTTTTTTCTCTGCGTGTTTTTGGTGTCATTTTGTGTATTTTGTTGTTTGTCTGTTCTTTTTTTATTATTCAGTATGTTTTTCTCTTATTTTGTGTGTTTTTGTTCCTCTCTCTCTCTTTCTCTCTCTCTCAAATATTCCCTGTAGTGCCATCACAAATCCACTGATCTAAAGCATCTGCCTTTTTTTCTTTATTGCACAGATTTGTAACATTTTATGAGCATGCATGCAGAAGCAAGCACATTGGATGTATTACTTTCTGGTTGATGCCATAAACACTGCCGCAAAAACAAATATCATGAAATGAGGTTTTACAAGGTGACTTGAAACATTTGATCAAACTGTTTTGCAATGTTATAAGTTTGGTTGTTGTATTTCGGCTCAGAGGGCTAACCACATGTGGTCGGCTGTTGGTCTTGGTCTGAACCTTGAGTCTCCTATGTCATTCTCATGCCGTTGTCCCTGTTTTGATCTGCGCCCCTTATGTTTGCACCAGAACGCACCAGTAAATAGACACACAACATGAGCTCTGTAAAATATCAGACAGCAGAGCAAAAAGCTTGTGTGATTCACTTAATGCTAGCAAAAAACTTGTTTAATAGACTGATCGACTCGTCGTAAATAAACATCAATGTAGTCGACCAGAAAAAAAGTCAGTTGGAATGAGCCCTAGTATGCAGTAAGACCAGGTATTTCCAAGGATCTCCTGCAGAAATACCAGGGTTAGAGAAATAATCAATCCATCATTATTCATACGTAGTAATTCATAATCGATGCAGACATTTCCGATAATTGTTCATCTATTATAAAGCACTAGTATTTGACCTGCTTATTTATAATCCATCATGTAGAACAGCCAGGGTCCCCATGGTCATGAAATTTCTTGGAAAAGTTATGGAATTTGAAAAAACGATTTTCCAGTCTTGAAAAGTCATGGAATAATTTCACTGCTTGTAAATATAGCCTTTTTTTAATATTTCAAATATATTAAACCCAAAGATGTAAAGGATTTTCTCAAAGTGAGCGTGCTGTATACCATCAGTCTCATTGAGCAGGAATCACGAGATCTCACAAATATATGCAAATTCACTCTTTAAATAAGTTTGTCAGGAAAATGTCTGAATGCAATTCATCAGAGGTCACGGTGAGAAATAAATAAATACTGTGATAAAGTTCATCTTGATGGATCAATTCATAACCAAATCGCAGACCCTGTAATCATGATTTAATTGTGAGGTGTCTAAACATTCCCATCCCTAATAAATACTTAATTCTTCCTTATTGCTAGATTATTATACTTAGCTTATCATGTTTTTGATGGACAAGAAATTTTTGGACTTCACATGAAATAATCAAATAAAATGTGGATTAAAAGACACGCCAACCTTTGTCGAATATGCAAAGATTTAAAGACTCGTGTTCTTTTTAATTGGAAGGCTTCCCTGTTGACCAATGATAGTTTGTATTTGTGCTGCTCTAATGGTTTTATTTTCATGAAAAAAACAAGGACAAGAGTAATTATTATAAAGAGCTGTGTGAGTGTTAAGTACCCTCACTATATGAGCCAATAATGTCACATGCCTCTCCATTCTGACACTCCACCTGCGCATGACGTCATCCTTTTGTCCCCATTACTCAATCGGCTCAAACAGGATGGCAAGGCCAATGTGTCATATAACCGATAATTCTCCTAACATTTTCCCAGATCAGAAAACAAAAAATCTCTTGGACTGGTCTTTAGCCTCAGAATTACAGATTTGCTTTTAGAGACCATCAACAGGCCTATTTGTGTTATTAAGGCGTAAATCTTGAACATCTGCAAAGTCTACTTTTCTATTTGAGGCTGTTTAGACATGACAAAGCTTTTCCGAGATAGAAGTCACTCCACTGCATCATCTGTCGGTATCGATTACCTTCAATGGCGCTCTGGAGACATGGGCTCATAATCAAATTTGCTCCTACATGAGTGGAGCTGCTTTTGTGGTTTGTGTTGCTTGTTTTTAGGTCATAAGTGTCAGGAAATGGTCCCAGATAACTAAAATAGACCTAAAATTTAAGACTTGTAAGCTTGTTTCTAATTTCCTTTATTTTGTTGTTGAGTTGAATTCTGATGGATTTAGTTTTTAGGACTATTTTCCCGAGCTATGTTGAAATAGCTGAGCCATACTGTGTGTACAGCAGCATGTCACTGTAACTTAGGTGGTTTGTGAGTCATGCCAAAGAAAACTCAATCTTTTTTACAGGTTTATCTTAATTTAATCTAAAATCTTTATGATGAATTCATGTACCGTTACTCAGAGTTTATAACCAACCATCTTTCCATGTTCTGACAATCCGATATATTCAAGGTATGTGGTCAGCTTTAGGCTTGATTCAGGGACGAGGACGCCCCCTGCCTTGCATAGTCCCATGGGCTGCGCCAATTAAACCACCGGGCTTCTCATAATTGGGCATGAGACAGATGTGCACCAGTGGCTGGGAAAAATAACATCACTGAGGGGGCTGAGAATCCACCAAGGAAAGAGAGGATGTTGTTGGGGCGACCGTGGCTCAGTGGTCGAGTGGGTCATCCAATAACCAAACGGTTGTGGGATCGAATCTCTCTCTATCCTTGTCATTGTTGGTGTGTCCTTGGGCAAGGCACTTCACCCACATTTGCCTTGTATGAATGTCGTGTGTGATAGTGGTCGGAATGGCCGATGGCGCACTATGGCAGCTTCGCCTCTATCAGTCTGCCTCAGGGTAGCTTACCACCATCATGTGTGGAGTGAAATAATAATGCACATCAATGTAAAGCCCTTTGAGTGTCTATGAAAAAGCTCTTAATAAAATACAATGCGTTATTATTATTATTATTATGTTTGAGGTAGCAGAGGCAAGGGAATCACATTGACCAGTTCTTCTTACAAAGCAGCCAGTCAAACTAGTCAGTTGAAGGACAGCGACGTGAACAAAACCACAGTTTGCGGTGCATCAGCACCCATGTCACTGAAAAGGTTGGTACAAGCGCAGAAATGCCGGTGGAGGACTCTACCCTGTAGCTGGCCACCTTTGATGAGGATGTCGTGCACTCCTTGGCTGAGGAAATGACATTGTTAAAATGACATTACTTAAGAGTACAGGTCAAAGAGCAGCTAAAGAGAACTCCAAAGGAAGAGAGCAGAGCAGCTGAAGAGATCATAGGGCACAAACCGAGAGTGAAGTGGCACAAAGCTGCAGAGTGGAAAGGGCGGGAAACAGGTTTGGGATGCAAGCTCAGGCTTGATCACCTTGTAGCTGGCCACCTTTGATGAGGGTTTCTAGTGTGTAAAAGGTTGAAACACCCCCTGACCCAAAGGAACACTACTGATGTGTCCCAAATTACATCCTTCCCATATCTGAGACACAGCTCCCACTCCACTCTCAAATGGTAAATCTCATGTGACTACCATCTACCATCTTCATTATTGTTTGTCATTAGTGCAAGAGTCGCTGCACAGAATTCCTGGGAACTGCAACCTTTTCCCATGTCAGTGTGAATGACACACCCTATCGTTTTCAGCACGTTGCTGATCGTGGCAGCTACTGCTGCTGGGAGACGGTTAGTGGGAGTGTATACTGTCAATCCTCTCTGCCCTCAAATATGAACTTATCCGCCCAGAGCAGGTCGGGATAAGTGTGCACAGGTTCTGCCACTTAGGGATGCTACTTGGAAGGAGCAGCTTGGAGCGTTCTGCAGTTTCGTCACAGCGTCCTACAAGGCCTGAAAAGGAGGCTTATTTTAGGAAACTCTCGATAAGAATCCTCATTGTCACAATGACTCCTCACTTTCCCCTCCTTCACACCTACACACATGAAGCTTTTTGACTGCAAATAGTGCCTCTTACACTGCAGGCAGTAATGACTGGGGTCAGATGTGCACGCTGAGACCACCACTGTCGTAACATAAAAGCTTTATAGCACTAGAGATCAATGGAAGCGGTGCTGGCAGACAACATGATTAATCAATTTTAATGTTAAATATTGACCTTTCACATTACACGCTGACTGCAATCATTAGCTGCTGGCCTAATTGTCAGTCATTATCAACTTCCATAGATGTCAGCAAGGACACACTACCAGATTCACCACAGAATATCAATAATGCCTAAATGTCCCAGTAGAAAGCAGCTCATTTTTTGCAGTCAAACAGCCAAACAACATAATGACTTAATACAAGCTAACTGGACCCCATATAAGAGATTACCCTAACCAGGATATACTGTATGTGAACTGGATGATGAGATCACCAGCTTTTCATTATGCATTCAGGAAGATATTGTAATTAATATTTTACAACTTTACAACCAAAACCAAATCAAGCTAAAGACAGGATAGACCCGCCCCATAATTGTGGT
The DNA here is from genome assembly GCF_900634775.1 of Gouania willdenowi. NCBI lineage: Eukaryota > Metazoa > Chordata > Actinopteri > Blenniiformes > Gobiesocidae > Gouania > Gouania willdenowi. The sequence continues at coordinate 23,353,573 of NC_041054.1, forward strand.
AGAAATATATAACTGTTTCTTTCAAAAAAGGTTTTAAACTTTTTAACTTGTTTGGAAACTTGTTAAAGCTAAAATTACCAAATAACTTTGAGAAAGTTGAAGCTAATGCTTTGTTGTAAAACTGACTGATTAATTATATAATCTTTCATTTTATAATAATGTTTAAAAACATTTTAACACCTACATTTTGTAATATATCCATCCATCTATATTCTGACCCACTCCTTTGTTTCAGGGTTGTGGGGGTTTTCTGGTGCCTATCTCCAGATCTCATTGGGTGTTAGGCGGGGGTGCACCTTGGACAGGGCGCCAGTCCATCGCAGAGCAACACTCAACCACAGACAACCACTCACACTCAAATTCAATCGTACAGGCTATTTAGAGACTCCGATCAACCCAACAGTCATGTTTTTGGATTGGTGCAGGAAGCCGGGTTACCCGGAGAAAATCCATGCAAGTACAGAGAGAACAAGGAAACTCCACAAAGAAAAAAAAAAATAAAGAAAGGACCCATGTGTCCACCCCAGAGCTTGAAACCAGGACCTTTAATGTATATATATATATATATATATATATATATATATATATATATATATATATATATATATACACACACACAAATTGAGAAAAAAAAAGAAAGATATATTCAATCATGTTAAAGGTAAAGATTATAAGATCATCTTCAAGGAGCTTGATGTCCCTGTGACCACAGTTGAACATGTTATTCATAAGTTTAACCTTTATGGTCACTGTTTGAGCCAAAGTGGACTTAATGGAAGGACAACATTGTTGAAAGCAATTCATAGACTGGAATTTGCAAAAATGCATATTGACAAGCCACAAAGCTTCAGAGAGAATGTCCTTTAGACAGATGAGGCACGGAGGAGGCTCAGTTATGTTCAGGGGCTGCTTTGCATCTGGCACAGGGTGTCAATGAAATCTCAAGACTATCAAGGTTTTCTGGAGAAAAATGTGTTGCCCAGTGTCAGAAAGCTTGGTCTCGGTCTCAGGTCATGGTCCTCCAACAGGATAATGACCCAAAACCCACAGCTAAAAGCACCTAAAAACAAAACAACTATTCTGAAGTGGCTTCTATGAGGCCTGATCTGAATATTATCTAACAAGGAAGGAGTTGAAACATGCAGTCTGGAGAACATACCCTTCAAATCTGAGACAGTTGGAGCAGTTTGCTCATAAGTAGAGGGACAAAATACCAGTCAACAGGTGCAAAAGTCCCATTAAGAGTTACAGAAATCAACTGATTGCAGTGATTGACTCAAAAGGGTACATCATTTTTGTCTGGGCCAATTTAAATAATTCTGTTGAACCACAATTCAAAAGCATTGTCTTATTTTCATAACAGAAGGGTACCAACATTTTTGTCCACGTGTGTATATAACATTTATCATCAGCCAGATTTGGTCAAAGACCTAGAAATTACATCTTGCTCATCTGATTTTTTTTTTTTTTTTCTAAATGTAGAATTAATCTCATAAGACGACAGCATGTTTAATTTTAAGAGCAGCATTTTTAATTTTTTAATGTCCACTGACATAAACAGATTGGTTTCTCCTCCACAATCTCCATAGACTTCAGAAATCTGGCTAATCTGTGATCATAGTTTCAGATGTGTACCTTCAGTATCTACAAATGACATGATTTCGACCCAGTCAAGCATCAGTCCATCACATGTGCTGACCCTGAAGAAAGGAGTGCAGATTGGAGAGGATGATTAGAAAGAAGCTTTTCTACGCTCCCATAGCTTGGAGAACTAATTGGTTTCTCTGCCCGGGTGAATCGATCCACAGGACTCACACATAAACCTCTTCTTTAACCACTCATGGGAGGACCAATCAACCACCTGCTCCATTATGGAGCTGCAGGATAATAGCAGCGCTGCTAAATATTGACAGCTCTCTGTCGACTTATTTACACATATCAGAACCAATAAACCCAATAGACTTGGAACGAGGGCTGATAAACCACCATGGCGCTACTCGCAATTTACTTCTGGAGTCTGACTTGATGCAGTATTTTTCAAAGCTGATTCTCTCTGCAGACATGGAACCACAACATTTCAGCTGCAGCAATCAGAATGGGAGACACAATGCTGAGTAACAGGTGGCCTGGTATTAAATATTGTTAGATCAGACAGCAGGAGAGGGATCCTGTTCTGTTCTGAGGCCGAATCAAGAATAACACAGCGTTGCTTTGACTATCTTAGAACTCAGGATGTTCAGCCAATTCTTTCAGGGCTTTTGGTTGTCATACCATTTCTTTTTTTTTTTAAGTTTCAGTAAGTTTGATCTGTAATGATCATCACCTTTGTTCTTTGTTCTTTGTTTTTTGTTTTGTGCACCAACTATCAAGACAAATTCCTTGTACTGTCCTAAAAACTGTACTTGGCCATTAAAACATTTTTAATTCTGATTCTATGAAATGAAACGATCATTATTTTGTCCAAAATGGTATAATATTCTCTAATAATTGAACAGATTTGCAAACTAAACAATAATGAAAAAAGAGCTATTATAGTACAGAACTAATGACCCCTGCTGATCAGTTCCATTTAATCTCAACATTCAGTACATCCCTCCTTGAGTTGTATGTGAATTCCCACCTTTTAATTGACAGTGAACATACCATGTCTTGAGAGAGAAGTAAGACCCTCAAAGACCGATAGTTGTTTCTTGGCTGTATACAAACGAGTTGCATTGTGTTAAACTTCTCTGTCTATCTCTGAAGTGCTTGAATGTCAACCAGACGTCACACTACTGTTTTTCTGCTTTGTTTCCATATGTTCTCCCCTTATTGGATGCCTGTTTATTACCAGCTGTATAGATTGTCAACCATTCGTTCTGGTAAACATACCAGAACAGTTTGATCTGTACTGAAGCACTTACCTGAAGCGTTATGGTTTTAGTATGCATACTATCAGCCACACCCCTACTGTAGAATGATGACCATTGGCCAGTGCCAGGCTTGAGTTCAGTGGTTTTCAAACGTTTTTGGCTCTAGTATCTCTTATTTCTAAATCCAAGTACCCTCTTTGTCCGACTACAACATTTTGCTAGGAAAACTATTTAAAAACAACTATAGAGCATAATGATGGAATTAACGAGTGATAACACACATTTTGAAGAGTCTCATTTTGTAAATAAGTGGGAAAAAATGGTATTTAGTGCAGTGGTTACCAACCTCTTATGGATTGTGACCCTATTTTGATATCAAAAATGTGTGGCAATTCTAGAGAGATTTTTTTTGTAGAATTAGTTTTAGATCATGTTTGAGCTCAGATTTATTTATTTTTTACTGCATTTTAGTTGAACGAGATTTATTTTTTACAAAGTGAAAGTATAGACAAACAGTTGTTTAAGATTGTGTTTTAATTTAAAAAAAATATTAATAAAAAAAATTCTACAATCTATTTTACTTTTTGCGAACTTTCAGACAACCCCATTGAAACTCCATGCAACCCCACATGGGATCCCGACGCCAAGGTTGAAAAGCACTAATTTTAGTTGCTCCCGAATAGCTTTATTTCTATTGTTGTTATCTTTCCGGTCATCTCACGCCTGGGGTGGGACTAAAGATTGACACTTTATTTGTTAATTTTCCACTCTCTCTCTCTCAAGTACCCTTTGTAGTGCCATCACGTATACCTAGGGGTACACAAACCCCCATTTGAGAAACACTGACTTAGTTAATACTTATATTTCTTTATTTAAGTTTGAATCAACATAACAAATATATTTTTGTTTTATGCCAATGGAAGGTCAAGTGTTTTTCTGAATTGCCCAGTTTTTATTATTATTATTTTTGTTTTGACCAAGTTTAGTTCCACTGTGGGGAAAAAACAAAAGCTTTGATCACCCTTATTCCGAACTATTATTTACCTAAAGCAAGTATTCACAATAAAATGTAATGCTTAATTAGCTCAAATAATGCTTTTTTAATGTGAGAAGTTTGTGCATTTTCACCCCTTTTCCCCAAGTAATAGCAGTGAGCTGCCACCTTGGAGGTGCCCAGGGACCAGATTTAGGGGTTGATGGTCTTGATTAGGGGGCCATAGTGGTCGACTGCTAGGTTTGAACACGTAGCTCCAGATCTGCTCTGACCATTTGGTCACCACTGCCCATATAGTGTCTGTCACTACTTTTAGAAATCCTGTGCCCGTATTCACGATGCTTCTCAGAATCCTCTCAGAGAGCTCCTAACTTAGCCTAAAAATACCTCGCAAGGAATCTTAGCTTAAAAGTGATTCAGGAAGTGTCTGAGAGCAACTCTGGGCAAGGAGTTGACAGAAACTTGTATCTTAGTGAGGAGGTGTGGTTGACTCTGTTGCAGTCTGCTAAAAGCTGTGATTGGTTGTTAGAGGGTTAGGGTTAGGGAAAAAAGAAAAGGAAAAAAAAGCGCTATGTGCTCCTAGTAATGAATGCAGAATAAAATCAATGGATTATACTTGAACTGCATTAAGAAATGTGTATTTATGAAATGAATTTAATTCAGCAAAATTACATTAATTTGTACACAGCTTAATATGTTTGAACCTCGTTCACGTGCTGATTATTCTATTGATTTACTTATTGTAGTTAACTGTTTACTTTGGTAATTTTACAGCTTTATGCATTTAATAATAATGGTGGAGTAGACAGCTGTCAGTGATTGCTGGCACTCTTTAAAAAAGTGAAATTCAAGAGTATTAAGTGGGAAACTGGATCCTGATCACGGCAGAGCTGGGAGCTCATTGCCCTGATAATCAGTGTGTGGTTCCCTCTGTGTGCACACGAGATACGAGTGTGAAGCACTGTTACCTGCTGCAATCAAAGCGAGGGCGGAGATTACAGCACACAAAAAAGGGAGCGAACAAATCGCACAGCAATACAAGGTTGTTATTACGTTAAACTGTCTGAGAAAGTCTGAATCACAACTGTTTTATTGCCAGTTAGAGTTTAAAACAATATTTTTTTTGGACATAGATACATACATATAATAGAAAACTACCAAGAATATCATCATGATGGACGTGAGCGGGATGAGGGACTCAAAAACCAGCAGTACATCCTAATAATGTACAGGCAATGGTGCCTGCCGCTTATTTAGAAACCCAACAGCTGATGGGACAAACAACCCCAAGTATCTGTTAGATTTTGGCCTCCTAGAATAAGTGAACCTCCTCCCTGTCGACAGAAGTCTAAACTCTGCATGCAGGGGATGCTGAGGGTCTTCCAAGATGACCTTTGCCTTCTGAGTGGCCCTTACGTCAAAATTATGGCCGAGATCATTCAGGTCAACACAAACAATCTTTCAGCAAATACAAGAAATGTGACTTGGTGGATAGTGTGAAAAACCAAAAACAAAGCAAAAACACTATAGTATAATAATAATAATAATAATAATAATAATAATAATAAATATAAGCTGGTATTCATATTCACTGTCATTAAACATACATAAGATATAGAGAATATCTTGCCGTAGTGTTGTGTTCAAGACCGCACTATCCGAGACCAAGACTTGCCCGAGACCAGAATGCACCGAGACCAAGACAAGACCAAGACTTTCAGGAGCCGAGACCGAGTCAAGACCAAGACCAAGACCGAGACAAGCCGAGACCGAGACCAAGACCATAAACATTTTTTTTTCAATTTAAAAAAATATGTAAATAAATAAAATTATGACAAGGTTCAACAGTTAAATAACATCTCTCTTTAATTTTAGTTTATTTTAAATACATTTGACGGACAAAAAAGGTGCCTGCAAAAAATTAACTAAAATATTGAAACTACTACTGCTACTGATAAATTCACAATTATTCTACATATTTGAAAACAAGATTTTTATGTCAGCTGAATGTACAGCAAGTGTTTAAAAGCATTTCTGCCAAGAAATAATGATTCTTGATTCTGATTCTTTCAGTTGTTCAGGTTTAACAGGTCACAGGGTTCACAAGATAATTTTTTAGTTTGAAAAAGCCTTTACACAGGTTATTTTTATTAATTCACTTAGTTGATATAGTTTAATTTGGTTGCTGTAATATAACTGGATATTCAATTAACAAAGGTTTCCAACTGTAACTGTAAAAGTGAAACTTTCTGAAATAAAACTACAAACAAGTTGTCAGCAGTCTAAAAAACATAGAGCTACAGGTAGATGTGAAACTAAATAAAACAAACTCAAACCCTGGAACAGTCATGTAACAAATTAATCAATAGTTATTGTTGAGAGTTATTATTATTCTGGATACAGTGGAAACAGAAACTATAAATAATAATTATATTGTGAACCTGTTTATATTGTGGGGAACATATTATATAAATGGAGTCTAAAGACACAAAAAAACACCACTTTAAAAAGAAAATAGACTAATATAAGACCTCTTTACAGTTATTTAAGTCATTCTGGGCTAGTGCAACTCTGCGGCGATGACGCGCTGGTGACAACATAAACCAAGATGGCGGCGGCCCGGACTACAGCCGACATTATGTAATAAAGCCTTAAAAGACATGGATATAATGAAAAGAGTGGATGGACAGAGGCATAAACATGCAGACTTTCACACGGACTTATTAAACACACACGGACCTCAGTAAACACGGTAAACGGAACAGGCTTCACCGCTCGGCTGGCACTAGGACCCAGAAGCAGAGTAAGTGCGTCCCCTATCCAGCCTTCACAGGCTGTAATATCATCAGTTTATCATTTTACCAGTTGTTAGAGCTACTGTCTTTACCAGGGAGATAATATTTATTACTGGTGATTGTTTTCTGGAGTTTTACTGGGATTTTTACCGGTGAATAGTTCATATCTCCCTTGCGCGCCGCGGTCCAAACTGACACCGTAGCCACACATGTATGAGTGTGTCACACATGTCACTCAGTCACATTAAGGAAGGTTGTGGTCATTATACGGGGTGGATTAAATAATGAATAAAGGATTGTTTTATCCCGTTCTTCTCCGTGTTATTATCACATTATAAAAAAGTTTAAAAATTGCAGGAATTAGTGCTGGTCTCGAACGGTCTTGACGGAAAATCCCGAGTCCGAGACAAGACCGAGTCAAAATGCTTCAGAGTCCGAGACAAGACCAAGACCTTTAAAATTTGGTGGTCAAGACCGGTCTTGACTACCACAACACTACCTTGCGTCCTCTCTTTTCTTTTTTGATTAAGACACTTTTAGGCTTCTTAAAAGGACCTAACATGTTTTGTGAATTACTTTTATCCTAACAAGAGAAAATTCTTTGAACAATTTTAGGATTCCTAGAATTTTAAGATTTTTATAAGAGTGACATCACTAAGAGCTACTTTTATTCTTAGGATGCTTTGTCAATACAGGCACTGGTTATTTTTTGAGGAAGTATTACACTCTAAGATGTGTGTGTATGTGGTGGAATAGTAGAGTGAGTCCACTGTTGCACTATCCATTTATCCACTTGGGCGTCCCCGTGGGGCCAGTCTGGTACTAAATAATGGCGGATGCTCTCAAAGGTTAAACGTTGAGTCAGAACCAGTGATGACAGGTTGACCAATGAGTCTCGGTCGGGCTGCCATGGAGGTCCGTTCACCAGCTGAGACGAATGCAAACACACATACACACAAACTGTTTTTTCAGCAGCATACTGGATATTATTGAACTTCTCTTCATTCTGTTGGGAGACCATAAATCTCCTCTGCTGGTTCCTCTGCCAGCAGCTAAACACCAAAAGTGAGATGTTAATAATGGCTGAAACTCTTCATTATTTACTGGACTGGGTTATTTCTCTCTCTCTTTTTTTTTTTTACATCTTCTTTGGAAAGAATTGAATTTAACTAAACCTAAAGATGGTTTATTCAGGTCTAGGGAACACTTCATGATGTGATCTGTCACTTAGTCTTGCTTTAATGAAAGCAAATACTGAATTGTGGCAGGTTTTCTTTTCTTCTTATTCTTAAGACATGGCCTGTTATGTCATATCACGGTGTAGAAACATTTTATTTTGTGTATTTTTTGCAGATACATTTTTAAACAATCGTATATTTTTTCCTTACACTGTTAGTCCCTGGCTTCCTTAACCTTAAAACCTTGAAAACCTCAAAAGCAGCTTTCATTTGATTCATTTTTTTCCCTTTTGTTTTTGATTGCAGATAAGGGTTTATACAATTGTAATGCTATGGAGACAAATAGTATGTGGTGCTGCTCTGAATTATAAATGAAAGCAGATGGACTTGAGTTCTGCCCTCTCACCCCAGTATGATTCATAGAGTCTGGCCAGAGTTTGGCAAAGTCATGTACTCGATGGAGAAACACGCATATGTGCACATAAACACAAAGTTGTCATTTAAATTAAACCATCACAAATAGTTTTTACATTGTTTTTGTTTCCTATAAAACTGCTTTTTAAGGCGTATCAGGGTGCTATCAAGTTGTAGAAAGTCAGGTATACAGTACATCTTAATATGTAAGCCAATGAAGAAAACAATATTTTAGTTTGACAGATGATATTTTCATTCTTTGACCTTTAAGTGAATGCTGATGGGTAAAATGCATTTCAGTCAGGATCAGCATGCAGTTTAGATTTGGAGGTAAGGCACTGTTCTGGGAGCTCCCCCTCCCTCATCCATGAGCTACATGGAGAGGCATAAGCAGAGAGAGCGGTCTGTAGGACCCCGTGGAACAGAAGCACAGACGTTAGATGGCAACAAGAGAAAAGGAGGAGCTGGGGTGGGGGTGGGTTGCAAGGCATTTGCGGACGAAGTGTGTGGAAGTAGGCGTGTTGCAATGGTTTAAATGCAACGCTGAGACCAACTTTTTTTTTTTTTTTTTTTTTTTTTTTTTTTTAAAGGATTTTTTTGGCTCTAGTGGCCTTTATATGACAGTTGCTTGACAGGAAAGGGGGTCAGAGAGAGCAGGGAATGACACGCAGGAAAGGGTCCCAGGCCGGGAATCGAACCTGGACCCGCTGCAGGTGAGGAACTATAGCCTCTGTACATGGGGCGGGTGCTCTACCCACTGAGCTAAACACCGCCCCGCTGAGACCAACTTTAACTAATGGGGAGCATGGAACAGGATCAGCTGGATGATTAACTGAATTAGGGGATGGATGCTGTCAGTTGTTAACAGCTACTGACGGATGAAGGGGCTGGGCTAGCTTGACTTCCATGCCTGCCTGAACTAACGCGATGCTCAATTTTTGTTGAATAAATGTGACGTCAAGTATGTTTGTATTAATATCTTTGAATTATTTCCTTTGCCTTTGCAATGTTAATAAATGCATTGACTGATAATTTTGCACAAAACAAGATGGAATCTCAACCTTGTATAAGGATGTAAGATGACCCAAAGTATTAAAGCAACACATTGTAACTTTCGGCCACTAGGGGCGCTAGACCTGTAACGTTCACGCCAAGGGCCCCTAGTGGCCACAAGCGCCTTAGCACTGATTTGAGCGTGACCTCGTTGCTCAAAGTTGAAAAATTTGAACTTTTTAAGGGACTTCAAGCGACAACTCCCCCGTCCTTCACTGTCTGTACAGTTGAGACAGCAGCCCCTACCTGTTCCCTCCCACTACAGTGCAGATGGCGGCAGCGGAAGACTGTACTACCGCAAAATTAAGCCAGTTAACTTCTTGAATAAGCCTGCATTCTGAGTGAACTCATCCTTTAGTAACTCCGTAAGTTGATCATTTGAACCGTAAAAGTGGAGCTGTTTATGATAAGTGCTGTAAACATACGGCAGGAGAAGAAGGAAAAGAAGTGATCAGACCTCTCTCTCTCCTCTGTTACCGCTTCTACACACACACACACACACACACCAAAAAGCACTGCTATGTTCAAGTGACTCATCAGGGGCGATTGAAGTGCCTCCTCAGAAATAGTTTAAAACTTTTTGCTTGCCTCGGCCATGACCAAGAGTCGAACAGGTGGAAAAATACTAGCAAAAGCCTTAGCCCAATGATTGTATCAGAGCCTGTGGTCATGTGACTGCTGTAAAGTGAAACATTCTCCAGGAATTCTCCAGGTCTCATGACCTGGCCAACGACGGTGCGCCTTCTCCAAACTTACATAAGCATTGATACTGTCAAGCGCTGTATATTGGCCTGAGGAATCATTTAAAATAACTCATATGGGTCAACACTTTAGGTCAGAAAGTCCACGGTGTGGCTTATACAATGATTTTTCGCCAAAAGCTTTTAGCAATGCTTTGCATTTGGTGCTTACATGGAACAATTTTATGTTGACTCTTATCTTACCCCGACTTTGGATGTAAAGTGCAACAGAAATAAAAACAATTTTTGTCATGTAGCTTTAGCTACAGGAATTATATTACTAATATTAATTACTTTTTTGTGTACACTTATACTTGTTTCATAGCCACAAATTAGCCTGGAGGTTGAAATATAGTTGCCCTTAAAGAAACAAAGTGACTAATATTCTAATAATTATCTGACTGGTGACCTGACATCAGTGTCTTGTCTGTGGAAGGTCAAGTGACGTTTGTCGGCATCACTATTTATTAGACTCCTACCAAACTGAAAGTTAAATTTTTATTGTCAAAAAATTAAAGCATGATAAGCTGTAATAGTTTGGCCATTATTGGCACTTGTGGTTATTTCTTAAAGCTTAACGTGAATTACTGGTAATTACAGAATAATGCTGTAATGCCTTGTGCACAAACTGTTCCTCATCCAGCTTAAGTCAGTGGCTCGAGCTCTGTAGTAAAGCCAAATCTAAGAAAATGTATATCAGCTAGTTTATGTTTTTCTGTGTTTATTCTCTCATGATGTACATTTGTTATTGCCGCAGAGAAGGGTAAAGTCAAAGTTGAGGGCCAGGTTGGGTCCTCAGAAGGCTGTGCCTCAGGTGGTTGAGTCTCAGGTGGTTGAGTGGGTCAAAGAGACCCTCCATTAGAGAATAAATTGAAAGACATTGTCCACGTCACAGGTGGTATGCTAATCTGTGGTCAGCTGCAAGATGTGCTGCTCTGCTGTGTGTTCTCGTCTCACTCTCAGGTCAGTGGAGAAGTGCTCATAATGGCTTGAGGACTGTGCCAGGTGTTGTCTAGTGGTTAGACTGGGCTGTGAGTGGGCTTATGTAGAAGAATCACATGCAACTTTAACAGCTTCTTAAAACTTCATGCAAATCACTTGTAAATATCCACAAAACCATGTTTGGTAACATGAAAGAACTAATTAGTGAGGATGCAGGAGACTAATGGTAATGTTAGGCTAATGCTATTGATAGGTGATTGCTAATGCTAGGCTTACGCTATTGCTAGATGAATGCTAATGCTAGGCTAATGTTATTGATAGGTGAATGTTAATGTGAGGCTAATGTTTTTGCTAGGTGAATGCTAATGTTAGGTTAATGTTATTGATAGGTAAATGCTAATGCTAGGCGAATGCTAAGGCTTTCTTGGTGCCAATGCTAGACTAATAATAATGCTAGAATAATGTTAGTTAATGCTAATGCTGGCTAATGTTAGTGTTTGTTAACGATAATGCTCATGCTAGTTATTGCTAATGTTAATGCTATTGCTAGATTAATGCTATTGATAGGTGAATGCTAATGCTAGGTAAATGCTAATGCTTTGTTGGTGTGCGGCTAGTCTGGGACCAAGGAACCTCCTTGGTTTCCGGCTCAATATATCACTCTAGAAACTGTGCTGGCTGGGTTTAATTGTGAAAACATGTGTTCAAGCATGTAAATGGTCAACACTGAAATCTAGGTAAAAATGTATATTGCATTAAATGAATATCATGTGAAGCAGTCAATACACCTCAGGTGCCAATGCTAGACTAATGTTAATGCTAGACTGTTAGTTAATGGTAATGCTAGCTGATATTATTGTTAATGCTAGTTAATGCTAATGCTAACTTAATGCTAGCAAATTATAATGTTAATACTAAGCTAATGCAGTGCGACTTGTGCCAGCATTTGCATCCTCACTTGCATTTTCTTCAGGAAATCCAAATATTCTAGTTTACATATGTTTCTAATGCTTCATTGCTATGATATAAATGTGTTTTAAAGCCAGTGTAACTTCATTGTGGGTTGTAACAGATATTTAAGTATGCATAAGCTCTACTTTTTTAGTGAGCTGGCCAGTGAAAGATATTTTAATGTCATCCTAATGTGAGTGGCTGTTTACCAGATGCCCTCTACCCATCTGCCATACCAAGTTAGTTTCTATTTTCACTGCACATGGAGTTCAGAGGCATGTGCCCTTATGGAACGTTAGGGTGGCTATACATCAGAAACATCCAGGTATGTCCTCCCTGGAGGTTTCATCAGTCTCTTTAGAAACTCCAACCAATCCTCCTCATGATTTTTTACACAGCCCAGCAATTTTATGTAATGCTATTTTCATTCAATTCTAACTCAGTACCTATGTCCCAGTCAACATCAAGTCTCTCACTATGATCACCTTTCATGCTATACATGCTGTGTGCATTTGCTGAGAAACATTGTGAGAGCAGAGATTAACAACTTTGCACCATATCACTTTTGTACGTGTACAGATGTGAGGAGGACAGAAATCAGGAGATCCCAACGCAACATGTGGTTAAGCAATTACTAGTTAACTGAATATTACGTTTATGTTGTGTGACTTGTAACAGTTAATGTGCAGTCGTGCTCTGTTTTCTGGTGCTGGTTTCCTCTGTATCATTGAGCTGGTTGCAATGCAGCACAAAGTGACAGTGAATTTTGCTTTCTCCACATCAAATTATACTCCTAAAAAAACATCGTAATCCCTTATTAGTAGACCAGAAAGTTTCCTGAACGGAGCATCTTTTAGACACTTTTTTATGAGCAGCTTCAAACTAAAGTCTTCTATGTTTGAACCCAGTTACACATTAAGCATTAATGGCATGTTAGGAAACCTGCTAGTAAAAACTTTTTGAATATTTTTAGCTTGTTTGTTGATCAACAAGATTAAAAATTATGCACTGCAACTTTGGTGTTGTGTTGGGAAAGCTTACCTCTCCATTCCTGCTACATCTCTCCCAAATTAGTGTCTTTTTTAACTACAGGAGACATAGTCAATGTCGTTGCTGCCAGAAAATGGAGATATGTTTATGTTCTTAAATAAATAAATAAAAACAACCATATCTTAAATCTTGGTTGTGTAGACTGTTTTAGTCACAGAGTTTTTGTAGAATGTCATGATGACCTGATTTGATTTTCATTTTGTTTTGTTTGCTTTGTTTTTGTATGTCAGAATGACACTTGGTCTTACTTATGTTATGTTTTGTGTTTTTTTTTTTTTTTTTTTTCACTTGAGTGAAAATGTTTATACCCAGAGTTAATCACAAAAAGCATGGATATTATTCAAACTGCGTTTTTTTTCTTTATTCTGAGCCTATTGTCATATACTGTCTCGTCTCGTGAACTTTGTATGTCGTCCCACCCCAGCTGTTACTGCTCAAAATGATAACTACATTACTAAAACTGAAGATTTAAATGTACCCAAGAAAGAAATAAGAAAATGTGTTGTTGATGTGTAATAATCAAGTGTGCATTCAGACTTTAATACTCAGCTACCTGAAAGACTAAAATGTGATGCTGATGATTTAGTACTTGATATATTACGGAGTTAGGCTCTGCATTGAGTTCACTGTAGACATTGCTTTGTTTTTTACCGAGGATAACATCATGTTGAATTAGGCTCAATATTCATTGGAAATATATTCATTCAAAGGGTTTTTTTCTTTTGCATTTTTGTCATCAAAACTTATGTATAACTGAAATTATTTTGTGTTTAATGCTGGCTAAGAGCCAAGCAAGTATAAGTGTATATTAAAGTGTGAAAAATTAGGCAACTTAGCAGTCAAGTGTACCATCACTGCTCTGAAAATAGTTCCTTCCACCAGCCAGGACAATTACATAATGACATTATGACACCGCTGTCAGATGAACTCGTAACTCTTGTACCCAAACGTTCCGACCCCTTGACCTCTCACAACGATGAGCTTTCCACTCCTTGCATGTTTGACAGGTCATGTGACATCACCTAAAGACTTAATGCAGAGACCGCTCCTAATGGTTACAGATGCTAGTGGCTGTGTGCACACACCGAGTAGCACATCATACAAAAATACCATGTTTAATGTCACAGATGAGTAATCTTGATGACTTAGGAGGGTTGTCTTTATGGAAACTTCTTATTTATTGCTTTGCTCCTTCAAAGGCATCTATAAATGCAAGCTCAATGCATTTTCATCATGCATTTAACCATCTGAAAAAATTATTCACCCTGTTTTTTGTTTTTTTTTTTGAGTGGTTGGGAAAAACGCATGAATAATGCAACAGCACTTAGTGGCTGAGGTGAGCCTTAATGAGATTTTGGGAAGGACTGTGCTTACTGCGTCAGCGTTGGTGAGGAAGTCAAGGAAAGAATGGGATTTAGAGAAAACAGCAATGCGAAAGAAGTGACACTCTGGGTAGGCACCACACATCTTATTTCAATGCAACCAGTGATAGCTATAAAGAAGTGCGTTACTTAAAGCTGCAGTATGTAGAATCCCCTCTCCGCTCTGCTGATTTTCTTTTTTTAAATGTATACGGCTATTTCATTTTTTGAATAGCGATGGAGTTTTCTTCTCTGACTATAGGGTTGGCATTTGGTGAAGTGTCTCTTGGAGTTATATGGAAAATAAATGACCAGGATTTAACAACAGAAGGAATATCCCTATTACAAATAGCTGCATCAGCTTGGATTTTTTTTGCTGCTGCTGCGTGAATCAAATTGGTCTACTTTACTTTCTTAGAGGCTGGTGCAATTTTTATATTGAGACCTCTTTAATTGTCAAAAAAGAGATATGAGGTCATTTGGTTAAAATGGTATGCTTTGGAAATCTTAAGCACTTTTTTTAACCGTTGGTTTTTAAAGGGTTGAAGTATGGTTGAATGAAGTACAACAGACGAGCCGCCGACTGGGGGTCGCAAGATTATTTAAAGGAAGCGATAACGACAGATTTATGGCACTCACATTTGCACGTCACTATATTGCAAAACAAACATGCACAGGTGTGAGGCAGTAGTTAGCTCAAATTATTACACTGCATTAAGGCTGAGCATTGGCCCGGCTCCGCAGCCCCTCGGGCACTCGCCCCCGTCCCGGTCAAGCAACGCAGCTCACGGCCCGCTCCAAGAGCCACGACGGACTCACCATGGGTGCGCTCGTGGGGGATGCACCGACACTCGTCAGCTGACATGCTGGATGCACTGGATCAACTGTCAAGTGACCGCACCTTAAAGACAGCTTTTCATTTAAAGACGCTTTCTGAGTTCTGGATTTCAGCGGAGAGTGAATATCCAATGCACTGAGGCCTTTTGGCTCTAAACATCTGTGTGGAAAGACATTCTCAGTACTGACATATATTAAAAATATGGGATGATCTCCAAGTGGCCGTCTCTAAAATTAAACCCAGAATTGACCTGCTGTGCTGGATGCATTATTGGCCACTTGTCTCATTAGGTGTGATTAGCAGAATATCATTTTGCAGTGCAGTTGTTTTCAAATGTTGACGCACTGCAATAGTTTGTCTATTACCTTGACTAATTGTTCTGATAACATGTAAATCATTTCATGGATGTGCACATTTTCTTGTGTTCAGTCACCACCTGGGATAGTGGGGGTCGGCAGTCTGTCACCGTTATTTTGAGGGTTACAGGGTGAAAAGTTTGGGAACCCCTTGACTAGAGGATGGATACCCCACCGATGCCCGAAGAGACCCGACAGGTCGGGTCGGGTTCGGACAGATATTTAGAAGTGCTGGTTGGGTTTGAGTCGACCTCAGTCACATTGTGTCATTGCGTGCAGTGTTCTTGCCATTCCTGCCAGTAGCAGCAGTAGCAATGAGCAAACTTCACACTGCCAGTTGGACCATTAAGCAGAGGCGGAGAGCCCTGAATCCATCCACCGTTGATGCAATCCTCTTTCTGCACAAGAACATGGATCATCCTTAGCTTTGATACCTGGATTATGTAAATTGATCCACTGGGTGTCTTGCGTCCACTGCGCGTAGGTTCGGTTTTGTTCTCTTGGGTTCGAAATTCTCAGAAATCTTCGTAGGCCGGTCTGCTGGTCAAGAAAAACCATTCAGACTCTCCAAAGGTTTTTTCTGATAGTGTGGATATAAGATCAAGATTACAGGACAGTGTGCAGTTAAGTGCACAGAAAAGGGCTTTGCACTTTGTGTGTTTTTGAGGTGCAGGACGCCTGGAGTTATAGGGAAAGAGGCTGGGATAAGGCAGAATTCATTATCATACATTATCATCGGGCAAGCTCCAGGCTGTTGACAATCACAATCTCATTTGATTCTCTTGTGCTGTCTTCACCACAATATACTGCTTGGTCCATAATAGAGTGAAGATGTCCAGCTTCTCAGAAGAGAAGACTAATATTTGTATTTCAGCTCATGCCTTTAGGAACTTTAGCATGCATGTGACTAATTATGATTCCTCTCACGATGTGCTGCTCATTGTAACTCCAGGTTCTTTGCTGGCCACAGGGCAATGGGTGCAGGATTTCAACATGAAACTTTTATTCTGGTGTAAATCTTGTACAAAGTCATTATGGTCCTATTTTGATGAAAACTTTAGGGAAGAAAACGATTGACGTTTTTTGCGTCAGTGTCATAAATGTAAAGCAAAATGTTAGTTATTTTTTATTTTTTTTAATTCAAGAACAACTTTTTTGACATTTCAAGATGTGGCAGAGAGGAAAAGGGTCTAAGCACAGGACATTTGTATGAGGTTAGATTTTTTGGTAGAGATTCAGGATTGTTTGACTATTTATACATCGTTTCAGTTTTTTGTGAATCAACATTTTTGCTTCAGTGTTTTAAAGATTCAATCCAATGTGACTCATAATGCCTTTCTCTTTGTACATTTTTAATAAAAAGAAACAAAAAAAAAAAAAATGATTTAGCTCATGACTCCTGGTAACTAGTGTGGGGATTGTGGGACAGCTCAGACACCAATGCAGAAATGCTGTCTGTCATACTATCAGTGCCAGGTTTTCAGTGAGCTACCTGTGGAAAACAAGCTTTGGCAGGTTTCTTTATTACATCAAAATAACTTTCAAGCTCTTCCTGCAAGTTCCTTTTGTCAAGTATTTTGCTCTTCGCTGTGTCAAGAGACAGGTTTTTGTAGGTTATCTTGTCACATCATTTTGGTTTGTTTACATACAGGTTAAATGTTGAGGCCCACTAGTCTCAGGACATTTTAACTTTGATGTTGTTCAATGCCAATGAAGTAGTCACACGGCGACCGTGGCTCAGGTGGTAGAGGGTCGTCTTCTGATCGAGAGGTTGGGGGTTTGATCCCAGTACCTGACTATGTGTCGAAGTGTCCTTGGGCAAGACACTGAACCCTAAGTTGCTCCCAGTGGTCGACTAGCGCCTTGCATGGCAGTCCTGTCCCACTGGTGTGTGAATGTGAGAGTGATTGAGCTGATATGTAAAGCGCTTTGAGACTGCTTCAGTCTGGTTAAAAAGCGCTATATAAATCAAGTCCATTTACCATTTCTGCCACACTGCTGATTTAAGCCTGAGTCATGCTTTTGCTGCACAAACTACACCGTCAAAGTTCTGCATCGAGGGAAAGCATCGCTCTGCAATTTACTGCCATGCCACTAGAGGATTGTGGCTTTGTGTGGTTTCAGAGCGGCATTAAAAAGAACCATCCATGTTTATTTTCCGCTCAAAGTAAACAATATTTTATGTCTCAAGCATCTTAAAATGCAATTTTTTTTGGGAATAATACTTACGTAACCATGTGTGTATTGTGTTGGAAACAAATCAAAACAACGGTTTCAAAATATGCTCTTTGTTCCTCAAAACAAACAAAGTATAAAAGTGTAACACTGTCATGGATCAAGCTCTAGACTTTAAACATAACGTTAGGTCTGCGGACCTCTGGCAGCCTCCGGAGCGTGTGAAGCTATTGCTTTTAATGAAACACACCGTCTGTTTTTAATTAAACATACCGACACACAAATGTTGGGTTCAGAGTAATGGCAGAGTACCAGTAATAACAAAAAAACACACACCTTATGTCGCTAATTGGACACATGGTTCCAGCCATGAAAGGAAACAATAAAATACTGGAACTTTTTGGCCGCCTCGGTTCTGTTTTCTACTTGAGCCATTATAAAAACGACAGCTCTGCAAAAAGTTAAAAAAAATGGCGGTGTCGACTGGAAAAAGTAATGGCCTGAGATGAGGATTTGAGCCCTTGTGGTCCACATCACCTTGACGGGTCGTTACGGTTTTTGGAGAAGCGCATCAAGCTCCGGCTTATGGCTCTGCGTCAATGCAGAATCATGATTCAGGCTTTCTACATAGAGTAACTTGGATTCACTAACCTATTCTGACAGGTTAGCTGGTAATATACTCTAGTTGTTTTGAGGATTAACAATCGAGTGGATAAACTCATTGCCACCTATAAAGCAATGCATCAACATGTTAAGATCAGTGTTTAACAAAGCCTTTTGGTTCTAAAGGGACACATAATCTAGACAGATTTTTTAAAGTTATTGCTGTAGCTGATAATGGGCTTGCTTTTCAGGAGATTGCTACCCAAATAGTAATTACTGCTGTATCATTAGTACACCTTCCCTTATTTATGTCTGTCTCGGATGTTGCCTTAATTAAAGGCATTCGTTGGATGTTACACATTTAGAATTAAGTTCACAAACTGGAGGTAGCATAAAGCAGCTGAGTTAAACTCCAAACTTGAACTGAGAGGCCATACTCAGTATTTGTCATGTTGTTTTCACGATCTATTTGTTGGTTAGGATATTTTTTTCTGACCCTTAACCACACTGCATTTACATTACTTAATCCTTTTGACATCTTCGTGTGGCCAATTAAACAACAAAGCGTTATTAGGGAAGAATTGCATGAGGTGTAGACTTTGGTTTCTGACTTGTCAACAATATTCCTACAACTGCCAAAGCAAAGATTAGCAGTGTCCTCAGGTGTGCAATTATAGTTAAAAATCTAATTAAACCATTAAATGGAAGTATGTAATCCAGTAGCACATTCCGGATGTTGGAATTCTGTTGGTATGTGACAAATGTGCCACATGCCATCAGGCAGAAGTCATACAGATAAAAAATGGAACATATGTAACCGGTGGAGGGACGTTTCAACCAGCCAGCTCTAATCAGCTCATGAATCATTCCCTCTACCTAACACTACCCTGGAGTAATTCCACCAGTGCCTTAATTGGCAGCATCGCCTTTAACACCTACCTCTGAAAATAGTCTTCGCCAACACAGTCAGGCTTTTGTGCAAGAGGGATCATATTTATGTCAGCAAGGTGTCGAATCATCCTGTGCATGAAAAACCACAGGCCTTTGAAGGATTCATCAGATTAAATTTTCGAAGTGAGAAAAGGTGTAAGTACGCTAGGTAGAGATGAATCAGCTTTAGTGCATGAAGACTGCAAGGGTTTTAATGTGTATTCAAAATCTTAACTGGCTCAGCTTGTGCTACAATAACAAAGTGTCATTCTGACATAAGCAGCCTTGCCTTTAGGGGCCCCGCTAAGCAGTAAACACATTAGTCTGGCAAGACAAGTTAAAGTAGCTTTTATTAAGATAGCAGCCATAATAATAATGAAGTCAAGGACTTTTAGGAGGCACTGCAAAGGTGATGTATAGTAGGAATTAGACAAAGACAAGTTTTTGGTAAAGCCGCCATAAGTAATGGCAGAAATATAAAGAAAATAAGTGTTTTACTACTTATGTTACACTAGTCAATGTCTATTAAATGTATTACCTTCATTAATTATACATGAGTAAGATGACTTGGTACTGACAAACTGCATATATTTGCATGGTTTATTATTATATCTACTATTTCTGAGGAATTTAAAGCCACTTTTTTGCTACTATCACATCAGGTTGGATTTGATTTTCTTGAGTCTAGTTTTTTAAAGCATCCAAAATGAGTTTCCAGCAAACAGACCTATTTTGGTTTTGTGTTGAGTACCAATTTCCTCGTACTTCTCAGGGTTAAGCCACCCAATTATTTATGCTCCACTCAAATTCTCTACAAAGCTGCCAAAAAACTTCTATCTCAGCTTCACCATGCTTTGTTGTTGCCTGCTAATTCTTTTTAACATGTTCACTCATCAGTCCAAAGCACCTGTTGCCAATTTTCCAGGCTCGAGTTTTTGAAGTTTCATGCGTAGCTGAGAGTTTTGGCGTGGATCTCCTTTTTGAGAATTTACTTTGTTATACTTTGTTCTGTTGAAAACACTATAAAATGCCTTCCAATCATCTCTCTGTGGATGGTAACTGGGTGTACTGGACTCCCACTTGCTGGGACCTATTCTGACCCGTTGCCACGAGCAGGAGTTTTTAGTTTTGAAAAAAAAATGGCTGTTTTACTTTCCCTGCACTACATTTTCTTGAGGACCACTGAGTTTCCCACGCTTGACATCATGTACTTGTTGTCTTGTAAAAAAAACTGTATCATAAAGGTGAAAAGATTAAATCGGTGGCAAAGTTCATACACAAAACTTTCAACTTTACAGTTTTAGACTGAATGATGATAGAAACCCTCTAAACACAAATTTATTTTTTATTTGTAGAGATTTTTACATTAAGATATTCATGTATCAACATTATATACAGTATCGACATAGCATCGCTTATTGACAATATATTTTCAAATGACAGAAAATATTGTTAGTGAGCTATTAATGATATTCGCGATCACCTAACGTTTTTACAGTCTATGACACAAACTAAAAATATGATAATAGAGTATATAAAAAAAGAAAACAATACAGATGAAAATGAATTATTTGCTCAAAATTGGAATGTTGTATGCCACACAAATGACACTAACAAAGCACGTTAGGAATTATTTTGTGTTTAGATAACTTTATGATAAGAAATCACTCAAATTTAGCCTTATTGTCATTTAATATATCACAAATATTTTAAAAGTAAAAAACAAAAACCCTTATTCTGCTAAGTAAAATATAAAAAACAGGTATAATTTGAGGGAATAATTTAACGTGAGTATTCCGGCTGTGAGGGCTGCTGGGAAAAGCTCAAGTATTTCCACAAGTTTTTGGGGAAATAGACATTTAAACCTAATGCAGTATGGATCATTAATCATTACTTAAAACGTTTAGAACTAGGACTCTACCAATCAGGAAATAATGCTTAACAGGAAATATTCCACATTTGAGTGAACCCTCAAATTAAAACCGATGCATTTGTGTTAGTCCAGAAGGGAACCGAGGTCTTTAATGCTCTGTGCTTTTCAGAATAAAGTGACAAGCAGTGGTTGACAGTTACAAAGTAAATTTACTTAAGTACTATACTTAAGTAGTATTTTTGACTATCTGAACTTTACTTGGGTATTATATTTTAAGGATTATTCATATTCTCACTCCACTACATTTGAAAGAAAAATATTGTACTTTTTACTCCACTACATTGCTATACATGCCCTTGTTACAAAGTATTTATGTCAGTTTAGGTTTCTCCATTGATTCAGTTTTAATACTAAAACATTTCTGTTGATCCTCATACTGGTTGTCCCAGTTCTACCATAAATCTAATACTTCATGCTTTTCAGTACAATCAGTAGAGAGGCAGGTCACGTCTAATAACGGTGTGGTTTGGACAGCCTCTTTGACAGAGATTGAAACTGAGAAGGATGATGTTCCTCTGTCTGAGCATCCATGGCCATATTTTAGGCCCACATTCAAGGTTTTTGAAACCAAAAGCAGCAATTTAATGCTGGTAATACAGTGGGGCAAAAAATTATTTAGTCAGCCACCAATTGTGCAAGTTCTCCCACTTAAAATGATGACAGAGGTCTGTAATTTTCATCATAGGTACACTTCAACTGTGAGAGACAGAATGTGAAAAAAAAATCCAGGAATTCACATTGTAGGATTTTTAAAGAATTTATTTGTAAATTATGGTGGAAAATAAGTATTTGGTCAATAACAAAAATTCAACTCAATACTTTGTAATATAACCTTTGTTGGCAATAACAGAGGTCAAACGATTACTATAGCTCTTTAGCAGGTTTGCACACACAGTAGCTGGTATTTTGGCCCATTCCTCCATGCAGATCTTCTCGAGAGCAGTGATGTTTTGGGGCTGTCGCCGAGCAACACAGACTTTCAACTCCCTCCACAGATTTTCTATGGGGTTGAGGTCTGGAGACTGGCTAGGCCACTCCAGGACTTTCAAATGCTTCTTACGGAGCCACTCCTTCGTTGCCCGGGCGGTGTGTTTGGGATCATTGTCATGCTGGAAGACCCAGCCACGTTTCATCTTCAAAGCTCTCACTGATGGAAGGAGGTTTTGGCTCAAAATCTGACGATACATGGCCCCATTCATTCTTTCCTTAACACGGATCAGTCGTCCTGTCCCCTTAGCAGAAAAACAGCCCCAAAGCATGATGTTTCCACCCCCATGCTTCACAGTAGGCATGGTGTTCTTGGGATGCAACTCAGTATTCTTCTTCCTCCAAACACGACGAGTTGAGTTTATACCAAAAAGTTCTATTTTGGTTTCATCTGACCACATGACATTCTCCCAATCCTCTGCTGTATCATCCATGTGCTCCCTGGCAAACTTCAGACGGGCCTGGACATGCACTGGCTTAAGCAGGGGGACACGTCTGGCACTGCAGGATTTGATTCCCTGTTGGCGTAGTGTGTTACTGATGGTAACCTTTGTTACTTTGGTCCCAGCTCTCTGCAGGTCATTCACCAGGTCCCCCCGTGTGGTTCTGGGATTTATGCTCACCGTTCTCATGATCATTTTGACCCCACGGGATGAGATCTTGCGTGGAGCCCCAGATCGAGGGAGATTATCAGTGGTCTTGTATGTCTTCCATTTTCTGATAATTGCTCCCACAGTTGATTTTTTTACACCAAGCTGCTTGCCTATTGTAGATTCACTCTTCCCAGTCTGGTGCAGGTCTACAATTCTTTTCCTGGTGTCCTTCGACAGCTCTTTGGTCTTGGCCATAGTGGAGTTTGGAGTCTGACTGTTTGAGGTTGTGGACAGGTGTCTTTTGTACAGATAACCAGTTCAAACAGGTGCCATTAATACAGGTAACGAGTGGAGGACAGAAGAGCTTCTTAAAGAAGAAGTTACAGGTCTGTGAGAGCCAGAGATCTTTCTTGTTTGAAGTGACCAAATACTTATTTTCCACCATAATGCACAAATAAATTCTTTAATAATCCTACAATGTGAATTCCTGGATTTTCTTTTCACATTCTGTCTCTCACAGTTGAAGTGTACCTATGATGAAAATTACAGACCTCTGTCATCATTTTAAGTGGGAGAACTTGCACAATTGGTGGCTGACAAAATACTTTTTTGCCCCACTTTATATCCAAAAAATTAACTATGAGCTTATTCATCAGTTCATCAATTGATGCTAAGCGTTTCAACACTCTATAGTTGACTCATCATGTCGGCAAACATACTTGATTACATCTGTTGCAGCTGATGCTCCAGTTGAAAAGATGGCAAGGTGTGCTTGAGGCAGTAATGCCGTGCTTTAATACTGACCTGTATGTCAGCAGATTGAGTTTGAATATTATTTGGAGTTCCCAGGCCTGCTGAGAGACATTGGCTCTCCATCACGTCCTGGGTCTTCCTTGGGGTCACCTACCAGTGCGACGTGCCCTGAACACCACACCATGTAGGCATCCGAGGTGCATCCTAAACAGGTCCCCGAGCCACTTCATCTGGCTCTTTTCAATGTGGAGGAGCAGCGGCTCTACTCCGAGTAACAACATCCAGGGCCTTGAGGAACTTTGGTTGGATCTCATTCACCCCTGGGGCCTGCCACCGAGGAGCTTTTTAACCACCTCGGCAATTTCAGCCCCAGAGATAGGAGAGTCCACTCCTGGGTCCCCAGGCCCTGCTTCCTCACCGCAGGATGTGTCAGTGGGATTGAGGAGGTCTTCAAAGTATTACTTCCACCGATCCACAACATCTTGAGTTGAGGTCAGCAGCACACCATCCCCACCACTGTGTTAACATTAACAGTGCACTGCTTCCCCCTCCTGAGATGCCGGATGGTGGTTCAGAATCTCTTCAAAGCTGTCCTGAAGTCGTTCTCCATGAAGTCCTTCACCAAACTCCTCCCATCTTTGGCTGTGCTCCGCTCGGCCCGTCGGTACCTGTCTGCTGCCTCCGGAGTCCCACAGGCCAAGAAGTGACCGATAGAACGCCTTCTTCAGCTCGACAACATCCCTCACCCCCGGTCTTGGGGTGTTGCCGCCACGACAGGCACCAACTACCTTACGGCCACAGCACTGATCGGCGGCCTCAACAACAGAGGCACAGAACATACCCACTCAGGCTCAATGTCCCCTGCCTCCCCCAAGACATGATTACAGCTTTCCTGGAGGTCAGAGTTCAAACTTTTTCTGATGAGAGTCTCTGCCAGACAATCTCAACAGATCCTCACAATAGGTTTGGGTTTGACCCGTATCCTCCCTCGCCATCGGAGCCAACTCACCACCAGGTGGTGATTGATTGACAGCTCCGATCCTCTCTTCACGCGAGTGTTCAAGACAAGTTTATTTTCCAAATAAAATATATTACATATATTGTAAAAATACTACTAGGTAATACTACCTTTATCCATTTTCCGACCCTCTGGTTCGTTTGTGCCCATTTCCAGCTTTCTTCAGGCGCTAGGCTGGGGTACACCCTGGAGAGGATAGCAGTGGATTGTATTTCACATACAAATATTGCACTTATCCATTGTTGAATCACAATCATCTCCACAAAAGGAAAATATCTACCAAGTCGATTTCCTCCTTCTCCTCTCGAAGAACACAAACTATATGGCTTTGTGGTTCTCAGTGTATTGGCTACAACTCGCTATATAGCATTATTTTGCGTGAACTAGCGAGATCTCCTGAGTCCTTGCTGCAACAGTTACACATCACAGACGCCACAGTGGGGATTGATGAACAGCGAATTACACAGCAGTTACGCAGTCAAGGCATTAGGGAGTAGTTACGCATCCAGTGGAAATCCGGTGTAAGGCAGCAACAACAGTACATCAGTGCAGGGCTAGCAGACTTATGATTTATGTTTTATGAGATTTCAAAATAACTTTATATCAATCTTTTATGAGTATCTACAACCATATTGTCAGACACATGCAGGTTTTGTTCCAAGCTGTTTATAGGTATTGAGATACATCATTTGTACAATTCATACCGTAAGTGAGAAAAATCTTTATTATAACCCAATGATTCCCGTTGTAGTAAATTAACTGATCCAATCTGCCTAACATAATGTATGTAGTTATATTGGATCATTAAAGTTATTAGTTCTTTAAAAAAAAAAGTTTTTCATTTTATTTGTGATTGAGAAAAGTTAATAAACATATTCAGTTTGCTAATTGTGATGTTATGAGGTTGACTGGAACTGGCAAATCATTAAGGTTGTAATTTGTGAGGCCTTTAATTACAAGACATGGTCATCAAAGGGTGTGATTAGAAACAGCTTTGATCGTCTTCATTATTACGTCGTTATTCTTTAAGTTATGGACCGTTTTCTTTCACGTTGCACGCTTTTGCAATATAGTTACTTTGGCACATAAAGGGTTGTTTATGTGGTTTTCCTTGAATATTCATTGTTATATCAACAGGTTGTGTTCAATGCTGGAGTTTCCTCATCACATTCTCAGCCTCTCCTCCGCCTCTTGATAATATCAAACACTGACAAACTACATAATTAGTATCTGGCAGAGAGGCCCAGGGGTCTTTCTCATGCCTTTCTTATAATTGAATCTGATATTCACTCTTTAGCAAGATTTTGCTAACCTTTCATTGACATTTAGACTATAAACTCCTGATCCAAGGACAAGACTAATGGAGCTCAGAAGGCTTGTTAAACCTTCTTAAGTTTAAGTCACTTGAGAAGTAGCATCCATGTCGAGTATCATCAATCACGCTTTTCTTATCTTTGTCAGGCATTTCCAAATGAAGTGCCCCCTTTGACCGTTTTAATAATGCACCATTAATGATATTCATAAGTATATCCGTCTCTTCTTTTGATCATTTTGTGGGAAGGAAAAGATGAGAAAGGGACATTGTAATGATTTGATGATTTTATTTTGTCACGTCTTTTCAAGAACAGATGGTCCTAGCCACCTGGTCTTTTACCATGTTGTTTTGGAAAATGCCATTTATATAATATCTGGCCTCGTTAATTTATTTAGAGAGATTGAGATTAAAAAAGAAGTATTGCCCTTGTTTCAATACACCTGCATACCCAATAAAGAATGTGCTTTGACAAGTATGCTTAGTTTAATTACAAAAAGTATAAGAAACCAAAAGATGACACCGCAAATTATCTTTAAACACGTGTAAATCTACAACACTGGGTGGAGTCGGGTCTGTTTTATTAATATATTATCTTTGTACTGTCAGAGTGTAGAAATGCTCTTTAATCACCAATAAAGTTCTTGCCCACTGCTTTTTTTTTTTGGACTATCAGTTAGATGACATTTTTAAAATTGTGTTTAATCAAATAATGAACCAATTTTTAATCTTTATTGTTTTTTTTTTCTTTTTAAAAGCAAGTTCACTTGTCAATTTAAAACATTTTAAGTGTTTTATGCCAACAACAATGGCAACTAATTTTTATTACACATTGGTACATGTTTCTATTTTATGCGTCATTTAAAGCAAAACTAAGTAACTTGCGCTTAGCGCTCCCCCTAAAGGTCCCTTTTGGTTATGTCACTGTCGTAAACAC
Source organism: Gouania willdenowi (assembly GCF_900634775.1). Taxonomy (NCBI): domain Eukaryota; kingdom Metazoa; phylum Chordata; class Actinopteri; order Blenniiformes; family Gobiesocidae; genus Gouania; species Gouania willdenowi. The sequence continues at coordinate 23,380,338 of NC_041054.1, forward strand.
CGCGCCCCCTGCCCCACCCCACAGCTACATACACACCTTTGCTCTCCCAAGACGGTAGCAACTGATCACTGAAATATCCTAATACATCAGTGACACTAAGGGTGTCACATATAGTTCCATGTGATCATGTGAACTGTATAAGGAAGAGAGACAAGTAAAATAAATGAATGATGTGGGAGCAATACGGAAGGGAGTGTGGAAATATGTGTGATGTGTTTGTTTGCTGACAAAGCGGCTCTGAAAATGGATGGATGGATGGATATTTGTGTGTGTGCTGCCAGATGGCGCATTGGGTTGTGAGTGTGTGTGCATGCCTGTTGCCGTGACGACGTGTGTGTGATTGCTGTGTGTTGCTGCTGAGCTGTCACTGCATAGAGTTGCTCCGTTCGTCGGACAAAGGTCTTTTCTGCCTTTTTTTTTACCTGCTCCTCCATGATATAAGTTTGAGAAAAGTGAATTTGTAGACAACTGTGTGAGCATTAGTTTGTATTGAGCTGCCATAAGCAGTGCTTTTTGCCACCGGGTCGGAGACAGGGAAAGTGGAAAGTAGAAAGGGGATATTTCAGGCTGTTGCTTGGTGAGTTAAGGAACTTAGCAACGTTTATTCTTTGCTACAATGTAAAAAGTGGAAAAGATTACGTTTTGAGCACCAAGGACATGAGGGTTACCTGTGCTGTTGTATTATGTATGTTGAGCTTAACCTCTGAATTTATTCATTGATCGCCTTTCATTACTCAGTCATGGGATGATTCTGGAATGTGAAAGTCTGATTAGATCTTATTGTAATATGGCAGCCTTTCTTTTGAAAAGACTGAATTTGACATTTGATACCTGCACAATTGTTGCATTACTTGACCCTGTATAGTGTAAATAATAAAGTATGAATGTATGAGATGCATAAAAGTATGCTTAAGGGCATCTACCACTAACACCGGTTACAGTTTTGGAAGCCAGTTGTTTCCATTACCCTTAGAAATGAGCACAATCTAAATAGCACTATAAAAACTGGTAATGTAAACACTCGCATTTTTTAAAAACACTCAAATAGGACTAAAAAGGTTTCATGCTTTCATGAGGAGGAATTTCAGACGTTTCGATATTGAAATGTGTTGCAAAAGCGCTATTTTCCGCAAATACACATCACAGAACGTGACGTACCTGGTCACATGACCGGAGTGTCATGTGTCTAATAAGTCATTAGTGAATAACGGAGAACCACATGAGGGGGTATGAGAAAATATGCAATAAAATAAAATGTAAATGTCTAACTTAAAGACAAACAACGTGAAATTTACAATAAATATGCAATGTTTTGACTTGTATATGAACTGTAAGTATATTAAATAAACACACATGCTTCATATACGCATTTATGTTTTTATTTAGGCTGTTAGGTTATAATTTAGGAATTAGGGCTGGGCGATATATCGAGATTCAAGATGTATTGAATTTTCTACAGCTGCACCTCCTCTCACCAGTCGGTCAAACTCCTGAAGTTTGCAGACGACACGACCATCATCGGTCTCATCGCTGATGGAGACGAGTCCGACTACAGGTGGGAGACAGACCGGCTGGTGTCCTGGTGCAGCCAGAACAACCTGGAGCTCAATGCTTTAAAGACAGTGGAGATGATAGCAGACTTCAGGAAGAACCCAGCCCCCCTCACCCCCCTCACCCTGGGAGACTCTACAGTGAGCTCTGTAGAGTACTTCTGCTTCCTGGGGACCATCATCACTCAGGACCTCAAGTGGGAGCTGAACATCAGCTCCCTTATCAAAAAAGCTCAGCAGAGGATGTACTTTTTGCGGCAGCTGAAGAAGTTCAGTCTGCCAACAAAGATGATGGTGAACTTCTACAGCTCCATCATCCAGTCCATCCTCTGCTCCTCCATCACCATCTGGTACGCTGCAGCTACGGCCAAGGACAAGGCCAGACTGCAGCGTATCATCCACTCTGCAGAGAAGGTCATCGGCTGCAATCTGCCCTCCCTCCAGGACCTGTACGCCTCCAGGATTTTGAGGCGTGCAGGAAAGATTGTGGCCGACCCCTCCCACCCCGGTCATAAACTGTTTCAATCTCTCCCTTCTGGTAGGAGGTTTCGGTCCATCAGGACCAGAACCTCCAGACACAAAAACAGCTTCTTTCCCTCTGCCACCATCCACATGAACACACCCCAAGTCACCCACTGAACCCCCCCCCCCCCCACCCGATCACCACCTCCACCAGCTTGATACCTGCTGCACTGTATATATATATATTTATATTTATATTTATCCTATTTATCCTTTATTCTCTATCTATCCTTTATTTATCCCTCATCCTTTATATTTATCATTATTATTATTATTATTGTTGCTGGGTTGTGCTTTGTTGTTCTGTTTTTATTTCTTTTATTTCTTTTTGTTGCTTGTTTTGTGCACCAACCACCAAGTCAAATTCCTTGTACTGTCCTCAAAACTGTACATGGCAAATAAAACATTTCTGATTCTGATTCTGATATTGCATATATCAATATATATACCATATATATGTATATATTTTAGCTTATTTTGTTTAAAAATACTTGTTTTAGGAGTCGCTGCTGTTACTTCTCAGAACAACATGTAAAGCTCAGATGGATTAATGAGTGCGTCCTAACCCAGACCTTCCCCATAACAAGCCACACTACAGAACTCACTCACACATGCTGTCCCTTACAGGAGAAAATGCCAAAAGTGACAGATATTGTGCAGCTGTTCGTTAATAAATGAGCCTGTGTCGCATTTTGCATCAGCAAATTTAACCCAGAATTGTCTTTCTGTTCAAACTTCATTTGATAAAATTATCAAGATTTATATCATATATCACCATTTTGAGAAAATATATTGATATATGTGTTTTGGTCCATATCGCCCAGTTCACAGCATTTCAACGTTAATAAAGGTCGACCTACCAGATTCTAATCACCTAATTGTATTCAGTAAGTGGTTGACAAGTGGCTATTTTAGATTTCTTGTACACTTGTCTTATAATATCAGGGATACTGGAACTTAATTGGGGTGGTGGGACGAATTGTAGAGGACACCATAGAATTTCCCTTATTTTCAAATCCAAAACATGACAAGTATGCTATGGTCTCATACACCTGTTACTACCCTTGATGTCAGTTTAGCTTTTAGTTATCTTAGCTTTAGAGCGGTGAAGAAAAAGCAATGCAATTGAGTTTTTCTCCAGATATGGCAAGTCAGTAATGTGCTTCCACAATGAGCATCTGGTGGCAGAGATTTTTTCTACTCGCGCGTCGTATTATATTTTCTAGTCAAGTCATCATTTCAAGCTGTCTTTTTTTGCCCCACGATGACTTTTTCCTGAAGACAGACTCTTGTACTGTGGCACTACTTGGTATAAAAATTGACAAGTCATTTAAAGTCTGTATCACATTTAGAGGAGATAATGTAATGAAATGGATCTAGCTTTTACTAATAATTGGGACTGACAGGAAACGTGGAGATGGAAGGTGACAGAAGGTCTAGGGTCAGGGAGTGAAATGATTGTGGGTAGAGTGGGGTGATGTAGAGTTGTCAAACTAGATGAGCTTCACAACAGCTAATGAGCGGGAGTGATAGAGCTGAGCAGTGACAGGGCAAAATACAGAATGAGAGTAGGACAGGTAGCAGAAGGACCATCTGACTGACTAAGGACTCCAGTCTCTCCTGCGTGTAAGTCAGAAAAGCTGTGCAGTGGCGCTGTTTCTGGCTGCGCGCTATTCTACCCCTGTACTTAGTTTAGTCAGTGCGCGCCTTGATTCCAGTTACGCACGGTGGGCGTTCCCATTCAAATCTGGCTCTGTTACAATTGAAGACACACGGACTCTAAGAATCTATTCAAACTGACAATGTCACGCTGTCACGGGATTGTCTACAAGCAGGCCAATAGATTGACCATCAGCATTTCTAATAAGTTCACATTATTAGTTGTAGACAGGCCAAAATGTGTTGTACTTCATTATATTTTACCCATACGTCCACTCCTTTTCCTGGGAGGGCGGTGGGTGCTGCGTCACAGAGCTGATCAGCTTGTTACAATGAAACTCTGACAGACGTGAGACTGATGTCCATTTATTTTAACACTGTGTATAACATAAAGCCACATTTTGATCCACTACAGAGTAAATAAGAAGTGAAACAGTGATGACAATTGACGACTAATGCGCGCTGATCATTTCTGAATGCAGGAATGTAGGAAGTTAATAAAATCAGGCTTTCCACACAAACAAACATTATTCTGTCGTTAGTATGAGGGGGAAATAGGAGAGATTTTAACTGTGGTTTGGACAGAAGAATGCGGCCGATCTGCACCATGCAGTAATCTGATCAAATCAACCTGTTACATTGTTTACCAACACAGGCTTTTCAAATTAAAAGTGTGCGTTAAAATTTTCACGGATTTTAATGACATTTAAAAGCGTTGGGAAAATTCCATGTTCCATGATTTCTAGACAGTCCCTAAAAAAATGACATCATGGCCCAGTCCGCCTCCCTGGCTTCAGACCGCCTTCATTCACAGACTACGGTAATATCACAGGAGATGCTGATCAGACAGATGGTCTGTTTGGGTACCTGCTTCAGGAGGCAGATTGATCATGGATGGGTTAGAGATGTAATGTCATCAGTGGTGATTGAATTTAGAGACTAAAAGCTTGGACTACGTAGCAAAGTCTAATTCTTTTTGATATTCTTCAGACTCTGAGAGAAGTTTCACATCATTTCTTCATTAATTAGCTTGAATCTACCTCATTGATCTTAGCTGGCATTCCATAATTTGCCACAGCCAAATCTTAAAATGACTCCAGCTAATGGTTTGGTAGCGGGAGACACTCCAGAAATGGACTGGAGTGCTTCTCTTGTTTTGTGATAAGTGAACATCCATTTTCCAACAAACTTGCTCCTTTGCAGGGTCGCAGGAAAGAGTGAACATGTAGTGAATGAATACTGTTTTAGGCTTCCAAAAGCAAACACTTATCTTTAGTATGTAAAGTAGGTTGTCTTCTAATCAAGAGGTTGCTATATTTATTTGCTTGTATACTGTAGAAGTGCCCTTTGGCAGGACATTGATCCCCAAGTTACCAATAAATGATTAGTAGTGGCTCTACTGCTATTGGTAAGTGTGGTTAGGATTATTTATTTCAGCTGCTTCCCATTTCTGCACATACTGTACAGCCTGGACTATTATATAGGAGTTGTTTTTTTCCTGTTAGTGTATTAGTCTTCCTTCGTCTTGCTTATCGGTGCTGGGGGTGTTTGGGTTCTATGGTTGGCTCATTTATATCTCACTTTGACTGCAAACTTTGTTTCAGTTTGTAATTTTGGTTCTACTTTTATAAGCTTTATTAGATTTCAACTAATATGTTTTCTTCAAAGCTTTTTTACTAAATATCACAAGATTCAGAAGAAATGTAAAGGCAGCATCATCATTAAGCAAAAAGGCCAGCATCCTAATTAAGCTACTATATTTACATTATCACTACCTGCTAAGTGTGACATTGATATAGATTACCATCCCATACATAATCATTAAGTCCGTGTGTATTGAGTCCCTTGTTGGCAGAGAGATGTTCTGAGGTTAAAGCAGAAAAATGTTGGTTATTGGTTGTATCTTATTGATTGTCCTACAGACACCAGCTGATGTCCGTCAGGCAGTAACGGCACAGCACCTGCCTGTATATTGGTGGTAGCTGCACATTTACTGTAAATAAAATAGGAGATAATGATTTGAAAGAAACGTTTCCTTGCCTGTAGGAAATACTATACATTTTTTGTTTTTGTACACAAATCACTACAACTATTGATTTACAAGCACAGGTAATATGGGAATACTTCTGTCTCAGCACTCCATCAGCATAACTCACAATTATCTGGATTGTTCTGCTGTAATGAACTCACATTTGTCTGCACAAAGAACATGTTTAACAAAACCAAGGGAAAAGAGAGTTTGATGACAAGTGGCATTTAGCATACAAACGTGAAAATTAGAAGATGAAGGGTTCGGGGACCCAAATTCAGAGGGGTATGAAGGATGATGGGAGAAACCCAACAAAGTATAGAATACTGGTGGATAAAAGTTTAAACTACCAGGAACTGGATAGGGGATACATTACAAAGGCAATGAACCAATCAAACACCCTGAGTCCAAACACTTTCTAAATTTTTGGGCGACCGTGGCTCAGGTAGTAGAGGGTCGTTCTGATTGAGAGGTTGGGGGTTCGATCCCAGTACCTGACTGTGTGTCGAAGTGTCCTTGGGAAAGACACTGAACCCTAAGTTGCTCCCAGTGGTCGACTAGCGCCTTGCATGGCAGTCCTGTCCCACTGGTGTGTGAATGTGAGAGGGATTGGGTGAATGAGCTGATATGTAAAGCGCTTTGAGACTGCTTCTGTGTGGGGATAAAGCGCTATATAAATCAAGTCCATTTACCATTTGATTAAAGGTACTTGAAATTAAGGAACACCTGAGTGGAAAGAGAAGGAAAGAGAGAGGAGCTTAAGCCCAAAATACAGACAAAACTCATAATTAAACCAAATGAAGAAGAACAAAACAAACCTTAATCAACAGATGTAAAATGAAACACAACTGATAGATAACCCAATAGAGGCACCAGCAACCCCTGCGACCCTGAAAAAAGAAACAAGCGAGTCAGAAAATGGACGGAAGATTAGACACATTGTGGCATTTTACAAATTCTGTAAATTCCTACTTCAAAGTCATCAATCAGTCAATAGTCACTGATAAACATATGTTTTTCAATGGATAGGAAATTATACAATTCATTAAAATACCATTTTGTAGAAAACAATCTTCATTGCTTTTTGAATTTCCGCACACTCTGGAGTTAATGAACTTGGACAGGCATTAGCTACAGTCACTCTAATCTCCACACGTGTTGACATTGACAACACGTTGAGTCATTGTGTGTTTATTTGGGTGTGGTTAGAGTTTCCATTCCAATTAATCACTCATCACAAAACATGGACAGAGTAAAAATTCTGGAGCCACCATGAAAACACAAGGGAAAGACTCGTGGACTGCATTAAAGCTGTGAATCACACAAAGCTATTTCACCTTAATCTGTTTAAAATGACCTAAAATAGAAATGTGGTTTTCATTTAGTCAATTGTGTGCCCAACCTAATTAGTGTTTAGCACCAGTTATTTATCTTATCAAAATCCATAAATATTAGCATTTAAATTTGCACAAGAGAACAATGTGACATCCTCCCCCCACAGTGTGAAAGCCCGCTCTGATGCAAGTACAACACGTTGGCTTCATATGATCATCATCCTCCACAGCTTGAGTCACACATTATTGTGTTCAGCATTGTTTCTATTCTGGCACACACCCCAACAACTAAAATTAGACACATTTAACTTCAGTGTTGTGAACGGAGTTGTAATTAAAATGGTGCCCAAATCTAACTGACATAGCAACTGAGGAGGAGCGTTATTAACTAATTGCCACAGATCTACAGTTTTGGCCAAATCTTTTTCTTGTAATGTACCTTTGGGTTTTACATGATTAAAAAAAAATACTAGTACTGATTGAATAATTTTGGGGTTTATTTGATAGCTGTCAAAGTGAACGCATTAGCTTATTAACGTTGCTTATCTAACTTGCATTAATTGCAATTTTATTTAATTTTCTAAGGCATCCTCCTTCGTCCTATAGACCCCTATACAAATGTAAACAATATACAATGAGTGCGCCCAGCCAATAAGCTTTGACTTCCTGTTCTTGAGACTGTCAATCAAAGTGAATGAGGAACTGTGCACGGAAACAAGGCCACGCGTCACACGTTTTCAGAATCTCCGGATATCAGCTTTAAGTACGCTAGAGAATCATGTGAGGTGAGACGAGTGTTAGGCATTCTGTTCACATGGCCAGCCCAGTGTATAAATGTCATTTTGGACAAAAAATGGTCCGGATTGGGTGATTTCAAACAATTTCTTGTTAGTCATATGTGCCCTCCAAGATACAATGATCGTCGATCTTAAAGATCGTGTGTGAAATGCACTCAAACCATCCTCCTGGGCCTGTTGGTTGTTCAGCATTCACATCCATAGAGCAAAGCACTTAGTAGAGAAGTTTCTGGCCTTTGTTTGAACTGTCAGAACCCTATTATCCCAAACACGTTTTGACAGTTTCCCAAAGATAGTAGCAGTAGCTTTAACTGGACACATATTAAGACAGAGTAGAAGTCTTAGCCAAATAAGTAAACCCATTTACACTTCGAGTTATCATTTTTGAAAATTGAATTATCATGAGATTGAGATCGTTTTACTGTCTTTTTAGGCTTATTGTAAGTCCAAACTCCTTACAGGCTTAGGAGAGGCTATTCAAGACATCTTGCAGCGGATTTCCTGAAGAAGCAAACAGTGCTGCATCGTCAGCGGAGAAGAATTTGCAGACATGCACGTCGTCTGTTCAGATCTGAGCATACGACGTGCGTTCGACCATATTCACACAAACTTTAGTATTTATCATGTTTGTCCTGAGCGTACGCTACGATCAGATCTAACGTCAGGTCTGACCTCGTGTACGCAAATCTGAGTGTGTGGATTTGTAGTTCAGCACAGCAAAATCTGACTGAGACTGAAAATAATGTATTAAATAAGCCTCAGCTGCCATTTGAGGAGACACACATTCAGAACAGATCAAAACAGATTATTAAAACAAATTAAACAAAATTAAATGAATTTCATGTTTTTCCTTTCACGTAATACCGTAAAAGGAAAACAGTATTTTCCTGGTAAACTGCTACCGGAGTGCATAGGTTCACTCAGTGCACACACACACACACACGCACACGCACACACACACAAGACGTGCTGCTATGCTTTGTGCCTGAGAATGAGGGGCTGTACGGTGGAATAGGACCTCATTCATGCTTTTAAATGTAAATCGTTCCTTAAACTTTAACAAATGCGCTGCATTAATTGGTAATGTGATGAATTATAGGTGAAATTTGCTGAATAAACACAGACAAGGGACAAAAACATTTAGTCATTTTATGGCTTTTTTTTAAGCATTTCAGTCGTTATTTTCTTAAAATGTGATATTTATTGCCTAAAGCGTGCAGACCGAGGTTGATATGAATGTCATATCCGTGTGTCTCCAGGATCTCTGCTGTGAAGTTGCGCGTAGCGCACACAGCCAGACATCACCTGCTTGGTAACTGATCCTCTTCCACATAGCGGTTAAATTTACTTCTTAAATTCCAGTTTTTACATGTTCAAAAAGCACTGCTTTATTTTGCTCCACCTCAGATGTGAGGATGCCGATTTTCATCTTGAAAAAGCTTGTTTTCTTGTTTGACCTCAGTGGGCGGGGCCTCCGAAACAGGAGGACGTAACATCTTTATGACGATCGAATTCAGCCGCCGCATTTATCAACACCCGATTATTTGTATGCTGGGATTGATGTCCTGTCGTACAACCAAAAGTGAGCTCAGATTTGCACCCGTTTTTCATGTAAGGTTTTCATGTTCTTGCACTTTAGCTTTAGCGTGTGTGTGTGTGTGTGTGTGTGTGTGTGTGTGTGTGTGTGTGTGTGTGTGTGTGTGTGTGTGTGTGTGTGTGTGTGTGTGTGTGTGTGTGTGTGTGTGTGTGTGTGTGTGTGTGTGTGTGTGTGCGTGCGTGCGTGCGTGCGTGCGTGCGTGCGTGCGTGCGTGCGTGCGTGCGTGCGTGCGTGCGTGCGTGCGTGCGTGCGTGCGTGCGCGCGTTAGTGCTATAACCGGTGTGGACGCTCAGCACCCAGTGTGTGTCAGAAGAGTAAAAACGACCATTGTTCTGCAACTACCTGCAGATACGAGCCCCCGTTGAGCTAAATATATCTGCTTCCTTGTAAAGAAAATGTTCATTTTAACATAACAAATTCTGAACATTTGTTTTTGTTTAGCACAATACATTTGCTGGAACAGAGTTGCTTATACGTTCCATTCGTATTGCCATGATATAATACAGAGTTCCAGCAAATGTTTTACTTAGGAAGGTTGTCTAATTAATTGCGGCAGTAGTTCATTTACAAAAAACAAAACAAAAGCAAGTGTTGTTGACTTTTCTAATTTAACTTAAATTACAACATTAAGAGTGATTTGTGTATGAAAAGATAGCTTTTTTTTTTTTTTTTTTTTTTTTTTTTTTTTTTTTTATTAAATAAAAAGAATGAGTCTGGATCCTTGGTATCACTGCAGGTGGCTGAAATAACTTCACTCAGACATTGATTGCCACTCTTCCAGAGGAGGAAACAATAAACTTGCCGGCAGCTCTTGTGTCAGTGTTCAGCACTGACAGTTGATTACCTCGGTGTTCCTGCTTCACACTGATAATTTACACACAAAGTTAAGCCTGGGATCTGCATACCAATGTTTGCTCTTTTAGAAGTTTGACTTTGTGTGAGTCAGTGGGAGGAGATGGGAAGAGACGTCTGTCAATGGACCATCCCACTGAGGTGACGGGAATCTAACTGAAGTGTTGTTGGTGGCATTCCTGACCAACTCGAAGTAAAAGGAAATTCAAGAGCTACACTTCCCAAGTTACGTTAGGGAATAGCAGATGAAAGTTATGAACAGTGTTGGGAACTTTACTTTAAAAAAGTAGTTAGTTATAGTTACTCACTACTTGTTCAAAAAAGTAACTGCGTTAGTAACTGAATTAGTCTATAATAAAAGTAACTCATTACCAAGGAAAGTAACTATTTGCGTTACTGTTAAAAAAAAAAAAAGTTGCTATATGTCAAAGAATTGCATGCCTGTATGTCGCGTGCGTTGGCATGTCGCATTAGGCAATCATAATCGCTCACCTTCTTTTTTTTTTTTTTAGGATTTTTTTGTATGTATTATTTATATGACAGTTGCTTGACAGGAAAGGGATCAGAGAGAGCAGGGAATGACACGCAGCAAAGGGTCCCAGGCCGGGAATCGAGCCTGGACCGGCTGCAGGTGAGGAACTACAGCCTCCGTACATGGGGCGGGCGCTCAACCCACTGAGCTACACACCACCCCCACCTTCTTTTTAACCCGCCTTCTCTTGCTGGCACATGTGTAAAAACACTGGCTCTGATTGGCTACCATGAAACATGACGCCGCCTAAGCCAATCATAATCGCTCACCTTGTTTTTAACCCACCTCCTCACTACAGCTGAGTAAGAAGCCGGGGATGCTTTCGGATCACAGTTTATTCAATCATTACATGTAACGCACCGCATTTAACGTTCAGTAACGATAACGGCGTTGTAACGGCGTAAACAGTAATTAGTTAGATTACCCCGTTACTGAAAAACAAACGCCATTACATAATGCCGTTATTTTAAACGCCGTTATTCCAAACACTGATCATGAATGCAGTGAAAGTTATTTTTTGGACTATCTGTTGCTTACATTTAGTGCTGCTAGCTGCCTTTAAACAGTAACTAAACCTCTGTTTCTTCTGATGTACCACTAGGTGGGAAATTCAAAAATACCTTGGTTATGGGCGGGGCTCCTAGCAGTTAAGACACGCCCAGTCTATACTATAAAATCTCCAATGAGCAATCTATGCTATCCTAACTAGCTACTCATTAATCAATATACCTCTCTATTCACTCTTCTCTCAATCCAACCTACTCACCACAGATTGTAGAGCCCACAGGTGCTAGTTTTATAAAAGGGGCGGGGCCAACAGTGCTTTTTAGTGACACAAGATGGTCACAAAACGTCACATGATCTTATTCTCAGCCAATAGCTAAAATCTATTGTAATAGCTGGATTTCAACCCATAGAGGGCAGTCACACTAATGTTGAGCGTTGGACCAGAATCAATCAACAGCACTACTTCATACACAAATATGTTTGTATTCGGTAGAAAAAAGAGGTTTTCGGGTTTAGTTGCTCTTTAAGAACAAACTCAAGTGAAAATGTGTAATTTGTTTTTGATGCAGAAGTTTGCACGCCTTCTTATTGTCATCCTTTTGTTCAAGTATTTCCAACATATATAACATTGTGCCTGAAACCATATCATCTTGAACCACTAGCTGAGATGTGATTATAAAAAGGAATTACATCAGTTAATACACCAGTCAAATATGTTCCTTAAGATATAGTCTTTCTGACTTGGTTTACGCCAGATTACAATCCAAGAAATTAGAATAAAATGCTTAAGGTCCCATGTGAAACAATGGTAAGAATAATTTTGTCTTGTTGCTGTCTTTATCATTATAACATTAATGGTTATTATCCGCTGGTTTTCATAGGAGCAGTGAATTTATGGGTTTAAATCCAGCTGGTAGACTTGCTGTCCAAACGTGTGCACTCCTTTGTGCTGAGTCAGCTGAGATATGCTAAAGAATTTCTTGAATCTGCACAGGATTCACCAGTTCAAAGTATAAAATGAGATGAACCAGGGTAAAGTGCTTAGTCAGCTACGCCATTCAGTGCACAAAGTAGATTTACAAGTTAAAACTATAACTGTTGGAAGTTTTTAAGACATGAATACAATGTTTTGCTGTATAAAAATGCTCATAATCTGGTGCTGCTGGGTCTTTAGTAGTCAATTCTGTCTAATTTCAGTATGTTGAAAAGCTACAACAAAGGCTGCCATTGGTCAACACGTCTGATTGTAGTTTTCCTACTCTTGTGATCACGATGTTGATGCTTTAAAATAGTTCAAATTCCTTTATTAAAAGTACTTAAACTTTATCACTTAACACTTGGTCCATTTTTTTTACAAAGCAGTGCAGCGGATAGAATTTAGTATGAAATTGAATACATACATTGTAAGCAAGACTGTTTTATTGACTGTTCACAGAAATCTTGTAACTATTGTTATCGATTTTTTTCTTCCGTCACAAAATGTTGGCGCGTTTCAACTCCTTCAGTGTTTGATCGAGTTTGACAATTAAAATATTTATTGAAAACGTGCCAAATGTTCAGCACAGCAGTGCTTGTACTTTTGTGATTTGTAACTTTTATGAAAAAAATTGTATCTAATTTTTTATTTAAAAATTTCACCGTTCATTTTGATTGGGAATTTCAGCGTTTTTAGATTTAACGGCTTCAACTTTGAACTTCATCTCTTCAGCCATTCTTCAATGGATTTCAACCATTCGACTTTGAAAATATTCTGCTCTCTGTTGTCTTTTCAACTGTTCAACTTTTCTCTATTTTTAACTGTTTTTTAACCTACAGCCCTTCAACAGCTCCGATCCCAATGTTAGTGAACAGCTCGTTATGTTAGAGTGAAGCGGTCCAGTTTTTACCTAAAAATCTTTGCAAACAAAATATTATTGCTATGCTAATGCTAAGCAAATACTAGCTAATACTATTGCTAAGTTAATGCTAGGCTAATGTTAATGCTAGGTTAATGCTAATTCTCGGGTAATGTTAATGCTAGCTAATGTTAGGTTAATGCCAATGCTAGCAAATGTTATTGTTAATGTTAGGCTAATGCTAGTAAATGTTATTGTTCATGCTAGGCTAATGCTGCTTGTAAATGTTAATGCTAGGTTAATACTAATACTAATCCTGGGATCCAGTCGACAGAGGTGCTGCCCCAGCCCTAGCAACGGGAAAGAAATGGAAGCCATCTGTAGCGGTAGCGGTGGCAAAGACTGCCCTTAGACACCGGGAGATTGTGGGAAGTGTCCAACATGGCAGAGGGGGCCTTGGCTTGAAAGCAACAACGCCCAGATGGCAAAAGGCTACTCCAGCTGAATGGCGGCACATGGTGATAGAGGAGGTGCGTCGCCAGGAGGAAGCACCCAGATGTGCCAAGGCAGTCTCCCAAGCGAAGCAAGGTCGCTGGATGAAGTGGGAGTGTGTGGAAAAGAGGAAAATCACTTGGAATGAGATTTGGAGCATGGAGTCTGTTAGGCTGAGTTTCCTGATCAGATCCACACACAATCTCCTGCCCTCTCCGAACAACCTACATCTCTGGTATGGAAAGGATCCAGGCTGTCTCCAATGTGCAGCCCCTGCAACCCTCAAACACATCTTGGTGGGTTGCAAGACCAGCCTAATTCAGGGAAGATACACCTGGCGCCACAACCAGGTGTTGAAGTGCCTGGCTGATAAAATTGAGGAAAAAAGGGTAACCACAAACGCTAAGCCTCTAAATGCACAAACTACCTTTCCACGGAAGACTATCGTCCAGGAAGGGGAAAAACAGAGGACCAAGCCATCACTTCCAGACTCAAGCCCACTGAACGCAGCCCAGGACTAGGAAATGCGTGTAGATCTCAACCAGAGGCTGACTTTCCCACCTGAAATTGCAAGGACCAACCTTTGCCCAGACCTCGTCCTCTGGTCCAAGTCCTGCCGCTGCGTCTTCATCGTTGAGCTTACAGTTTCATGGGAAGAAGCTGCGATACACCAACCTAGCAGCTGAAGCAGGGGGGCGGGGCTGGAACGTGAAGGTGTGGCCTGTGGAGGTGGGATGTAGAGGCTTTGTAGCTTGTTCCACCACAAGACTACTGAAGGAAGTAGGAATTAGAGGACGTGCCCAACGGAAGGCAATAAAATAACTTTCCACTGTAGCAGAACAGAGCAGTCACTGGCTGTGGCTGAAACGTAGGGATGCAACATGAGTTGGTAAATAATGGCAAGAGATGATGGTGGATTATGATCGCTGGGCACCACCATGCGACGCACACCCAGGTTTGATCAGCCTGTGATGGGCCAACCTCGGCAGAGGGTGTATTGTGATAAGTGGCCGAAACACCCAATGAAGTCAGGGCACACAACTGACGATGCGTCAGGGGTGGCGCCCTGCGATCTTTACTAAATTTTTACCCCACCCAAGAGTACCCCAATTGTTGTGCTGAATATTAGGGATTTGTAACATCTAGTCCTATTAAGAATCTAATACTAGTTAATGCTAGGCTAATATTATTAATAGGTTAATGCTATTGGTAGGTTAATGCTAGGCTAATGCAGTGTTCAATGACGTGGTACAGCACCTGCATCCTCACTTACATTTTCTTCAGGAAATAGAAATATTGTAGTTAAAAATGTAATTGTAAATATTTAAACACATTTTATAAAGCTATTGCACATTTTTGTAGTGAATGTAATGTTTGTTTCCTACACTCTGTCCTTTACAACCCAACTGAAACATGTTTAGTAGTTAAGCTCTCTGTGCTGTATGTGAAGCTTGTTACCTTGTCTAATACTGGGTTTTCATTATCCACAACATAATTGCTACATAAAAGTGTCATACCCCCGCAAAGTGTGTGTGTGGTGCGTTATCAGCTCCAGCTACAAACAGCAGCAAGAGGAACATTATGCAGCAGCAGATTGTGTCGTGTGGGTGTGCAGGCAGGGATTTGTTGTCATGTGTCTTTTATTCCTGTTTTTAAACCAAGAAAAAAAAAGACTTTCCCAGCAGCAGCGCCTGTTTGGTTCATGCCAGGGAAATCCTCCCCACGTCACTGCTGCATCTGCGTCATCCAGAGCAATTTTGTGCATCTTTCAACCTCCCACATGATGGCAAGTTAGAGAAGTGAGCAGAGGCATAAAAATAAACATGGTGGTTCCTGAGCCTTCTGGGGAAAAGTTGGGTGTCATCTTCAGCTGCTTGAAGTTTGTTTTAAGTGACAACTTTCTTAAGAACTCTAAAATGCACATTTATGTTATTAATATTAGAAATGTTTGTGTCTTTTTGTCAGGGAACTAGAATGTGAATCTTCCCAAACTGTAGATAAATGGTGGTTTTAGTCTCCCAAATGGTAATTATGTCAGAGGAGGTTCCGCCCCATTACACAGAGATCCGTGTGGGCATCGCTTTCTGCTCTGCAATATTTTCTGTTCGCTGCCAGTGAAAGATATGGGACTTCAAGCTCTGAGTCTGGGGGCGTCTCAATATTTTGGAATTGTGATGCTGTAGGTATGTTTCATTTTCTAACTAACTGGACCACATTTGGCAAAAAAGAGGATATCAGAATATAAAGGAAGACATTGATATGATAGATAGATAGATAGATAGATAGATAGATGCAGTAGATAGATCCTTTTATAATCCATTTTAGGAAATTAAACTGTTGCAGCAGCTCACACAGTCAGCACGTACATACATCTGTCATTCTAAAATAAACAAAAGTGAATACATGTACAGTACAGACATTAACAGTGTGGATAGAAGAAGATAAAATATAAGAGATAAAAGAAGTTGAAAGAAAGCAGGTATTTTTTTTCATTTATTCTTTTTGGGGTCTGTTCTCCCGTCCCGTTTTTTTTGCACGCCTGCAGTTACATACTTCTCTCCTATGTGTATTCTCCGGTCCAGGCTCCTGACACGCCCACTGCGCATAAGTAGAGCAAAACTGTGTAGTCTGTGAACGAAGGCGGATTGAATGAAAGGAGGCGGTGATGTTATTTTTTTGAGCTGTATAGAAATCACGGAACATGGCGTTTTCCCAACTTGTACATGTCTTATCACTCTGTAGTGGATCAATCTGTGACTTTACGTTGGACATAGTATGAAAATAGTTGAATTACTGTGGACAGAAGTCTGTGTCTGTCAGAGTTTTAATTAATCGCGCAGCAGCAGCTGAGTGATCACAGCTGCTGCGCGACGCACGAGTCCGTGTGGCTTCAAATGTAACCAAGTCCATTTTTCTAGTGCAATATAATGTTTCACCTTATGCACTTCTTCCAAGGTTAGAAGCGCGTAAGAGGATAAGGACTTACGCACACCGGAAAATGCGCGTAAAGCCAGACACCCACATTTCAGGGCTGCTCTTCCCACAGTGCGTAACTGGGATGAAGGCGCGCAGTGACTGACTTAAATACAGAGGGAGAATAATGTGCAGCCAAAAATGGGACTGCTGCGTGGCTTTTTGGACTTAATTGCATGTGAGAATATAGCCCTTTGTCTTTAAGATTCCAATCAGAATAAAAACCTGTTTTATATGAGTCATTGGCAACACTGACAACCTTAAAGCTGCACTACCTGATTCTTGAACCATGACAGAGGGGCATGGCTGAATTTGTTTTATCACAGAGATTACTAGAATACACCCTGGCTGAGGTCCCTCATCAATATCTAAGCTGAAGTGTGATGTAGTGACCAACTGGTGCCCTGAAGGTGGCAGCAGCGCACTTTTAGATGTGAGATTAGCCACTGATGCTACCATTAGCTAAAGAGGGAGAAGCAGAAACGAGGGAGAGATTATGATGCTATGAAGTGATATTGGGAAGTATCCAGCATCTCACAGCACCACATACTAACACAAAACATACGTGGACCTGAGTGGATTATTGATAATGCCGCGATCATGAGATAAGACCATCAACTAACCGGGCTAAATGGGTCATCTCTGCGTGTTGGAAGGAAGAGGACATTGATGTCTGTGTGATTGACGGGGGGAGGAGATACAAAATACAGTAAGCAAAACATTCAACTGTGAGCCAGATAGCAAAATAATAATAATTTTGCCATCAAAACCCTGTTATTTTTTTTTTTTAGAAGGAAACCAATGTTCAGATGTTATAGTTTTCAATAAAGCAAAAAAATTGCTTCAAAGTCACTGTTTTCTCAGCTTTTTGCTCTGAAACTGGCGATTTGTGTAAAACTTGCTCTATTCAACTGCTGATTACGGAAGAACTAAACAAGCTACAAACAAGACTTTAATCTTTCAGAATCCGGTGTCAGATTTCAGATTGTTATAGTACAAAGTATTCTGGCACAGACAGGGGTAGAAAATCTGAAAATGGCTGGCACTGAATGCTATTGACTGAAACGGATAATTGTGACAATCAAGCGTCACCTTCTATAGCATCAGCTTCTATAAAGAGCTGATTATGGTCTAATCAAAGGGCTCATCAAGTGTGTGTGTGTATCCCCGTATGTCTCTGCGCGTGCGCAAACTGTGTGTGTCTTATGTGTGTGTGTGAGGTAGTGTTCTGAGGCTCATGGTGGGAGTAGAGCAGTGACTGTTTGTGAGTAATATAGTGTCTGTGGGGCTGTGTGTGTGCTTGTGGGCTGTGTATTGTGTGTAGTTGTTGAGCAGGTGGCGTTCTGTCACTGCAGCCCTGACCGGCTGCCTGAGTGGGCGTGTCTTACTGCATCAGGAGTAACGCCCATAAACAAGGCATGTTTTGAATGTCCCCCCCTAGTGGCAATTAAAGTGAAGTTATCCATGCATCCCTTCATTATTATTTTTTTTATAATCGAGCAGCCCCATGATTTTGTACCACCAACTGTTGCAATATTTGACTCACAAATAAATGAGAAAAGGACTTTAATGGAAACTGCTGAAAAAACTGTCCGTGGCCCCTAATTTAATCGTGCGAGGCATAATCGTAATCTACATTGAATTACCTTTGAAACAATATATCACACGACTATGTTCCTATAAATTTTGAAATTACCGGAAATGGGGGGGGGTGTCCTCGGGTCCCATTTTAAAAAAAAAAAAAAAAAAAAAAAATGGGCTCTGAGCGTTGTTCATGCCAAACTGCATTCTGATGTAACGGAGGAGTAGTCTTTTGGAAAATGGAACTCCTGGAGGTCCGGTGACACGTATGGGGTAATGGGCCCCATTTATATATTGGTATATTTGACTCGCAAATAAATGAGAAAAAAGACTTTGTTTTTTTTTTTTACTTTTGGGGCCTTAAATCAAAAATTGGGCTTTGAGCGTCGATGCGTACACATCCATAGATTTCAACCTGATCCGTTCACGAATAACTGAGGAGTAGCGATTTTTACTATTGTACACAAGAAGAAGAAGAACAGAGTGGCGTTTTTAGTTTTGGTAGCCCAGCCTAAAAAACTGCGTTAGGTCTACGTAGATGGAGAAAAGAATTTCAGCCTTCTAACCTCACCAAGATCAAGTCAAAAAATAGTTCTGAAAGCACTTAAACAGAGTCCAAAGAGTCAACCATCACCTCTTTGCGTTCTGACAGTTGAATCCATCCTTCAACAACATCCCTCACCTGCCGTAGCAGCTGTTGTTCTGTGTCAGCTGTTGAATCACTATTTGTTGTACAGAGGCCAGGTTGGGTCTTCTATTTTTAGATTATTCTGCGAGAACAAAGGAATGATGTGTTCAATGCGCTGTCAAGAGCCATACAATTCCACTAAGCAAATGTTTTAGTAGCAGAGGTTGTATTCCCCCTGTTCAGTCTATACCCAAGCAAAGCAGAGGCTAATGATGCTGTCTTTGAGCTCATTGTTGTGCTCTCTTTGTTTGCTTCAGGCTATTGTTCACTCTGCAACTGCACTACAAAGGAACTTAAGTCAAGCTTGTATTAATTGCCAGATGTGATGTAAGAGTGGGTTGTCAGATCTGTCAAAGCTTATGTAATAAGCATCTAAATGATATAATCATTTTGGTTTAAGACAACTTTCCTTCTTTTAATAGCTCCTAGACAATTACATGTTGTAAATTTCACTACAGACCTCTGGCCAGGCAGGATAAGTGCTGTACTATATATTAAGCTCATGAGCACTCCAGGAATGTCTGCTATCGATTTCACCAAAGGGCTCGATAACAGCCGATTAATTATGACCATATATCAGGAAATTACTCTTCTGGAGGCTAAAATATTAATGTTACATCATATGACATACAGGATTTTGTAAGAATAAAAATGACTAAGAGCTTCTGATCAACGTCGCTGCATGTCAAGGAGCTTAATGTTCCTAAGTGATTTTGAAAGTAACAGGAAGGGAATTGCAATCATTTAAATACAAAGTGCCACCAGTGACCTTATCTTTGGGCAGAGTAAGGTAATAATACTCCGCGTAACAGTAGGTAGGTTAACTAAGTCGTTTAAAATGCTTAACTGAAACTAACTTTAATAAACAGTTCAATTTGTCACAACAAATGTTTATTTAATTGTATTTTTAGACTATTGAATAAACATTTAATTTGCAATCATTCTTAGTTTAAATTCTAAAATGTCTATTGTATTTATAACAAGTCTAAAAAAACTTCTATTTACATGTAATACCCAATGATGACTTCCACTAGGCCCCATTTTGAACTTTCTTCATAAAGATTTAATTTGATGAGCTCATTTAACATCATGTCCCATCTATACCGTTAAATTGCCCTCACCTCAAAGTTAGGTACAGATTGGACAAAATCATTTCTGAAAATGTGTAATCTTTAATATAGTCATCTTGCCTCTGTTTGTATTTAGTCTAAGTCTGTTTTTTGACTTTTTTAAAATTATAAATACTGGGGCAAAATGTTCTGTATCTGGACCAGAAAAAAGAGAAAACCCTGCAGTCCTTCGAGAACCAGGTATATAGAAATTCCCACAACGTTCTACAAACAATATGTTTTTACAACAGGATGATGATACATTGTATTTACAGACACACACACGCTTGAGTATTACTGCAGCTGTTATGATTTGATGAATATTTTGTTGGTTAGCTGTAAGCTGCAGTAGTTTTCTCCTGCTCTGTGTAATGATTGTTAACATTGTTATTTGCAAGACAAGCGTAGATGAAAATGATTTACTATCATATGGATTTATCTGGTTATAGTCCGAGCTCTGCCTGTTGAACACAGAATCAGTTTTATTGCCAGGTATAGTTTCCACAACACGAGGAATTTAAATTTGTTATGGAATTGGTGCATCGATAATTATAGAGGAAAAAAAGACAATATTTTGCAGTTTACAAAAGATAAAAGAACAATTACCATAGATTTAAATGATGTACATTGCTGAGTGTTGTTCATCATTAATGAGAAAATCGTTCACACATTACCAGTGTGAATGAGAGATTAATTACCCTGTTGATTCCAGTTTTTAACTATCAGGGAATTGTGAAAATGAACAACAATAAGGAAGTTTCTCAAACAACTTTGACCATCACTCTATGCTTAACCTGACTTTGTGATAGCAAGCTTGACCTAGATCGTGTTGATGAAGGTGAGTGAACTATAGCTCAAATTAAATGCCTGTGTTTATGTTTTATGTATCTCTAACAGGTGATGGCCTGTTTTTATGGCTTTTATGATTTGTTAACACATCTTGACTGATTTGGTTTTCAATAATAAAAAAAAAAAAATCAGAAAGGTTTGCTTCTATGTTACATGTGTAGATAATACCATTGTGGCTACAGCTATTGTCGAGAAGTAGATTGTCATTAGTCTTCTTGTCACACGCGGTATCTTCAGCATGATCTTTTTGACTTTGTGTAAATGAAAAAGAAAAAAAACAACATTATGAGCCCTCTGGCTTTGTTGAATCAAGACTGAGAACAAGATGTGCTGATTTATGTATCATCAAAAGGTGTGATGTCATTGGAAGAAAGCAGGGGGAGGCAAAAAAACCCCAAAAAACAGACTGCAACATATGTTGACATCTTGTTCAGGAATATGACTAAAATATAACATTCCTTTAAAGTGTAGAAAGTGAAGAACAAACTCTAAAGTCTTCATCTCAAAGTTCAAAGGTCCAGTTTTCTTTTTTTTCACCCATCTCCAATTGTTCTAGGAACCCCAACAATATAGTATTCAAAGTTTATTTTTCCAAATGTACCTATTCTGCGGAGTTTCAGGACTCTGAAAAGTCACTTTCTCAACCACTAAATATAGGCTGTTTTAGGGCACTGAAGTCGTCTCAAAGCACTTTACAATATCAGCTCATTCACACATTCACTTCTCACATTCACACACCAGTGGTGCTCGTCGACCACTGGGAGCCACTTAGGGTTCAGTGTCTTGCCCAGGGACACTTTGACACATAGACAGGTATAGACTGGGATAGAACCTCCGGATCAGAAGACGACCCCTCTGTATGGGTTTAAGAACAATATAGAATATTGCAATGAGGAAGTCATTAAGCTTTAATATATGCTTCCACGTTGGGTTCACTATCATTCATACAGTTGGATATTCAACAACACCAAACCACCTTAGCATACTCTGGCACAGGACACTCTTTTATTACCCCAACACTCACAGCTGGAGATGAGTCAAACTGCAACAGCATGAAGTATAAATATATTTTTCATCCCTTATAGAAAATCTAACTTTCTAAAAGCATTAGTTAATTATTATTGTGTGAAAGTTACTTAAAATGTGTCCATCTATTGCAGACCTTGTACTTATTACTTTATTGAAAGTCTTCTTTTGTCATCCATCATTTATTTTGACAGATTCAATGACAGATGTTCTCGTCGTCAAACATCTGCAGAGTGTTTAGGAGAGGGGGAATCCCCCTCCTGACAACTTTCAGCAGCTACTTACTGCTCTCATACAAGGACCTATATTGGGGTTATGCTTAAATGGGCAAAAGCTGGTTTGTAAGAGGATCTATAAAACATTAGGCAGCAGGCCCATTCATTTATCAAATAGAGTTCTGATGTTTAATTTTGATAATGTGTTGAGTGATATCAATGTCTTGCTGTAAAGACAACATTGGTCTTGTAAAATATCTCAGATTGTTTCAGCAATGCTATCCTTGGTGATGAATGAAAGACTTCTGAAGCAGATTTAATCCTTGTTTGAGGAATCACAAAATTACTGTCAAAGTGCAAAGTCTTCATTACATTCTAAAGGACGGGAAATTCTTTCTTTCTTTCTTTCTTTCTTTCTTTCTTTCTTTCTTTCTCTCTCCCTCCCTCCCTTCCTTCCTTCCTTCCTTCCTTCCAACTCAAAGCTGGAAAAATGTCTAGCAAATGTAAAGATGTGAGGCTGTGCACCACCTTTTGTCTTGTACTTGTTTGTTTCTTGCTGTTTTGCCGTTCTTTGCTGCTTGGTGGGCGAGCTTAACAAATTGGCTTCAAAGTGAAACACAAACTATGAAACGCAGCCTACTTACACATCATGAACGTGGGGGGTGCGATTATCGACCCCGTTTGAGGCAGCATTTGATTTCCAGCTTGAATTTATTTTTCCCATGGTTAGTGTCCTGGGTTTTTGGTTTGATGGGTTTTCTAGTTTCAGATGTGTTTAATGCCAAAACTGCAGAATTTATGATACAGATCCGGCCAAAGATAATTTGTGTGTGTAGAAGAAAATACATTTTTTTGGCAGGCAGTAACATCTCTAGAAGTAATAGCATCAGTCTTCATTTTTATTCATTCATTATATCAGTGCTCTCAGTTCTTGAAGAGCCTCTTCAAATAGGTTTTTGATTGTTGGTTGATGCTCTTCAGAATGCTCTCTTGCTCCCACTTGTGATGCGTTGTCATGGTAAGTTGCATCCCATTATGTGTCAATCACTATCAGTAATTCTGCCTGGTTTAAGTTAAGCCTGCAAAGAAAAGAATAAGGCTTAAAAAACATTGATGACCTGTAGTATTGAGAGTGGTTATTTGTGTAAAAGTAGGATCGTGGATGAAAGCAACATTGAGTGTTGGAGATGAGTAACTGCTGCTCACGGAGGGATGCTGTTTGAGACTGGGGCTGAATTGTGTGTTAAGTGTTGAGCGTTCAGCATTATGTTGGTTTACTTTAATAAAACTCTCATCAGTTACTACAGGCTGATACAGAGGGAAATCCCAACAACCCAGCATCTCTGCTTTTTAAGGATGTAACATTTCAATGAACCAGTGGTTATATTGATATTTGTCAACAAGGTCAGATTTAGACTTCTAGCAGGATCAATGTTTTAGAAAGATGGTGAAACAGATGTTAAATCAGTGAGTTTGGCTCGATTTTTATTCACTTTTCGGGCATGTTTTATTCCATATTTCCTGCAGGACATTGAACTAGAAATATTGTCCTTGTCTTTGTTTGCTATTGGCAACAGAGCCAAATTAGATTCATAAGTTTGGGATGGACTGGTGCCCTGTCCAGGGTGTACCCCCGCCTATAGCGCCCGAAGAAAGCATATGCACCAGTAGACCCCTGCGACCCTGAAAAAGGAGCAAGTGAGTCAGAAAATGGATGGGTGATAATTTAGTAGTTTTTCACTGCACATTTTTTATGACTCTTCTACAAACATACCATAACATAATAATGTGACAGCATAATGATCCCTGATCCCATTCAGGTCTTTGATATAAATACCCGAATGACTGATGTGAATGAATAATGCTCTACTGTCATATATTATTATTAATATTATTATTCTTTAACCCAAAGGGCTCTAAACATCAGCATGGAGTCAACCATGTGTGTTGTAATTGTGCCACTTAAGGCGGGCATACACTGTGCAATTTTTTCAATACTCAGATACTCAGCTCCAGCTCACACTGTGCAACTCAATTGTGAAGTCTGAATGTGCGCAGCTCACATTTCATGTTCTCACACTATAAGGACCGACACTCTGACACGATCTGACTGCTCACACTGTACATTCATACGCGACACGTCTGAGTCTTGTTTCCGGAAATGCATTGTAAAAATTAGAAGAAGAAGAACTCTGAAGCGTGGCCATTAAAACAGAAGAAGAAGAAGAAGAAGAAGAAGAACCTGCAAATGGATAGACACTCGCGTTGCAAGCAAAGCAAAAGGAGCTTTAAAAAAGAAATGTCGGCAATGTGATGGACCAGGAACTGGCTGGACAGACGTGGGCAGTCCTACAGTGTTCAGGCATGGGCAGTGTGAGAGTTTGAGGTAAGCCAGTCTGTGGCACAGCTTCAACTGTGCGATACCCTCACAATGGACAACCAAGATTTCAAACATGTTTGATCTTCTTGCGACCATACGATGGCTGATCAGTCATGAGGTGTTGATCGCTTCTCGTGACCCCATGTATACTACACTATGTAAACTACATGATGCATGACACATGATAAATGCACGAGTGAAAAATCAAACAGTGTATGCCCGCCTTTAGAGAATAATTTGTGCTAAAGATGCCTTTACCTGCCTGGAATCCATCCTAATATCCTTGTTTTATTCAATTTTTAATACAGGTGATTAATCTGGAAGCACTCATTAGGCGTTTGAGTTCTGGGAGGCTTAGCGGGGCGGAACAAAACGCGCCAAGTAACCAATCAAATGAAGTGCGAACTTGACGACAATAGCGCGACAAACTGAGAGTGTAATACGGTACAGAATTATGGTTTTAAAGCCTCTTCTTATTGTGGTTTCAATGATATACAGTATCCAGGTCTATTAAAACAGAGCAGAGCGCAGCTTCTCCGTGGCGGGCGCCGTGTTTGTTTTGACACTGCTTGGTGCAGGAGATATGACGTTCTTTCTGTACGGCTCTGATTGGCTCGATTTTTTTCGAACCAAGGATGTGAGCAGAAACGGCGCCATTATCATAGCCCATTTATGATAAAACGTATATTTTAATTTTACGTATATCACAAACTCTATGGAAACCCCATAATTGCGTTGCAAGCCCTCTGTCTTTTCCATTGAAAAGAAAAAGCTTCGTAATGAATGAAATGTGGGTGCAAAGCTTGTCTAAAAGAATTGGTAAAGGTTTATGTGTCGGTTGTAATTATGCAGAAACAGTGATCAAAAGTGTCTCTGTTAACTTTCCGTGGCAGCTGACATAATTTTACACATACTGTAGTTTGAAGAAAAAAGATAATAGATTGAGTAAATGATTATGGGGATAATAGTGAAAGGGACTGATGGCTTGTCGGACCATCAGTAGAAATGGAGCTATTTTTAGAACGACTGCAGCTCACCTCAACCTTTTAAAGCACATCATCCTCTTCTATCAGAGCATTTATCAATAACCCTGCCTTACCAGTAGACCATGGCTAGGATGAGCTGTTAAACTGTGATGACTGAGGGCCTCAAGTACAAAGACTTGTGTGGAAAATGGCATAAGCCTACGTTTAAATCCAGAAAATGTTGTATGCACAAAAAGATTCAGATTTATAAATCTGTGCATATGAATGAATTCACGCCCTTTGAACTTCTGTGTGAAACTGAGTGTACACAATCCTTGCCCATGCTTAGATATGCAAATCCAGTTAAAAATGAGACCAGCACCAGGATTCCCCTCAGCATGATCAGAAAACTGCAGCCCTAACATTTGCAACACAGGAAAGAAGAGATTTATTTTACTACTTACACCAGTTCTCCACTGGATGCGTAATCCGCAGTCAGGCAATCTCCACCACCTCCGTCTGTAAAGCGCATCTGTTGCAGTGAGGACTCAGGAGATCCTGTTACTTCATGCGTAATCGCGCAATATAACGAGTTGTAGTAAATACAAAGAAAAGCACAAAGCCATATAAACAGGTCATTGTTTCCTTGGAGAGAAGCAGAAGGAATTGGACTCGGTCCTGCCCTGTAGATCTTCAGTTTTTGTAGAGATTATTGTGATTGACATTGATAAGGTCAATATTTTAATGTCAAATACAATTCAGTGCTGCCCTGTCCAGGGTGTAGCCCCACCTAGTGCATGAAGAAAGCTGGAGATAGGCACCAGCAGAGCCCCGAGATTCTGTAAAGGAGTAAGCGGGTCGGAAAATGGATGGAAATATGATCTGCCTGGAATGTGGAGTATTTCATTTTTAAAATAAACTGGATATTTTATTATGTGTCTACTTCCTTAGCATAGCAATAAGCCACACCCACTTCCTTGCTTTTTGTAAGAAAGCCACACCCACTTCCTCGGTTTGATCAAAGCCGTACAGAAATAATGTCATACCTCCTGCACCAAGCAGCATCAAAACAAACATGGTGCCCACCACTGAGCTGCACTCTGCTCTGTTTAGGGAACCGGCTTAGCTTGTTGCGCTATTGTCGTCACATCCACTCTTTGATTGATTGGTTACTCTGTGCACGTTTGTCCCGCCCCCCTCAGCACTCGAGAATTCAAACATCTGGACTAATCGCCTGTATTAAACATTAAATAGTACAAGGAGATTAGGATGGATTCCAGGCTACTACTTCCTGTCGTACTTGAATTTGCAGCACAGCTCCGGTGTCTGGGAAAATTAGATGGTCTGTGTATCTGTTGCAGAGGGCAGTTGTACATGTGGTGGAAATTGACACAATGACTTTAATGGAAACATATCAGCTCCGTTGCTGTTTTGCAGTAGTTATGCATGTGGTGGAAATTGAGGGTTAGACGTAGCGTAACATGATACACAGCGATTATTACTTACATAGGACTACAAATATACCGATATGGATTTTTATTTTAGGGCTGATACCAATTTTTTTTCCATCAGCCTTAGCCGATGACTGATAGACTGCTGATTTTCTTGAACTGATATTTGGAGCCAATAATACTTTTGCTTCCTCAATTAGCATCATACAAATTACACAATGTTGATAACAAATGGTACGAGTCTCAATTTTTAAAAAAGGAACATTTATTGAAAAAAACAAAGGTGAGGTAGAACAAGAACAAGAGTGTAGTACACTGTAAGTCACATTTACACACAGTGTAAGTGAGTGTACAATCTGTCTATCAATTCATCAGTCGCCAACTCTCATGCACCAACCATGACACCTGCGTACCCCTATAAACCCCCACTACACACACACACACACACACACACAGATGCTCTAGTTAGTCATGATGAACCATCAGTTGATAAAATAGCTCTTCAGCAAAAAAAAAAAAAGTGTGGGCGCTCCTGACACAAGAGCAGTGAGTGGGAGTGTGTGTGTGTGAGGCTGTTAAAGCTGTGGAGACAGGAAACATTAAAAAGAAGTGTTTGGATATAAATGTGGTCGTTAGGCAGAGGACTGATGGCAGTCCAAGTGTGGCAGTAACAGACAGAGCATCGTCAAGTATGGAGGAGAACCTGTGGCTGACTCGGATTAGACAAAGAGCAATATTTTGTGACTCAAAAAATACTGTGATGTGATGAATAATTCAGATCATCAGTCAGCCCACATCTCATCACAGATACTGTAGGTTCATGTGTAACTGTATGCATGGTATGATTTGGGTTGTAACACATATTTAGAATTTACATTTGAAAATGCCAGGGTATGCATCTAAGAATATTATTCATCATTAAGTATATATTTTTTTGTTTTAAGTCAGACAATGAATCATGAGAGGAAACACATTCACAGCTGTGCGTCTCTGAAGAGAGCTCTGGCAGTTTGTCAGCATAACTACTTAGTGTCACCAAAAGTATCAATAGCTGTAGCTGTTATAACTTTTGATGCATCCAGATTTTATGGTAAATAAGGATGCATGCAGGAAACAAAGCCTGGATGTGTGGGCACTAAATGTGTAAGAGGACTAACAATGAACAGTTTCAGAGATGGGAAACTTGGACTTGAGACTCGGACTCGACTCGGACATGAGTCCCGATTTTATGACTTTTTGACTCGACTTGATGGAATCAAAAAAAGACTCGGACTTGCTTGGACTCTAGGCTCAGTGACTCTAGACTTGGACTTGGCTCAACCCCCCTGACTCGACAAGTCATATAAAGTTATGCCATAATGACTAGATTGACTAGATTAAATCATATTCATTTTTACCGCTTCAATTCATTGCGAGTAAGAAGGCGCTCTTGGGAGCGTTAGGTTGGTGGTTTGATCCCAAGCTCAGTCATATTTTTTATGACATTGTTTGGACTGGCGACTACATTATAAATGAGATGTGATCATTGCACAATTGATGACGGCTTTTTATCGCGCCTGTGCACGTAAGTAACCCAAGCTTCACATACTCAGAGTTGATTGACCCACTTCATACCAGCTGTAATGGTGCGTGCTACCTATTGTTTAGCATTTTACTAGCAAGCGAGCTGTCATCACAAAAACCTAAATTATCTTTGTATTCAACTCATAAAGTCACTGATAGAACAAGTCATTTTAAAGGTGAAGTGGTCCTTCAAAGTTGAAATTTTACATTTAAAAACAAAACATTACGTATCAGTTATTTTTAGGGCAATCTTGTATATATAAGCCCAAAGACTGTTATAGGCAACAGAGAAAGTTGTGTTGGGTTCATTATTGTTACAATTCAGTGGCACACATTCAAAGAAAAAAAGATTTTGAAACATTGTCCGTATATCATTTTTTATTCAAGCTGAAGTTAATGTATATCTATTAGTTTTTGCACAAAATGACAGCAGCAGAGTTTTTCTGGATCAATCCATCCATCAATCCTTCTTTTCCACCACTTATCCTGTTCAGGGTCTCTGGGTGCTGGAGCCAATCCTAAATGGACTAAAATGGACAGTTAATTTTTTAAAGAATTGTTCAGGACTTGAGGAAAAAAGTTTAAGACTTGGACTCAATTTGGGACTTGACTCAAGACTTGGGACTCAAGCACAAAGACTTGAGACTTGACTTTGACTTGCAAAACAATGACTTGGTCCCACCTATGGAATGTTCGTTTGAGTACTTGTTGATCTCGAACCAATGTACTACAGTTAGCCTAGCCGCTAGCCTGTGCTTACTGAGAGTCATAAATAGCCATGAAACAAATGCCAACATGTCCAACAATAGACTAAAAAAGTAGATAAAATGAAGGCAGGATGCAGAAATAATTTTTAGATTATTTGAGGGAAACATGTTGATGTTGAGGCTGGAAGTAGACCTGCCCTTTCTGTTTAAAATGTGCTACATTTTTCCGACAAAATGTGTTAAAGCAAGGCTGCCAACTTTTTGAAAAACCTTGGAATGAGATTTGTTGGGGGTGACCAAAATGTTGCTGTGTACAACAGAAGATTGTAATAAATTTGATTTTTTTGACCAGTTATTGTGTTGGTTTTGTGGGGCGGCCTAGAGGAGATGGACAATACTTTGGTTACATTTTGTGCAAAGACATGACTAATGGTCTGCCTACAGGAAATGTTGTATTTGTAGATGATTTCCTGCATTCTGATGGATTCGTGGGTGGTCTCTGCAATACCTAAAGCCAGTGGCGGGCTTTGCATTTTACACCTGGGCCTTCAGCGAGGTCCGACACCAGTTAACCCAGCGGCCCCCGGGCCAGATCTGGCCCTCTGGAGCCATCTGGTCCGCACTGACCCTGACACTACCTTATTACATGGAAACAAGTGTGATGGATGGATTGTGTTCATTGTGTCATTGCAGTCTTCCCCAGAGCTGTCAATGCTGTCACCTGCTTCCTTGTGTGACAGCCGATCGGGCTGGGACCGTGTTGGTTCTGTGTCCTTGTGCCGCTGGTGGGGGGTGGTGTCCCAGGTGTGTGTGAGGCATAGGAGCAACACCGTTAACAAGGATTAAGACGGGGCATGCATACTCTGGCGTGCCCTTTAGTGCCATTCTTCACCAGCGTCGCAGGAACGAAGAGCTGATACGGACGGGTCGGGTCCATTTTTTGTAGGTTTTATACTGTTTCCAAAAAGGGTGCATTTTGCTTCCAGCATGCTCAATTCAGACTGTACCGCCACGAGAGACATTTTTGGGCTCGAGAGGACCAGACCTATCTTATGATACCAGGCACGGCCCAATCCCACCTCTGATTGTGGAGTTATTGCGTGTCAGGCAGCCAATGTCATGTCCACCCATAGACGAAGCAGAAGCTGATTCTACGGGCTGAATCTCGAAAGCTGATTGGTTAACGCCAGAGTTTCATTTCCATTCATTTAAACAAACAGGTACCCACACTGTTGATTCTGAAGGCCTAAGCACAGATTTTAGACCCTGGCAACACATGATGGTTGAATATGATTGGATAAAAGCTCTAACATAAAGGCCAGCCCTTCAACTCTCAACCTAACCAAAAGGAAAGCTATGAAACAAAGAGTATAACCATGAGGAATAATTTAATAAATATTTATGGAAAAATATATGAAAGTTCAATTTATATTCTGATTATGTTTAGGCCAGCAGAGAAGGCCTTGCTGGCCTTGACGGCCTAAAGGTATTCATGACTTGCATCTTGATTTGTACGGCCTTTAGGTAAACCTGAGTATTCAACCAGAAAACTACTATTGTGCTTAAATGACTGCCTACATACCACAATACATCCTTACTCATAGGCCAGTGTTTCAGATAGGTAGGTTCATATTTTGATTAGAATAGTTTTAAATTAATTCTTGATTTGAAATCATTTAATAATTCATGTTTAGCCAAAAAAAAAGCACAAGATCATTTTAAGCAGTGTGATAGCGTGATATTGAATAAAAAGGTCTAGCCCACAATCTTCTTTTGAGTTCATCCTCAAGGTGCTCAATAGGTTTGAGGTCATGGCTCTGTGCAGGGCGCTCCAAACTCATAAAACCGCAGTCATAATGGAAGAAGAAAGGATTTACGATACGTTTGACAAATATGTGCTCACAATGATTTGGAAAGCGGAAAAAGACCCCCAAAAAATTGCAGTTCGAAAAATAATCCTGCTTTTATTTGACTTTAACTTTGGACATCTTTACATACTTACTCTGTGTATGACCTTTTCAACTCAATAAGGATATCAACAGCAAAATAATCAATAATCTAAATGAGACCATTTTTTCTTGTTTAAAGTGAACTTTGTTTAACAAGTTTTAAACTAAAAAACTGTTTACACAGCCCAGATTTAAAGAGTAACTAAACCCTGAATCCACTTTGAGAATACATGTGTTTAGGTATTAAGTAGTGCTGTTGATTGATGCTGGTACAACTTTTAACATTTTAGACTTTTGATTTAGTGTTTTCAGTTGTAAAATGTCAGAGTGACTGCCCTCTATGGGTTGAAACCCAGCTATTACAATTGATTTTTGCTATTTACTGAGATCATGTGATGTTTTGTATCCATCTTGCATCACTAACAAGCACTGTTAGCCCCGCCCTTTTTTTATAAAAACTAGCACCTGTGTGCTTTACAATCTGTAGTGAGTAGGTTGGCTTGAGAGAAGAGTGAATAGAGATGTATAATGAGTAATGAGTAGCTAGTTAACATAGCATAGATTGTTCATTGGAGATTTTATAGAGGCTTTTCATGGTGCATCATCACCGCGTCATCAAACCAGAAGCCGCCATATTGGAGGTACTCAGCAGGTAAACAAAGCAGATCCCGAACGAAAGGAAATAATAAATTATTGTCGTGTTTTTGGCTGTACCAATTGGTCAGACCGTGAAAAAGATTTGAAGTTTTATAGACTGCCAAAAGTTAGAGCAAATCAGGGAGGACAATGTCAGACGTTATCAGAGGAAAGGATTCGTTTGTGGTTAGCGAAGTTAAACCAGTATCTACGAGACAAAAATCTGGACATCTGAATTTGTTCAGCCCATTTCTTGTCGGGTAAGGGAATTGTTGATAGCAGCGGTTTTTAACTCATTTTGTAGTGATGATGATGATGATGATGATGATGATGTAATTCATATCATGTAGCATTATTGACTTAATATAATCACATTTAATAGCCCGTAGAGCTAAAACGTGCTGTATTTCTTATTGTATTCCAGGCAAAAGGTCTGACTTTTATCAAAAGGATGACCAAGATTGGGTTAGGGTTAAAACCAGGTAGGTGATGATATCAGGATAGACAACAGATGGAAGACTCTCTGGGTCGTCATTGATCCAAGACGAGGGAGCCAACTCGTATGGATCTGCACCACCAATAAACCTAACTTTTCTAAATATCGGGCCGTTTCCTGCAGACCAAGTCCTTCCCTGTATACCTTTGCATTTATAGCGCATTTTGAGGAGCTTTTCTGTGGTTTTAAACGTTCATCAATCGTAATGTTTACTTCCGAGTACCTCCAATATGGCCATGCATCCTGGTTACTGCCCATTATGTGACGTAGGTGAAAACCCTCTATAGAATAGACTGGGCATGTCTTAACTGCTCAGGAGCTCCGCCCATAATTAAGGCATTTATAAAATTTCCCTCCTAGTGGCAGGTCAGGAGAAAGCAGGAGTTTATTTACTCTTTAAGAATATTAGTACATCTGTTTTCTCTCTGCAACTAAGACCTTTTGACACTGACTATGTGTCTCGTACCTTTGTCATTAGATATTGTGACAATTCAATATCACAATATTGAGGCCCGATAAACTGTGTCTATCACCTTTATTAGATACACACTTTAACATCAAGCATAATAAACACAGTGTCTCTGTTTACTCGGCCCACATTTGGTCAAACTTTTTTCCCCTAGCACTGCTAATCTTAATAAGCTAAATTGACAGTTGCTGTGTTGCAGCAGCGTAATCTTGTAAACGATGACAAATCACCCAATCTCTGTTGTCTTCTTTATCTTTATCTTTACCTGAGATCCAACTTGAAGAATGGGAGACATTTAACAAGGGGCGGGAAAATTGACTGACACCTGAGTCGTTGTTGATGGGTGGTGTTGGTGCTCACATGGGAGCGTCTTGTCTCCCCGTGTGCTGTTTTTTTTTTTTTTTTCTCTTTTTCTCCATGGTTGCTGCGGCAACGCCTCCTGTAGCTCTATGCCTTTGCAGACTTCCGACCACAGCAGAAGCATCTGGGCAGCCCAACCCACTTGTTACATAACTTGTTGTAAATGCTGCACTTAATCATTAATATGAGAGACGAGCAGGGGAACAATTTAGCATTGAGCCGATTAGAGACACCTGGAAGAAGAACTTCTCCTCTTCTTTATTCTTCTCTCTAGTTGAGTGATGAACCTGTTGCTCAGACTGTTGCTCCTTGGATCAGGAAGATAAAATATTTCTCCCTTTAAAATGGCTTCCTGTTTTACAGTAATATTCACCTCGGCTTTAAATGCTGCTGCTTCTCCAACGTGGAACAAGGCAGCTCACTCACAGCTACATTTAGTATTCAGCCCTCCTCCTCCTCCTCCTCCTCCTCCTCATCCTTTCCCTCCTGCTCCTGCTTTATTGTCTAAGCCTTCTGTTGCCATCGTGGTGCAAGGAATCATTTGTTGTTTTTTTTTTTTAAAGGCAGCACCCATGAAAATGTGTGTAATGGTGTTTAAATTGCTCAAATAGTGTAACAGATTATGTGATGGACTGTGTCTTTAAATCATCTGCTTCAATTGTTGGCAGTCTACTATGAATGAAAGAGTGGAAAGAAAGTTTTTGTTACCATTAGTTTGAATAGTCTTAACAAACAGTCAATATTCTGATATTTGTGATTTGGAGATTCTGTTCCTTTTTTTTACAAAGTATTTTTATTGGGTTTCACATATATTTGTGCATATATTCTTCTCAAGGTACATGCAACCCACACACACACGTACACACACACGTACACACACACACACACACACACACACACACACTAACACACACACGCACGCACGCACGCACAGAAAGACAGACAAGATTCCTTGCTTTTATAGAGAGATAATGACGGAACATCTGCATGGCGTTACAGCAGTTTTTTATTCCATTGAACCGGTTATATATATATATATATATATACACACACACACACACAAATACACAAATAAGAATACATACATTAATAATAATAAAATCAACTGTATTCATATACAGTATATAAACTCATACATATTCGCAATAATAATAATAATAATAATGAAAATAGCAGAACAACAAAATATTTCAGACAAAAAAATAAATCACAAATATCATTATTCATAAATATAAATTTTTGATATGTAGATTATTTTCCTTCCCCTTTTTTCAAAGTATTTTTATTGGGTTTCACATATATTTGTACATATATTCTTCTCAAGGTACATGCAACCCACAAAAACAGCACACGCACACGCACACACACACACACACACACACACACACACACACACACACACACACACACACACAGAAAGACAGACAAGATTCCTTGCTTTTATAGAGAGATAATGACAGAACATCTGCATGGCGTTACAGCAGTGTTTTATTCCATTGAACCGGTTATATATATATATATATACACACACACAAATACACAAATAAGAATACATACATTAATAATAATAAAATCAACTGTATTCATATACAGTATATAAACACATACATATACACAATAATAATAATAATAATAATAATAATAATAATAATAATAATAATGACAATAGAAGAACAACAAAATTATTTCAGTCAAAAAAATAAATCACTAATATTATTCATAAATATCAATATTCTAATATTTTTGATATGGAGATTATTTTCCTTCCCCTTTTTTCAAAGTATTTTTGTTGGGTTTCACATATATTTGTACATATATTCTTCTCAAGGTACATGCAACCCATTTGTTATTTTTCAAACACAAAAACATCACACACTGTACACACACACACACACACAAAATATATATATTTGAAAATATACACAAACCAAAATACATAAATTAATAATAATAAAAAAGAAAATGTATACATACATATATAACACATTCATATACACACTAATAATAATAATATTAATAATAATAATAGCAGAACAACAACATTATATTAGACAAACAGGTAAACAAAATAAAATAAAAATAAATAAATATAACCAGTGTAAATACGCATAAATAATATGTAAATGTAATTATACAAAGGAATTACCGTTTGTTCCACGTTGGTCAGTACAATCTATTAATATCCTGTTACACAGAACTGTCAAATGTACATTATTTTTTGATGCAGTACATTATATTACATTTATTACAGCATTCAATAATGTTGGTGCCAGGTGGAGGATGACTTTGTCTTCTTTTCCTGTTTCATTTTTGTAACTAATTGTATTTAATTCCTCTCCAGCTATCAATTCATTTCTGAATCTTGTAAATCAGAATGACAATCATTGTGCACCAGCCAATCAGGGGCTTTATATGTTTCTGTGTGTTTCTCCTGACTCATGGTTACTTCTGCTGAGACACTTAGTTGTAAATGAATCTGGTTTTGTTCTTCCTTTTATGGACTGACATCCTGTCCTGGGGGTATCGGGCCCTGCCTTGCACCAGTCAGCTGGGATAGATGAAACTATGAAACATTGATCAAGGAATTTGCTTTTTTATATTAAACAGCAGAATTAGACAGATTGGGAAGAGGTGGGCGTTATATTTGCTGACACATTACATTTCAGACATAATAATAAGAAAAATGTAGTCAGTAGATATTATGTATTAGTCCTGGACAAGTTCTTTAATTTCCTTTAAATAACTTGCAATATTTTATTATTAATTCTAATTAATTGTAACAAACTCCTACAAAATTTGCGTAGGATTCCACCTGATTAGCACATGGTTTCAGTGTCAATGTCATAAAAGAGGAGAGAAAACTATTAATCACATTAAAGAAATGGTATTGTTTGATGTGCCCAACTAAAAAACATTTGATTACAACTGAGGAAACAATAACCTTGGAGGGTCAATTACATTTTCAATTACCCATGTTCAGTTACAATTCAATTACAATTACAGTGACCGGCATTATTTCCAGTTATATTTAAATTACAATTATTTTGTATCCTCAGGAAGTCAATTATGTTCTTAGTTGCTAAAGTTCAATTACAATTAATCACAATTACTTAGTCGGAAATAAATAACCTAATGAAACTGAAATTATTCTTGTGGTAGTTTTCTTTTAGCATCTCCTATGATAACAGGTCCTTAATCAGCTGTAAAATACACTAAAAACAAATATCTATCATGTAATTTATTTAATATCTATTGATTACCTTGTTAGGCTTCCTAATCAATGAAAATATGGGTTTTTATATTTTTAATCTGGGCGTCTGAGACTTTTTTGTGTCAGTATATCCCGAGATTTTTTTTCTTTTTTATGTCAAAATGTGGGAAAGGTTAATATGAAACATATTTTAATAGTTAACTACATATGTGTAGAACTGTAACATGGTTCCCCAGTTCAGAGGTTAATTTTTTTTTTATTTATTTATTTATTCAGTTTATTTCCGACATGGTTACATTCACTTTTTTTACTGTTTTTTTTTTTTTTTTTTGTACATTATAATTGACAATTTTTTTCATGGCAAGTACAATTACAAAGTCAATTATTTAAACTGATTTACAATTCAATTACGATTATGACAGCAACATATTTTCAAAATTACAATTATGCCATAATTGTAATAATTAGAATTTACATGATTACAATTATATTTGACCCCAAACCTGAACATACGTCAAACTCACTTGAGTGATGGGATACTCTTGACTTTTGGAAACTAACACCAATTTGCATGACTTTCTAAGTCACTCAACATTTGTTATTGTCCCTAAAAACCTCTCTAATTTATGAGTTTTACTGGAACAAATATAAATGACAAACTCTAATGAACACAAATCTAATACATTGGATTTTAAACACAAGGTTGCTCTTTTTTAGCCAGAGGTGTAAAGTGTACTGATATATCCTACTCAAGTAAAAGTACTGTTACTTGATTTAAATTGTTCTCAAGTAGAAGTAAGTCATACATAAAATACCCAAGTACAAGTAAAAAAGTAGCTCAATTAGATAGTACTCAAAGTAAAAGTTACTAGTTACTTTTGTTTATTGTTGGTAATAAATCATGTATAAACTTAAAAAGGAAGAAACCAACAAACACAATTGGGACTTCATTAATTTTCCTCAAAGGCATCTGTAGAAAATAAAAGGTTTGTCAAAATGTACAATTATTTTAAAATAAAATAAAATAATTATCACCAATAAATTCAATTCAAAATAAATTTATTTTCAGACTCTTAAGTATACATTAATGAACTGTTTAGCGCCGTGCGTTACTTTTTATCCGATTGGTCGGTTATGATGTAATGCATTTAATTGTTGTCTGGTCATTTCATTTTTTGTAGTTTCACAATGTCTGTTGATCATTTTAAAACAAAAAAATAATAAATTACTCAGTAATGGTTGGTTAAAGAAATGTAAGTAATTACTTTACTTCTTTTAAAACTTACTTAAAGCTGATATCCGGAGTTTCTGAGAAACATCTCGATGTCCCGCCCTAAACAGCCTCACTTCCTCCCACTGCCTCTGCAATCCAGCAGAACCACGCCTCTACTTTTCTGTGTGCACATCGCAGAACATAACAAGGTCGCATTGATATAGGTCTATGGGTCAGGTAAGAGCCAAAACCATATTTACCTGTTTGCTGTTGTGACGCGCTGCCTTGTTTACGTGCACAGTTCATCATTCACTTTGATTGACAGTCTCAAAAACAGGAAGTCAAAGCCTATTGTTGCTCATTTCTATTTGCATTGGGGTCAATAGGACAAAGGAGGGACTTATTATATACATTAATGTATATGATTGACCACCGGCCGTGGACTATAGTTAAAGACTAGTTAGGTATTTTTTTGCATTTCAAAATAATTATACATAAACATAGATTACTCAGAAACTCTGGATATCAGCTTTAAGTAGAAGTAAACTGACTGATTTAGAAATATACTCAAAAAAGTACAAGTACCGATAAAAGCAACTCAATTACAGTTACATGAGTACTTGTAATCCATTACTTTCACCTCTGCTACACGGCATTCTTCCTCACAGATTCAGGGCAACAGTTTGAAGTCTGTTCTCACAGAGAAAACTACAGCTTAGAGATGTTTTAAAAAGTAGCATCCTGGCCCAACCTTTGTTATTCTCTCAGGACATGATGCAGAGCTGCACCACTTCTTTGAAATGTGAATATCAGCTCGGGGCATCTTTTCTCCACAGTCTAAATTTACCAATACACAATGTCTGTCGTTGGAGCAGGCCAACATCTCATTCCGACCTTTTGCTAATCTCTGTGCGCTGACACACGGTTTGGGACTTTGGAACGAAGAAACTCTGGAGCAAGTCAGTGGGCATGTGTGACCAAACATCTTGTGCGTGGGAGTTCATCAGCTCATTACAGTCCAACTCTCTTCTTTTGTTCTTTTAATGGGATCAAATGTATTTCCAGTTTTAGAACCAATGTAGGCAACCTATAATTTGCACATCTCCTAGCAACAAGACTTTGAACAAACTAAATATAACTACTTGCCAAGGTGTCACTATAGACTCAGCAATATAAGCATTGGAGAGATTGTGCTGTACGTGGGCAATTGTGTTTAAATACACTGTAAACACAACATAAATCTATAATGAGCAATTAATATGATCTTTGGCAGCAACAAAGCAGGAGAAAGATTTGTGCTTGTGGAATTATTGTCATACACAAAATATGTAGCCAAACCTACCTGCTTTTCACAGTGTTTACTGTGAAATCAAACTAAGCTTTCATACTTATATGATACAATGCTATCAAAAATATTTACAGTTTTCATGCACTTGTTCAGGGCCTGAATTGAAAGTAATGGATTGTACTGTACTGCGTTACTGTAATTGAGTTACTTTTATGGGTACTTGTATTTTATTGAGTATATTTCTGAATCATTAATTTTGCTTGCACTTAGTGCATTTTAAAAGAAGTACAGTCATTTGTTAAATTTCTACAACCAACCGTTATTGAGTAAATTATTATTTTAAATTGTTTTAAAATCATTAACGGACATTGTGAAACTACAAAAAAATGAAATGACCAGACAACAATCAAATGCATCACATCATAGTCAACCAATCAGATTAAACGTAATGTACTTCACCAAAACAGCATTGAAATTTTTTCATCAGTTTTAGAGTTCATAAATGTATCTATACTTAGAGCCTGATAATATTTTATTTTATTTTAAAAATAAATGTACATTTTGTCAAGCCTTTTATTTTATACAAATACCTTTGTGGAAAATAAATTAAGTTCCAATTTTGCAAGATTTGGTTTCTTCCTTTTTAAGTTTATACATGAGATGTTTACTGTATGCAAGGGAACCGTGGCAAGATTTATCTATCTATAAAAGCAAAAAAGGTATGCATGCATGTGTGTGTGTGGAGCGAATATCTCCCCGACGCGGTATGAGTTTGACCTGAAACTTAGTCAACGGGTTCCAAATACTCCAAGTGTGTGTATCTGTTATTTTGGAGTAACTTGGTGTTGCAAAACATTCAAAATGTTAATTTTAAGATTACGGCCCTCGAGGTAATGAGCGGTGTATTGATCGCGCTACTTCTGGTTCCAGGTTCATGACGTCACTGTGTCAGTTTGTTTGGGTTAAAAAAAGAAGTCAATATTAAAGAAGTTTTTGTTCTGCTAAAAGTCATTTAGGTTAGTATTTCATGGTTATTTAAAATTATCCCCGTGATCCCAAACTTCCTTTAAGTCGCGGGTCAGTCCACTTCCTCTAAAAAAAAAAACGTACACTTCCTTTTCCGTCTCCATCTCTGTGCCTGCCATGCTGTCGTCAGCGTCTCAAAAAAGCTCTGTGAATAAGTCATTTGAAACTGTCAGACACTGGTGAGTCTTTTATCGACAAGTTTCCCATTGTTTAAACCATATAACTGTTCTTGCAATTGCTCACTAACGCGCTGTTTCACTAGAGTTGGTATTCATCTCAACCCAAAAACTGCAGATTCTCTGTGGTGCCGTGCATGGAAGCTAAGCTCTGACCACTCGGTTCGAAGGTAAACAATGATTTTTGTTTTTTTTTTAAAAATGACAGCCGAATTGTAGATAATACTTTAATTTACTTACTCACTCATGTAGTTTGGAGCTTTACATTTTGTTTTGCGCAGTTTTGTGGTTTTTCTGATTGGCGCTACAATGGCTATGGAGTTTGGTTATCAGCGTCTCAAACATTTCACGGGAACACACACACACGGTATTTATTTATTTATGATAAAAATATACTAAATGAGTAAAATACAACAAAAAACTAAACAATATTTATACAAAAAAGTAAACAAAATTACTCCAGAATCACACTCCATTGGCAACCAAAAGTAAGGAAGTAAGTAGTTTATTTATAAAGCGCTTTTTGCAGATAAAATCACAAAGTGCTGTACAAAAGACAAAATACACATAAGAATGACTCCAAAAAATATACATTACAGAAAAATACAACAAAAATATGAAAATGGCTCAAAATACACAAAACTAAATATGTATACAAAAAATACACAAAACTAAATATTTACACAAAATGACTCCAGAATCACTACAATGGCAACAAAACAATAATTATACAAAAAATGCACAAAAACACAACTGGAAGATACAAAAATACACATAATGATTCCAAAAAACCTACATTACAAAAAAATACATCAAACAAAAAATATAAGTGAGTAAAAAAAACACATTTATCGTGCACATGTCCCAAAGAATTAAACCAGGGAAATTGCACCCACATTTTGCACCTGCAAATATACCCCTTTATAACACTACAGTGTACAGAGTATGTACACCTCTTTTACATCCGACCTTCAAACACATACTTATTTGTTCATAATTGACAACTTTACTTATGCTCCCACATAAATGCATACGTTCGACGGGCACTGTACTAGTTACCAAAAATAACCGTGGGGAGTGAATGTAACTTACAACTTTTACTTTGAGTGCTATTTAACTGAGCTACTTTTTACTTGTACTTGAGTATTTTATGTATGACTGACTTTTACTTTTGTACAAATTCAATCAAGTAACAGTACTTCTACGTGAGTAGGATATATCAGTACTCTTTAGTCTATACACCTCTGATCAGGGCTTAACAACAAAGTATCAGACCTTGTTAATATGTAAGGATGGCGATAACTTAAATTGCCTAAAATTACATTTACTCAGAGAAGTAAAAAGCACAGAGTACATGAGAGAACGGCCCTGTTTTGAAGCTTAAGTGCATAAATAACACACCTTCATTTCTTAATTAGAATCATATTATAAAAGCTGTTACAAAACAATTTGTTTCACTTTTACTACATGATATATTATGAAACTCAATCATTCTCTGTCTGGATCGTAGAACTGAGTAAAGCAGTTTACATTAGCTGTATTTTAAAATGCTGTGAATAAAAAAGCCGAACATAGACATGTGAAAGAAAGAACTGCTCCACTGAGCCAATCATGAAACATCAGTGTTGACCTGGCTTATTAATCTAACTCAGGTGATCTATTTATACTGATTTGAACCCTCTTGGCTTAAACTCAGGGCACCCTACAACCTCAGGATAGCTTTGTGCAGAGATTGTTTACTAAGAACAACCTATTAAAAGTCTAGCAGTGATCTAGCATTTATCATCTGTCTGTGTCAGTCATCCTGATAACTCTGAACTCTATTTCTGTCAAAAAAATCCCCTTGAAAACAGTTTTTTATGTTTTTTACTAATTTCAAAACCCCCATTTTTGTTCTTTTCTTAAAATAAATATAGACAGATGTTTGCATCACAGGTACTTAAAGCTGCATTATGTAGAATTGTGAGACCCTCCCCTCCTGAACAAAACTTATTGGTTTTCTTGTGAATGCGTCATGCACACTGTTGAACTCTGACTGTTTTCTCCATAGAGACTAGTAACAAATGTAGGGACTTTGTCTTGTGTTATTGGAGAGTTTTCTGATGTTTTAGAGACATGAAAGCATGTATCACTCACTGCTGTGAGGACAGTAAGAGGCTCACAGTCACAGCCGCTCCTCACACACAAGCAGCTGAGCTGCAGCCGACTCCAGCTGATCAGAGCAGAGACACTCCACATACAGACTGCAAATGAATTGCATCTGTTATCTCCACCCGTAGACTGTAAAAAAGAATGGACGACGCACGCTCACGGGGAAGTGAAGGTGTTTTTTTTTTTTTTTTTTTTTTAGAGTTCCCACTGTTGACTGGCTGCAGTATAGGGCATAAACCCCGCCTCCTCAAGAATAACGGATGGGATTTTGGTCAAACTGTAAAGTTAAAATACTTAAGGATCTCCCGATACAACTTTTTTACTTCAGATACAATACTGATATTGCAACCTTGAGTACTGGCCGATACCGAACCGATGCGATATCAGCATGAATCATACATACTTTTATTACTTATTTTGTAGTGTGGAATGTTAAAAAAGGCTTGATCAAGTAATGTTACTCAAACAGAGAACAATTCCTAAAACTCATTTACAGGTCCAGGAGAAGGAGAAGAGATTCACCGTCCACTCAGAATACTTTGGAATACAATATGCTCATAGATGATTATGGATTTTTTTTACCAAAATGATGCAAAAAAACAAAAACTTAGGTACTGCAGCATTAACAACAGAAAAACAAGCAGCGTATGAGCACCTGTGTGTGAGCCTGTCTTCTTATGTGACTGAAGTGTGCTTTTAATTTAGACGTGAAGGAAAATGTCACCCTCCTGTAGTTCCTGCCTCCCCGCGGCTCTAGCTCTCTCTCTGGTTGACTGTCGACAGCACAGCCTCAGCCGCCCACACCCCACCCTCACTGCATCTCCTGCTGGTTCCTCTCTCTGTCATCACAGTCCCCCCCCCCCCCCCCCCCACCCCCCCCCTGACCTCTTCACCGCACGAGCCAGATCGGCACACCGCAGGCACCCAACGCGAGCTGGGCTCTTTCATGGGGCTGTCACGCAGGCTCAGCTACTCTGACTCACAGTGTTTATCGCAGACGGAGGTGTGACTCTAGAAAGCGTATGACTACTGGATTGCAGAGGAACCGTGTTCATCTGGGTGATGTTTTCAATGGGGTTTTTTTCTCATTTTAATTTCGACCACAAAGAGAATTCCAACACATCGTTCACCCTCACTGTCACACCCAAATACAGGCCAAAATAATAATAATAATAATAATAATAATAATAATAATAAGCTCCGACAACATTCTTTTTATTATTTCATTCCAATTGTCTTAAAAGAGTGATGATATCGACTGTGAAGCCCAGTGACAGCTAAGATATTTACTTATGGGCAGAAGTGGACTGGTCATCTGGTGTGCCGTCGACCGGACTGGTCCGCTACGAGTTTTTTGTTTTTTTGTTTTTTTTTGACGAGCAGGTGGAGACAGACATGGCCAAGACATGGTCAAAAATGGTCCAAAAGTAGCAAAAACGTGGCAAGAAAAGAGTGAAAAGTGACTAAAATGGACCTAACGCAGTCAAGAGTTGCTAAAAAATGAACAAATATAGAGCAACAAATAAAAGCTACTATAATTAATTAGCATCTACTAAGCTCTACAAAGTCTTAATAACTTCCATAAGTGTAGCACATCATCTAAGTGCACAGGCTACTAAGATGAATATTTAAATCTATAAACATTCAACTTTATTGTAAAGATTGTTTGTGTTTTTATAACACAACCAAATAAACATTCAAAATAAAAATATGAATGTGTGAAGCACTTTAACAGTGCAGTGTTGGATGCAAGATGTATTTCTCTATCTGTGTGTGATGATGATGTCATCACTATAGAGAGTGATGATGTCACCAGTGCAACCTGGGTGCAAATACAATTTTCAAGGGGGTGCCATTGAGTCATTTGGCCATTCACAAGTCCAATTCCCCCAAAATATCATTTTTTGCTTCAACTGGACAAACGCCTGTTGATCCTACAGGAAACATAGGCTCTGCAATGAATAGACAGGCTTAGATGAAAACTGAAGCACTGTGTCTTTATATAATTATAATCCACCACAATGAAGCGTTTTAACATCATTGTTACCTGGCTTTGTCACGTTAATCCTCCTATGTTGGTGTCTCTCTCTCCAGATGTGTTGGTGAACGGGAAACCGTGTGATTGTGACATCATCGCTGACTGTAACGTGGGGGTTGCTGTTACCCTGGAGGTCAAACTCACCAATAGGAGCAAGAACCCAGTGGGCCCGCTGGCACTGACCGTGATGCCCTACCAGGACTTCCAGAATGGAGTCCAGAACTATGACCTGGAGGATGCCGTC
This sequence comes from Gouania willdenowi, assembly GCF_900634775.1. NCBI lineage: Eukaryota > Metazoa > Chordata > Actinopteri > Blenniiformes > Gobiesocidae > Gouania > Gouania willdenowi. The sequence continues at coordinate 23,424,808 of NC_041054.1, forward strand.
ACCTTCATCGGATCAAACACCTTTAACATTGATACGGTCAGTCAAAGCAACAGAGGGTGATGACACACTTAGCACCTAAATACTGTGTGTGTATGTACGTATAGTAGGGTGACCATACTGTGCATGCAGATTTACTCAGACATGTCTTATTCGGACCGTCTGGACAGGTTTTCCAGGGTCCCTGAATGCATCTCGGGGAACACGTTAATTTAAATCTTATCCTAGCTTTTGTACCATTCACTGTGAAAAGTATGAAACCTTTGCTGAAGGTCAAGTAACTCAGGTGTTGGTCTCTCATCTTTTAAAAGCTGTCGTTTTTCCTCAAAAGGAAGTTTCTTTATTGTCTCTAGCGCTTTCATCCTGACTGTAGTTTTATCCTGCAGTGCCAACTAGCTAGAGAACATAGCAGCGGCCATGCTGTATCAATTCACTAATGCACTGTAAACGTACATATAGCATTTAGCATAGCACAGTTACGTCCAAAGGTAGTGTAGCGATCTTCCTTTTTATGTAAATGGTTTTCATATTGAGGAACTGACTAAGCATGCACAAACACATCCATACACTGATATGAGGGGCAAAGGCAGAGCAGCCACACCCTCTCCCAAAGGCACACTGTTGCTCTGCCTTTGCCGTCATATCGGGCTGCCTTCAGTAGAGGGTGTGGCCATCACCGTAATAAAGCGCAGTAGTGAGTGACTTATTCAGCGTCTCTGCCGCACCAGGCGATAGCGGTGTTAAGTCATTTGGGCTATGAAGAGCACAAAACGCTGACAATTTCAAACTCATAGGTACTGTAGGAAATTAAAAAATAAACAATTTTATTTTAATTAAAACAAATAATCAAAATGTATATTTCAATCATTTCAATTCACCCTTGGGTAGGCACTGCCTTCCCTGCCTGCACGTCACTGATAGGTACCACAATGGTACCCTTCATAAAAGTGTATTAGAAATGTCATGTATGAATATTTTTCTCGTCAGAACTTCAGACTTAACCATAAATCTAAAGTTTTTCATTACATTTTATATACAGGTATTAAATGTTTTTATGCCCTGTTTGTCATAAATCCCTGATGAACCAGTTCATTTTGCCTTTTGTTATTCGACTTTTACACACGCCTTAACACTTATACACACAAAATATGTTCTCAACCGCATTCACACCCCTGCTTTATGTGTATCCAAACAAATCAAGACCATTTGTATGGTTCTCTGCTTTTTTATTGCCATGCATTTTGCAGGTTAAGTAAATATAACTATCCTCCATTGAAACTCTATGTAATAAAGCTCTGCTTACCCTGGTTGCTATGGGGGGTGGGGGGTGTTATCCCACCTAAAACCTGTTTTTACTTGTATTTCGAAGGTAGAGGCTTAGATTTATTAGGTATTTTTGGAAAAATGACGTTTATGTCAGGATAACGGTACATCCAAAATATGTGGTTATAATGGGACAAAATCAGTCCTGAACTCAAAGTGTTGGTACATTTTACATCTACTGTTTTTATACGTGTTGCAATAAAAGTGATCATGGAATTATGAACTTGACAATAAAAGAAAGTCTCCTGTCCAAAGTTTATACAATTAAGTTTTAAACTGAATGAGTTTAAAACGCTGAATAAGCAGAAAGTAGACTTTTGCTACCTGAAGGTGCCCCAAGGGTTAAAGATGCCGCTTTGCTTTGACAACATTGTGACACACAAAAGAAAGATTAAAATCCAAGAATGATAAAATGAGACCTGAGTCCTTCTGAGTCAAACCTCATCACCTCCACAGAAAACAGACAGAATAAAGCTGAGTCAGCATGGGACCATGTGATGCAAACTTTCACAGTTATTATTGAAGTGTATATTGATTATTTACTGTTCTGTAAGCCTTAAGTGTTTTTTTTTTTTCATAGTTTTAATTTGTAGAAGAAAATGTTTCTTATTGTTGATTGTTATAATGCATAATAAAGGTGATTGACTTGATTCACCACTCTTTGTTACAAAGAGACAAATTCATTTTTAAACCTTATAGACAATAACAACTTATGTTTCTACTATAAAGTAGGTAGATTCAAGAAAATGCTGAGTATTTTGAGTAAGCCGAGGTCGGCCCAAGTGTCCTCTTTGTTGGAAATCAAGATATGGTCACCCTAACATATACAGTACATATACATATGTGTTGGTCACCCTAACATATACATATACATATGTGTTGGTCACCCTAACATATACATATACGTATGTGTTGGTCACCCTAACATATACATATACGTATGTGTTGGTCACCCTAACATATACATATACGTATGTGTTGGTCACCCTAACATATACATATACATATGTGTTGGTCACCCTAACATATACATATACGTATGTGTTGGTCACCCTAACATATACATATACGTATGTGTTGGTCACCCTAACATATACGTATGTGTTGGTCACCCTAACATATACATATGTGTTGGTCACCCTAACATATACATATACGTATGTGTTGGTCACCCTAACATATACATATACGTATGTGTTGGTCACCCTAACATATACATATGTGTTGGTCACCCTAACATATACATATACGTATGTGTTGGTCACCCTAACATATACATATACATATGTGTTGGTCACCCTAACATATACATATACGTATGTGTTGGTCACCCTAACATATACATATACGTATGTGTTGGTCACCCTAACATATACATATACATATGTGTTGGTCACCCTAACATATACATATACGTATGTGTTGGTCACCCTAACATATACATATACGTATGTGTTGGTCACCCTAACATATACATATACATATGTGTTGGTCACCCTAACATATACATATACGTATGTGTTGGTCACCCTAACATATACATATACGTATGTGTTGGTCACCCTAACATATACATATACGTATGTGTTGGTCACCCTAACATATACATATACATATGTGTTGGTCACCCTAACATATACATATACGTATGTGTTGGTCACCCTAACATATACATATACGTATGTGTTGGTCACCCTAACATATACATATACGTATGTGTTGGTCACCCTAACATATACATATACGTATGTGTTGGTCACCCTAACATATACATATACGTATGTGTTGGTCACCCTAACATATACATATACATATGTGTTGGTCACCCTAACATATACATATACGTATGTGTTGGTCACCCTAACATATACATATACGTATGTGTTGGTCACCCTAACATATACATATACGTATGTGTTGGTCACCCTAACATATACATATACGTATGTGTTGGTCACCCTAACATATACATATACGTATGTGTTGTGTGTGTGTATATATAAATGTGGGCGTCCGACCAAAACAAAGTGCCAGAGAACAACTAAAGCGAGTGGCTCCTCTGAGTTTCAAAAGTGCGAGGCAGTGAAGGCACGCACTCAATCGTTGAAGGTAGTTGTTCCCCGTAACCCTCGTCCTTTATCCCGGGTGTGACCGGACGACAGCGTGTTGACGCGACAAGGAGGAAACACCTGCCGTGATATCAGCAGCAGCAGCAGCACGCTCTTACGCACACGCGCTATGAAAGAACACATTTACATACCACTGTGATACCCTAGTATTTGTAAATTAAACAAAATGTGTGTTTGCTTTACACATAGGCATTTATTGGAGTTTTTCCTTTGCAGTTTGACTTTTTATTTTCCCTTAAACTCCCTAAAGGACAACACACACACACACACACGCGCATGTTACTTCTGACTCTGAATGCATTATTTTGTACTTTTATATTCTTACTTGAACTTTATTTTGGAATTTTGAGTTGAATTCATGCTTTTTTTTTATTTTAGATATGTAAATCAACATGTATAAATTACTTTTAGTCAATTAATGGGGAGATAATCGAATAGAACAGGAACAAATAATTGTTAGATTAATCGATGCATCGAAAAAATAATGGCTAGATTAATCATTTATCCCAGCCCTAACATATATATATATATATATATATATATATATATATATATATATATACATAGCACATACTATATGGGCGTTTGTGTGTTTGTGGAAACAGTTCAATGATCAGTAGTAGTCATGGCCAAAGGAGATGTACTGTATGTACAGTAAACAGTCGTCCTGTTTAGACAGAACATGTTGTAATCATGTTAATTTAAGTTTATATGATACTTTTTAACTCGTTTGTATTCCTTGTCTGTTTTTCAATGAACAGATTTGGCTGATGCTTTGATTGCTTGAATAAATTACCATCAGACGTGACTGGAAATGGAAAGAAATGAGTTGGTTGTAGAAAAGGCATGAAAAATGTTTGAAAAGGCTTCATTCAGCTTTTAGCAACAAAGAAACTAAACCTACAACCTTTAATCTTTGAATTAAAGAGTCTTCACAGAAGTGTGTAACGACCGTGCCTGAATGTTCAACAAGCTCCCGGCCAAAAGGCTTTGTTCTACAACAAAGAGTTTCTCTTCACACACAAAAAAAGACGGAACATAACCTTCAATGTCAAACCATCCTCATGCTTTTTATCCTTAATACCAAAGCCAAAGAATGGCAGTGCTCGTCAGGTCAGCTGACCACCTGATTAGAAAAGGATACTGAAAAGATGACTTTTAATGACAGAATTATTGTCTCTTTTTTTTTTTGGTCAAAAGGTGAAACCCAGAGAAAGTTCTGTCTGTGAAGGAGCTCTGCTTTTCCTCTACACTGGTGATTTCTACCTAAACATCAAGTTCCAAGACGACAGCGCTGGACGAGCTCTTCCCTTAGCCTGGTTCACTCTGCCCAGCGTTCACCTCCGAGCTCTGGAAGCCCCGCTACAGGCCGGGGCCTAGAAGCACAATAGTTTAAATGAAACCTTTATTTAATACGCTTGAAAATAAAAGTTCATGACTTATGAGTTATTGTTTTTTGTCAGTGATTACAGTTTAGGTTAAGGACAGTGGCTTAAACATTGAAAGCATGCTTAGAAAGTGAGCTAATTTATTTAGCTGGTTATAATATTTGTAAGCTAATTCATACTCTGCTTCAGAAAGATGTCGCTTCTTTTTAGTTTTTATGGGAGAGGTATTGGCTTGCACTAACAAGTACCATCAGTCAGGGGAGGACTAGGACAAAAATTCAGCCCTGGCATTTTCTGTCCAGACCAGTTCACTACATTATCAGTGACACCATGTTGGATCTGTTATTAATCAGTGATGCTCAACATGTGGCTTTTTATGTCTTAATTTATGTTATTATTCCCCAAGAAAATCTTAAAATGGGGAAACATTTTACCCCCTTTTATCTGATTCCTTTAACCATTTTGCAACTAACTTTGTCCCATTTTTGCTCCTAAAGTTCTGACACTTTTTTTTTTATCTTTAGTAACCTTTTACCAATAAATATCAATTTTCTCCTATTTTTGATCCACTTTTGCAAGTTAATTTTGATGCTTATATTCTATTTTTGTCCTTTCTTTAGTTTTTTGGCTACTTTTTGTCCAAATAAGCCAACTTTTGGCCAAAAAATACCACTTGTTTACTTTTTCTTCTACATTTTGCCCCTTTTCACTACTGTTTCCACATTTAAGTTAGCCTTTGCCATTACATACCACCTCATTGCTCTTTAATTAACAATTTCTTGGCCATTCTTGACTGCTTTTGGCCCATTTTAGTCACTTTTCAATCTTTTCTTGTCACTTTTGGACTATTTTTGGCCACCTGTTACCATGTCTGCCTGGACTCGCTCGTCAAAAATAAAATCAAAAACCACATAGTGGACCGGATCGGCCCACTTAGGGTCGACGGCCCGTTTTTGCAGCTAAAGTTCCGACACTTTTTTCAAACTTTCACTACTTTTTACCAATAGCCATTTTTTTCCTATTTTTGTCCATTTTTTGCAAGTTATTTTTGACACTTATGTCCTATTTTTGTCCTTTAATTTTTTTTGGCCACTTTTCATCTCCCAAAAAAAATACCACTTACCGGTATTTCCATTTTTCCCGTACATTTTGCCTCTTTTTGTTCCACGTTTGCCCTATTTCACTATTGTTTACCACATTTTGCCCATTTAAGCTATACTTTGTCATTGCATACCACCTGATTGCTTTTTGTTTGCCCATTTTTTTGGTCACTCTTGTCTGTTTTTAATCAGATTTGAATCACTTTTCACTCTTTTCTTGCCACATATTTGCCACTTTTGGACCATTTTTGGCACCTGTTACCATGTCTACCTCCACTCACTGATCAAAAAAAAAAAAAAAAAAAGTACCGGACCGGCCCACTTGGGGTCAATGGCCCACCAAATGGCCAGTCCACCCCTGCCGTTAGCTAACTGTTGAGAAAACTTGGCTAAAAGGTACACACACACTGGTATACATTTCTAATAACTAATATTCACCTCTCCTACCACTAATGTCCTTTGAAGGCTTTTTGAGCTAACATGTTGCTGTAATTGCTAGCTAGCTAGCACTAGCTTCTAGTTTCAAGAGCTTAAATGCTTTACAGTTTGATGGACAATTTTATTCCTCTGCATCAGTGCAAATATTTACTGTTTAAATGTAATTCATCTCCTTTGCCGTGTTATGTGTGATATACCCATACTGTAAATAAAATAAGTTTAAGAATGATTAACCTTTGTGAATGGACTTCATTTGTTTCTCATTTATTTTGCTAAACAATCTTTATGAATCTTTTCTGTACAGTGTAATAGAACCATGATCCAGTTAGAAACCCTTTCATACACTTCATACCAAAGACTGTGTTCTTGTGTCATCATAATTTTACCGAAGCTTAATTTGTAAATCACAGGCTACGTGTTTTTCCGGCAGTAAAAGAGAGACAAAAGTGTCACGGAATACATTTTTTAAAAGTGCCTTTTGCTAACTAAAGGGCCAATAATGTCGTGAACACAAACAACCAATTCATCTAAATGTTTAATAAAAGAAAGATGAATCATGGACAATCACACACTCATCACAAAGGTACACCCATAAGGCCAGAACTCCTCTAATGAATCAGCAGAAAATGAAAATAAAACATGTCCTTACCTTTTGTTTGTCAAAACAGCCAAAAAAAAAAAAAAAGCCACCCACGGAGAACTTTGTATCTAGAAGCTCATCTTAGCTTATAACTGAGCTTCTGTCCAAACATTCCTGGTCTCTATGTCCATAGCAGAACGTTCTCCTTCTCTGTCCCTGAGTCGTCCTCGTGTCCCCTGGATAGTTCTCCTGCATTAGCATCATCGCTACAGGTGCTGCTACTCGCTACGCTAACTGCTGCTGCTCTGTGGCTTTTTTTTCGCGATTTCCACAGAAACAAATTTTACCTTCTTTACCTCAGGCTTAGCTTCACTTTTTGGCTTAAAAAGGCTCTTTAAATCCAACTGCCCCTTTTTTTTAATTTATTTATTTTTATTTTAGCCATTTTCTATCATCTTCCCAGCTGACAGAGAAACATTTTTTTAGAGGTAGCGTGGGGGCGTGGACTGACTTTCCTCTCTCTTCCTCACTCGCACTCAGTTTCAAAATTAAATTTTGTGTTTACAATTACATTTCCAGTGATTTCAACTCAATAAAAAACACAGCTGTCCATATATAATACTTCAAAATGTAATCAAAACACCTAAAAGCAAGTGAGGTGGTGGAATTAAAAAAAAAAAAAATGGATACTGGATCCAATAAGTGCTAGTTCAAATCTGGATACGGCCCACATTAAGCTCTGCCTAAGCTATTTTTTGGAGCTGCTGCAGCATCTAAATTTCCCCCATTGGGGGATCAATAAAATTTGATATTTTATCTTATTTATGCATCATATTGTAGGGAGTGATTTCAATGGAAGTCAGTGGTTACCTTTTTTCTACATGTTCCATCTCATTTCACCCTAAAATAAGGTGATAATTATACCCCGCCTCAAAGTGTGGAAGGGGATAAAGGTTTGAGCTCCATCTGTCCATCCGAGTTAAAGGGGACAGCTTTTCTCAGAAACTGTTTAAGACAGGATATGTGTGTGGGTTCAGGGTATCAATACCTTGAGGGAGTTTGAAAATGAGAAGCGCACAATTATGTTTTCTGGAGTTATTGCCCTTTTTCCATTTTTTTGTTTTTGTTTTGTTCACTCTGTTCAAGGAATCTTCAAAGGGGACAGCTCTTAGAAACTGTTTAAGATAGGATAACCAAATTTGGTGTGTGGCTTCAGGGTATCAATACATTGATGGAGTTCGAAAATGAGAAGTGCGCAATTATTTTTGCCGCAGTTATTGCCCTGTGCCATTTTGTTCGAGGTATCTTCATAGTGGACAGCTTTTCTTATACAAACCGTTTAAGATAGCAATTTCATATTCTGATGTGATAATATTTTCAAGTTCTTAGATTTAGGATATTTAGGAAAAGGTTGTGAGTTATAATGACAACCAATCTGTTAATGACGGTCTTCTTGTTGGTAATTGTATTTATTGTTACTAATAAACTGGAACATTTGTTGTGCAAAAATGTATTGGAATCCACATTTTTTTTTGCTGCAGATCTAAAAAACCGCCTTACAGGGGTAAAACCTCCCCTGAGCTCCGTTCGTCTCCATAGCGTCACAATAAAGATGTATCTGACTTTCATTCCATACATTTATCCCTCTGAAGGTCATATTTGAAGTTTAAAAAGCATTTCCATTCTGTATAAATGTGACTTCATCAGAAATGCAGGCAGTGCAAACAGTCTCAAAGCCCTGCCCTCAATGCTTATTAGCCCCTTTATCTATTTATGTATTTATCTTATTAATAATGGATTGTCTGGGCGTGTGGAGTCGCTGCGAAAACTCATTCAGTGCTTTAAAAATTAACGTTGGCTTGAGGTGGGTTTGCTGCAGCACACAATAGTAGAATCTACCTCTCCAGTGTGGAAGTGGGAGTGCTGGTGTGAGAGCACAGCACACACTTTTAAATGCTAAACAAATCTCCTGCTTATTATTTAGTGAAAAATCTGTTGACGTTCTTTGGATAAATGTACTTTATCTGAGTCACTTAAAGTAAAAAAAAGTGTCTTCCTGTTTTCTAGAGTCACCAGTTAAAGTGAAGTGAGCTTGAAAAAGTGTTATTCACTGGTGATTCTATGACTTTTTTCAATATAGATGTGATGTGCGTCAACACACGCTGGCATTATGGATGGTACTTAGTCATAAATATTTGTCAGCATATACACAAATAAGCCACAATATGGTTCAGGAAGTGGGCTTGTATTCACTGGTTCGAATCCAACCTGGTCCATCACTGTGGAATGTTGAGCAAGTCCCTGAAAGGGATCCTCCACCGTTTTTACAAATGTGTCATAAAACCTTTGAAATGTCCTTATTAGATGATCTATGCCTAAAAAAACACATTATTTTGCACCATATTCATTTTATTAACTTTTTAAAAAGGGACTATTTTACCATTTTCGAGTCTGTGCGCCGCCACCTTTTAGTCCATTGAGTTCTACAGGAGGTGAAGGCATTCAGGATCATTTAGCAGCTTTTTCAGTCGAAATGACAACTTGTGCTGCTTTGGGTTGCTCTAAGTATCATTAGTATTATTAATCAGTAAAAGTAAAAAAAAAAAAAAGTCAACGTAAACCTCTTTTGTTAACCGAAATTTGTTGAACAAAATCTGTGAGACGAAAAAATCTGTGACCACAGGGGGCGACAGTTCCATCTCTGCTGTTGCTCAGAGCAGCAGTTTGATCGTGGTTGCCTGTATTTACATGCAACCGGAGTTCTTTTTCTCTTCTTCATGCTGTCTACGAAACAGCAGAGATGGAACTGTTGCCCCCTGCGGTCGCAGATTTTTTCAGCTCGCAGATTTTGTCCATTATATTTCGGTAGGGATGTAACGATTAACTGTAAGGCAGTTAAAAATCGATTCATAGGTATCACTGTTCACATCGATACTGTGAAAATTGTATCGCAGTACTTTTTTAAACAGCAGAGGGCGCTATCCAGAAGTGTTGGCGGCGGGCGGAATCTGCTACTACTTTCTTTCTGGCCGCCTTCTACTCTTAAACATATTCATAAATGATTCCTTACCCCTTTAGCACCGAAAAAATACCTGTAATATTACGTGAATATCTGTAAAAGTCACGTTTTTCTATTAGCTCTGTCTGCTAGCATAGCATCTCTTCTTCACTGCAAGATATCTGCATGCCAACCGACCGCTGGGTTATCAGTGCCCTCTGCTGGTCCAAACAAATATCTGACGTAAATACAGTGCAATGACTGTTTTTTTTTAAAATTTTGGTAAAGAAAAGCGGTTTACATCGACTTTTTTTAAAAAAAATTTTTTTTAACTTTGACTGATTTTTAGATCGACCCAAAGCAGCACAAGTTGTCATTTTGACTGAAAAAGCTGCTAAATGATCCTGAATGCTTCACTCCCATAGAACTCAATGGACTAAAAGGGGTGATTTACATCATCAATGATGTCATCTCAACATGGCGGCGCACAGGGTAAACTTGTCCCAGTTTTAAAAGTTAATAAAACGAATATGGTGCAAAAATAATGCGTTTTGTTAGACATAGATCTTTTAATAAGGACTTATCAAAGGTTTTATCCCGCATTTGTAAAAACAGTGGAGGATCCCTTTAACACTAACTGCTGGTGGAAAGGGTCTTCCCAAAACAAATTGTCATTGTAAAAACTTTGCTACCAACACATGTAAGAAATGTCTTTGGAGTGATTTATATACCTTCTAAATACACACAATATCACTTTATATGTGGGCATTGCCATTTTGGAGTTTTCAGGCAATTAACGTTCATAAATAATGGTATCGTCACATCAGGACTATCCTACGTACTCTGGCCCAATGTGAAATAGAATTAAATTCTATTTTGTTTGATCCTTTTCCTTGGACATCATGACATTATTCCTAAAAAGACCGGGAACACTATGGTGAAAGGATTAACCAGTGTCAAGAAATTGGACAATGCCAGTCATGCAGCATTTACTACAGATCTGTGTCTCGTTCTGCATTTCCACTTGTGTTGCTCTCCATCAACCAGCTGACATGTAATAATAGAGGCAATGCTTTCATGGATGATGATGTCAGAACTGACCCGTGACCCTGAGACCACCCTTGGACCTTTATAAAGATAGGTGTATGTTCATAATGTTCTGTTACCCTATATATACAGTATATATTTTGCTGAGCACAGCTGACGGGGGTAAAAAGACTGTTACATGTCGACATACACTTACAAACATTTTAAAAAGACTGAAAAAGGAGAAGTGCTGTCTTTATTTCCTGTTTCTCAGCTTTTTTAGGGTCCAACATTGGATTTTCATGACCCAGGTTCTCTGTCCATGTTTGGTAAACCACATGCAGTTCTTGTGATATAACTTATTGAAATTGTTAAAATCAATTGGAGTATCACGTTTATGAGATGGGAAAAGCTGCAAAATCTGGAAAGATTCTTGCCAGTTGTGGGCTGTACATTACTCCAGTTTTAAGTTTAAATTTTTACACTGGGTCCCAGTCAGCCTCAGAATAGACTTTAAAGTTCTGCTGCTGGTGTATAAATCTGTGAATGGGTTTGTTCCAGAATACATCAGTGAGATGTTAGTCAGGTATGAACCCAGCAGGTCTCTGAGATCTATGGACAAAGGTCAGATAGTGGAGCCCAGAGCTCACAGTAAACATGGTGATGCTGCTTTTAGTTGTTATGCTTATGAAGTCAGCATCCAAAGGCACTCTTATTCTCTACTGCGCATGACTGAGAGGGAGATTTTTAATCACGTTATTGTTGATTTAACATTTTTACTGCTGATTTTAAATGTTCTTATTGATTTTTAAGCTGTTGAATGTTTTTTTGTTGCACTTTTTGATCATGTAAAGCAAAGGTTCTCAGCCTTTTTGATCTCGGGACTCAATTTTCCGAGTAAAAAGTGGCCCATTTAAAAATTAACCTTTTCATTTCAGTTGATCCGAGTCTTGGTTTGATATGTATTTAATAACCAAATCAAGTCCACTTACATTTTAACAAGCTATAATCATCTCAAAGACATTTCTTTTTATTTTGACAATACCTGTCAAGTATCCCGTTTTGGCCAGTAAACTCCCGTATTTTACCCCTCTTTCCCGCCATCTTCCCGTATTAGTATTTTCCCTTAAATATCCCGTATTTTAATGTAATAATAATTAAAATATGCCTTACTAAACTGAATTCCGTCACTAGCCTCGCCAGAACTTCCATCTGAAATGGCCTGAGTGGCAGTTCTCGCGAGATTAGTGCTGACAGCGTCAACAAACCCAGAAACAACTCAGAAGAGAGATGATGAATGAAGACGTTCTGGCGATAAAAACAAAGAACTCATGTAAATACGTTGTAAAATGTTACAGACAGTTTATCTTCTTAAAGAGCAGCAGGATGGGACACAGTTACACGTTCTGTTAGATTAATAACTGAGATTTTAACGTCTACCACAGTGGAAGGAACCACGTAAGTCAGCATGAAATATCAGCCAATCACAAGCTCCACAAATATAAACTACTTTATAAAGTGTTAAAGGACGTAAAGTCTGTAATAAATGTGTCTAATAAGTCATTAGTGAATAACAGAGAACCACATGAGTGAGCATGAGAAATTATAAGAAAATATATAATGAAAATAAAATGTTAATGTCTAACTTAAAGACAATGTGAAATTAACAGTTAATATGCAACGTGTTGACTTGTATATGAACTGTAAGTATATTAAATAAACACGTGCTTCATATACACATTTATGTTTTTATTTAGGCTGTTTTATAATTTAGGAATTAGGGCTGGGTGATATATCGAGATTCAAAATGTATTGAGTTTTCTATGCTATAATAGCTTATTATGTATCAAAATATTAGTTTTAGGAGTCACTGCTTTTACTTCTCAGAACAGCACATATTGTACAGCTTAATAAAGGTTGACCTACCAGATTCTAATCACATAATTGTACTTAATAAGTGATTGACAAGTGGGTATTTAGATTTATTATACACCTATTTTAAAATATAAGGGATAATGGAGCTTAGATGGGCACCAGAAAATGTCCCTTATTTTCATATCCAAAACTTGACAGGTATGAACAACAGTGAACAGGTGAAGAATTAGAACAAATCAAGTTGCTACAAGAACAAATATAAAGGATCAAGTCATATTATTGACAAAAAAAAAAAAAAAATCAGAAATCCCAAAATATTTTAATTTAGATTCTAAAAAAAACTGAAGAAAAATTCTAATAAATAAAATTAATTGGTAATAAAATAAATACATTCAAAATAAGATGTATCAAATTAAATAAATAAACTATAAATATAATTTAAATAAAGTGCAATTGTAAATATTAACTTGCTGATGAATTTGACAATTGTATTTTGAAGGCTTCAGTGCTTCGTTGGCTAGCGTTATTATCCCACACTCAGCACACTGGGCTCTCGGCTCTGCCTCACAGCCTCCGTTCACAAAGCCAAACTTAATAAAGTCAGGGTTGTACTTGCGGATACATTTCGCCTTTGAGGAGGGGGTGGCATCACTTTCATCTTCATGTTTTCGTATTAAAAACTTTTCCATAACTTCAGCCACAAGTTTGCACCTGTCTTCTTCTGCTGCTGCTTATTAGAGCGTGTTCAGAAACTGCCACGGTCCTGCAGCCCTCGAGGCCCACAGGGGCACAACTGAATATGTGTCGCGGCCCAGTAGTTGGCACCCGTGGCCCAAGAATGGGCCGCGGCCCTACGGTTAAGAATAACTAATGTAATGCACATCAAATTGCCTTGTGTATGAATGATAATCATAATAATAATAATGGCTTGGATTTATATAACATGTTTTTTGAGGAGACTCAAAGCGCGTACAGAAATTCACACCAGTCATACCAGTGGTGGTAAGCTACAATGTAGCCACAGCTGACAGAAGCGTAGCTGCCATTTCCAACCCAATCTCACAGAAAAACGTGTAATAGCAACGTTTGTCCACAAGGAACATTGTAATCATTTTACATATGACGCTTGTAGAACGTAATGCTTTTCAACGAGCTGACGCCAGGTCACGTGACCGCAGACTCCGCAGTATTTTAGTGGCAATTTGCCTTATTTTCAGAATCAGAATCAGAATCAGAATCAGAATCAGAATCAGAATCAGAAATGTTTTATTTGCCATGTACAGTTTTGAGGACAGTACAAGGAATTTGACTTGGTGGTTGGTGCACAAAACAAGCAACAAAAAGAAATAAAAGAAATAAAAACAACACAACAAAGAACAACCCAGCAACAATAATAATAATAATAATAATGATAAATATAAAGGATGAGGGATAAATAAAGGATAGATAGAGAATAAAGGATAAATAGGATAAATATAAATATATATATACAGTGCAGCAGGTATCAAGCTGGTGGAGGTGGTGATCGGGTGGGGGGTTCAGTGGGTGACTTGGGGTGTGTTCATGTGGATGGTGGCAGAGGGAAAGAAGCTGTTTTTGTGTCTGGAGGTTCTGGTCCTGATGGACCGAAACCTCCTACCAGAAGGGAGAGATTGAAACAGTTTATGACCGGGGTGGGAGGGGTCGGCCACAATCTTTCCTGCACGCCTCAAAATCCTGGAGGCGTACAGGTCCTGGAGGGAGGGCAGATTGCAGCCGATGACCTTCTCTGCAGAGTGGATGATACGCTGCAGTCTGGCCTTGTCCTTGGCCGTAGCTGCAGTGTACCAAATGGTGATGGAGGAGCAGAGGATGGACTGGATGATGGAGCTGTAGAAGTTCACCATCATCTTTGTTGGCAGACTGAACTTCTTCAGCTGCCGCAGGAAGTACATCCTCTGCTGAGCTTTTTTGATAAGGGAGCTGATGTTCAGCTCCCACTTGAGGTCCTGAGTGATGATGGTCCCCAGGAAGCAGAAGTACTCTACAGAGCTCACTGTAGAGTCTCCCAGGGTGAGGGGGGTGAGGGGGGCTGGGTTCTTCCTGAAGTCTGCTATCATCTCCACTGTCTTTAAAGCATTGAGCTCCAGGTTGTTCTGGCTGCACCAGGACACCAGCCGGTCTGTCTCCCACCTGTAGTCTGTCTCGTCTCCATCAGCGATGAGACCGATGATGGTCGTGTCGTCTGCAAACTTCAGGAGTTTGACCGACTGGTGAGAGGAGGTGCAGCTGTTGGTGTACAGGGAGAAGAGCAGAGGAGAAAGAACACAGCCCTGAGGAGATCCAGTGCTGATGGTCCGGGGAGCAGAGATGGTTTTTCCCAGCTTCACGTGCTGCTTCCTGTCAGACAGGAAGTCTGTGACCCACCTGCAGGTGGAGTCTGGCACGTTCAGCTGGGAAAGCTTGTCCTGAAGGAGAGCTGGGATTATTGTATTAAAAGCAGAGCTGAAGTCCACAAACAGGATCCTGGCGTAGGAGCCTGGGGAGTCCAGGTGCTGGAGGATGAAGTGGAGAGCCAGGTTTACAGCATCGTCTACTGACCTGTTGGATCTATAGGCAAACTGCAGGGGGTCCAGGTGGGGGTCGGTGATGTCCTTGATGTGGGAGAGCATGAGGCGTTCAAAGGACTTCATGACCACAGATGTCAGAGCGATGGGTCTGTAGTCATTAAGTCCTGTGATCCTCAGCTTTTTAGGGACAGGAACGATGTCTTAAAACAGGCTGGTACGGTGCATGTCTCCAGTGAGGTGTTAAAAATGTCTGTGAACACTGGAGACAGCTGATCAGCACAGTGCTTTAAGGTAGAGGGAGAGACAGAGTCCGGTCCACAAGCCTTACGGGGGTTTTGTCTCCTGAAAAGTCTATTCACATCTCTCTCTTTGATGGAGAAAGGTGTCTCTGTAGGAGGAGGGGGGGGAGATAGGGGAGAGAGCCTCTGTAGGCAGCTGGGGTGAAACTGTAGCTTTGATGTGGGGGGTGAAGGTGTTGGAGTGAGGCTGGTCAGAGGTGTGAGGGGGGTTGGAGTCAGGTCTGTCCCATTGTCTGTCAAATCTACAATAGAACTCATTCAGGCTGTTGGCCAGGCAGAGGTCGTTAGCAGCAGCAGGGGCTCTGGGCTTGTAGTTTGTAATTTGCCTGAGCCCTCTCCAGACAGAAGCCGAGTCATTTGCAGAGAACTGATATTGTAGCTTCTCTGAGTACAAACGTTTGGCTTTTCTCACCTCCTTTTCAAACGTGTACTTCGACTCTCTGTACCTGGCTCTGTCTCCACTCCTGAAAGCGACCTCTTTGTCTGCCCTCAGCCCTCTGAGCTTAGCTGTGAACCAGGGTTTGTCATTGTTATAACTCACCCTGGTCTTTGATGGAATGCAGCTGTCCTCACAGAAGCTGATGTAGGACGTCACAGCGTCTGTAAACTCATCCAGAGAACTGTTCGCAGACCTGAAAACATCCCAGTCAGTCCAGTCCAAGCACTCCTGGAGTTTCTCCACTGCTTCACTGGTCCATTGTTTAGATTCCTTCACCACAGGTTTACAGAGCTTCAGCCTCTGTCTGTATGAAGGAATCAGATGGACCATCAAATGGTCTGATTGGCCCAGTGCAGCACGGGAAACGGCGTGATAAGCACTGCTTAGTGTGGTGTAACAGTGATCCAGTGTCTTCTCCTCTCTGGTCGGACATTTAATTAATTGTCTATATTTGGGGAGCTGGTGTGAGAGGTCCCCTTTATTAAAGTCACCAAGCACAATGATAAAAGAGTCCGGGTAGGTCCGCTCCATGCACAGGATCTGGTCGGCGAGTGTGCGCTGTGCCTCGCGCACATCAGCTGACGGTGGGATGTACACACCAACCAGGATGAATGAAGCGAACTCACGGGGAGAATAGAAGGGTTTGCTGTTGATAATAAAGGATTCCAGGTGAGGAGAGCAGTGCTGGAGGATCACTGTCACGTCGTTACACCAGTTACTGTTCACATAAAAGCAGATTCCTCCACCTTTCTTCTTCCCGGTGAGCTCCGCGTCTCGGTCCGCTCTGTGAAGTTGGAAGCCGGCCAGCTGCAGCGCAGAGTCCGGTACCGCTCCACACAGCCACGTTTCCGTGAAGCACAGAACAGAAGATGAGGAGAAGTCTCTGTTTCTACCTAACAGCAGCTGGAGTTCGTCCACTTTGTTACACAGTGAGCGCACGTTAGAGAGGAATATCCCCGGTAACGGTGTGCGCCGGTCGCGCTGGCGGAGGCGCACAAGCGCACCAGCTCTTTTTCCTCTCCTCCGGCGCTTCACTGCGTGAGCAAAGGTGAGCGCACCTTTGAGTAAAATGTCCAGTAAATCCACAGAGGAAGCGATGAAAGTGGGAAATAAATCTCTCGGGGTTGTTGCCCTGACATTCAAGAGCTCTTCTCTTGAATAAGAGAAGCCAGTTGCGGATTTTACAACAAAAACAAGACAAAAAAGTGCGCACCAACACACCACAGCAGCCATCCGCGGCGCCATCTTGCAACATCATTTAAGATAGATGGTGGCTTAAAGGTCAGATGTCATGCTATTTTTCACCCATCTCATTTGTTCTAAGAACCCCAAAAACATAATATTTGTGGTTTATTTTCCCAAACTTCCTGTTTTCCAGAGTTTTAGCCTCTGAAAAGTGACTTTCTGAGCAACTCTACACAAACAGGCTGATTTGCGGCCTACTTATGCATATTCATGAGTGGGCGTGTCTATAGACGGGACACTGACTTCCTCCTCCCGGCACGGTGACGTAGGGCCAGAGGACAGCCCGCCCTCCTCCCATCCACTCCGTAGCCGAGCTCATGCTGCTTTATAAACACGAGACAGAGTGTGGGGGCGGGGCATTCACCGGTACATACATAGACTGTAGAAAATACTTACATAGCACTGCACGAAGGACGCTGAAATGCTCACCTTTGTGGGCGTAACTGTTTACATGTCAATCATGGCAGAGAGCTTCCTGGAGGCGTGGCTTCTCCAGCTCAGTGCCGAATCAAATTTGTCATCAAAATGGGAACGCGTCATCAAATTGGAGCGAGGTGTTTGGGCTCACCCTGCAGTAAGAAAGGAGCAAATCACCCTCTAACTAACGATTGAGGAAATCAATGAAAAAAACATGTATGAAGCCCAAATAACACTTTATGATGTTTAAAGCACAGAAAAGTTAATTTAGCGTAACATGGGCCCTTTAACTTTCATGCTATGCAATCAGTTTATGTAAATGACCTGTAGTTTTTTCGTTACGACGGACATTTTTCTGCGAGTAGGATTTTAACCCCCCACCCTTCGGTTATTGGACGACCCACTACAAATACATTTGGCTTGCCTTACCTCATCCATCTTAATCCACCCCTTATTAATGCCACAATGACATCACAATCACAAGCATTCATTTTCACAAATGAGGGTGAAGACTAACACAGGAAACCCAGATTAGACAACTCCAAACTTCAACATTACACTGGTCCCTGTCTCTCTGAATGGTTTCACAAAACACTTTATATTTCCCTGTTTTTCATCACCTTCTCATGGTGGAGCTTTATTTCTCTTCACACTTGTTTGTTGAGCTCTAGATCAACTGGAGCTTCCCCAAATGTTCTCATGAACACCGCAGCCAGCAGGTGGTTTGGTGTCCGACACCAACGTCTATGACTTCAAACGCTGACTTTTCTTGTCTAGATGTTCCAGAGAAGTCCACCTTGATTTTTAAGTATGTCAATCTTTCAGCCAGACTGTGTACAGATAGCTGCAGACATGTTCTTCCTGTGTTTTTCTTGTAAAAATGTGTAATATTTTTTGCTCTGTCCTTCCAATTAGGGAACTTAAAAATGGTGACATTATTGTGGACCAGTTGACTGGCCCTGAGGAGCAAATATGAAAAGGAACATTTCCAATTCTACTGATTGTTTATAGTACATCTACACTCACTACTGATTCTATAGACTTTGGGTTGATTAACTTGACCTTGGAAACACATAGAATCTGGAATCTGATTAGAGAAAATATCTAACGTTGACATGTATGAAGTGGAAGCAGTGCAGCCAAGGTAAAGTTTCACAAATAAATAATATAGATAAATAGATGTTATAATCTATGTTGTAAATCTAGATTAGTTTTTTCAATGTCATTAAGAAGGCTTTGCTGGTCCTCACTGGAAACAAAGTGTGACATCTTGTATTCAAAATGTTTCACACAGTTGTTTGTACTATTATTTTTATATTTTGATCAGCGCATTGAGATGACTTTGTTGTATTTTGCTCTATACAAATAAAGTTGAATCGAAATCAATTGTTGAGATGTTTAATAAGTTAACAATAGCTGTGTTTCCATTACTGTTGGAAATGCACAAAATATAAATAGTGCAATAAAAACTGACAATGGAAACACCTGAATTAAAAAAAAAAAAAAAAAAAACACTCAAATTTGGCTAAAAACTTTTAACGCTTTCATCAGGAGGAATTTCAGACGTTTCGATATTAAAATGTGTCACAAAAACACCTTTTCCCGCAAATACACGTCATAGAACGTGACATACAAGGTCATATGACGTAAGGTGCCTGAACACATGACCACTGCTCACCAAGTAAACATGGTGCGGTACGTGTAAACAGAAGAGGAGACCAGGACGTTTTTAGCATTATACTTAATTATTATTACTGCCAGACGTGAAACAACAAAGGAATAAAGAATGTTATCGAGGCTCAAAACAACGTTCAATGGAAACAATTATACTTTGTCGACATTTAGAAACGTTGCTTTTATTTTGCAAAAATCTGTAATGGAAACCTATTGATAGCTAACATGATGCTATATTTGGAGAATTGTCATCAACCCTAATATGAGGACACCAGGAGGAGCTGTGAGCATCTCCTGCTAGAGTTTAAATGAGGTTTCTTATCAGATATCAGTGCTGCATTATTAGCCTGCAGGGTTCATTACCTCACAGCCAACTTGTAATTGTGATTGTAATCAGCCGAAAAATCATCCATCAATATGCACTGATGCGCTGCCTTCCTGTGTGATGCTGGATGGATGACTCCAACCGTGAGGAGAATCTTCTGACTGAGAATAAACCAGTGCCTTTCATTCAGTGGAGCAGTGGCACTGCGAGAAATCCACGATTCAGCAAACTCGAGTTTTTCTCTTCCAGTGCTGTCACGACTGTAAGGTGGATATGTAAATGACTCCTGGAAGGGGTCGAGCTGGGGGTCGGAGTGGGGGAATTAAAGGTGTGTGTGGGAAACAGACTGGGATCACGTCTGTAGCACTGCAGAGCTGCCGTATTTACACATCCACTGTGACTCTCTGAGTTAATTACTACGCTATCTGCAGCAGCACACATGTCGGAAAATATGAAGCTCGTCTTACTGGAGGTCTACAGTGTAGCTGCGTGACTGCAGCTTATGCAACCCCCCCCCTCCCCCCTCCCACCCCCACGTGCACGGAAAATGCTCTTGAACCATCAATACATTTTCTGACATCCAAAAGAAAATGCGCCAAATAGAACAGGAATACGCTGTAAACTGTGTTGTATCTAGAGCGATTATCAACAGTGGAACCAGACTTTACAATTGGTCCGAGTGTGGGAAGGTTTTTAATATGGGAGCCGCAAACTAAAGACGATAGATAGAAAAATGCCTGCATCACTGTTCTAATACACTAGTGACCATTTCTATCCCTAACTCTAACTCTCCCAGGAGCAAAGAAATACGTTTAGCCAATGTTTTGATAACACAAAACAACAATGACTGTTCACATATGTGTTATAGGTTCTGGATAGTCCTACTGTGTGTGATGTTTTTATTTGCATTTACAGTATATTCTTTCATATCCTGATGGACACACACTATTGCAGGTTTTCTGTCATGGAAAACTGTTTCTCTAACAGAAGAAAAACACATTTATTCCTAAACTGCATCATAACACTCTGAATGATGGGTATAAGGACTCTGTGTGACCAGCTTCATTGGGAGGAAAGTTAGTGCCTATTGTGGCCATTTTTATGTTTGTTTCATTATGTTTGACATAAAAAAATAAATACAGATCTATCTTTCATTATTCTGGCTCAAACGACCCTGTTGGAAGATTCTAAAGATATATTCATAAGGACATTTGAACCAGAAGAGAGTAGTTTTGTTTCCTTCAATAACCCCTAGGTTCCCAAAGTGGAGCACGCAAACTGTCAAAGGGGGTCCGTGAATAATTAGAAACAGTGTGACAACATTATAAACTAGATTATAAAAAGAGAAGCAGTCAGGAGCCTCCATGCACTGCCATAAATGGTCTCTGTAAGACCCTCTAGTGGTGACAGAAAAACAATCTCATCATAAAAGCACAAATATATTGAGAGCTACATTGTTTTGCCAGGGGTGTCAAACTAATGTCGGTTCAGGGGCCAAATATGGACAAGTTTGATCTCAAGTGGGCCACAGATTTCAGATTGGGAAAGGAGCCATTTTAACATCAAAGTCCATGCATGATCATCACTTAAAAACTTTTAGATTTTGTAACCAATTTTTGTGTTGTTTAGAGGAATTTTGTGGAATTATTTGTCAGAAATTTCAAGATGTATGGAAAAAGTTAGATTTCTTTCCACAATTTACAATTAAAAATGAATCCATTCTAGTGATAAAAGCATAGAAAAACTGTGAACCCCTCAAAAAATTGTGAACTTGAGATATCTACAACTGAATTATTTGGTCGTTTACACAATAAATAATGGTTTCTCATGGCTACTGTCTCCTGCGGCTGAATTGGATGCTCTGAAGGGTCCCCGGGGGCTTGAGTTTGACACGTGTGTGCTAGCCAAACATGCTTGATGGCCCTTTGCTACCACATATTTTTGAGAAAGTAGATTTTCAGGGTGATTAATATGTTGTATTACTGATATATGTTCAATCAACCAATGTTTGGTAGATTTCTTTTTCCAAAATAAAATTGATTTTTTTTTTAATCACTGAAAATGCCAGTAGGCTTACTAATTAAATAAATCAAGTGATAACTCTGGTAAGTTTTGTTGTGTGCTTATTATTATTATTATTATTATTATTGTTATTATTATTATTATTATTATTATTATTATTATTATTATTATTATTATTATTATTATTATTATTATTTATCATATATTATGACTACATTGTATATGACACTACTTTATTATGTTTTTTCAGTGAGCAGCAGTAGGGGGTCCTGTACAGGGCTTTAGGTTAAATGTCTGAAGGGTTGGCGGTTCAAATCCCGACTGACTAACCCAGATATCCTTGTAGATTAAACTGCTTGTGCTGGAGGTATCTGTGGTACAATCTGCTGAAAACAAACCCACCCACAACTGCTTTGCACTGTTT
Source organism: Gouania willdenowi (assembly GCF_900634775.1). Taxonomy (NCBI): domain Eukaryota; kingdom Metazoa; phylum Chordata; class Actinopteri; order Blenniiformes; family Gobiesocidae; genus Gouania; species Gouania willdenowi. The sequence continues at coordinate 23,447,056 of NC_041054.1, forward strand.
GCTAGGAATAATGTTACAACGTGACTAAAAAGGCCTGTGGAGCAAACATTGGTCACATGGTGCACAGCGAGGCCTTCCAGTGTGAATATATGATCATTAAGCTTATGTGCCCAGTAATATGCAGGCTAAAACTCGTGGTAAGAAATGACTGCCGACCCCGCGCACCAGTGGCGTGCGACAACTAGGGGGTTGGGGGAAAATTTAGCAAAAATGATGCTATATGGTGGCTTTTGGTGCATTCTATTAGTGTAATTGTGGCTTTTCTTCTATTGTGGCTTTTCTTCTTTTGTCTATTTTGTAGCACTTTTCTTAGCATGATGTATTTTCTCACCTAGTGTTTGTTTGATTACAAGTTTAAACCTGATATCCATGATAATGAAGACAAAGAATTGAGCGTCATTATCAGTTCACCTCTTTCCAGTTGAAAATGTACAAACCTATCCAGTAGTGTGGGCGATTGGTCTATAGTTCTCTGTAGAATTCTGTCTGACTGGCACTGTAACATATCTGCATGATTAACATCATTTTTGTGTGGTTTGCTTGTAGTTGTTTTGGTAATATATTTAGTTGTATCAACGCACATTAAAATTCATAATATATCTAACACAAGCATATTTTAACCAAGCACTAAAAGCTATGTATGAGACCTTTAGCTGGGGGACCATATTCAAATGGGAAACCAGGCGCTCCTGACAGATCTGGTCTGGTTACAAATAAACTAAAAAAATATATAAACTGAGGTAAGTATGTAGAAGTTGTATTTGTGTATTTTATTCATATGTACACAGATGTGCAGTCTCTTGGTATTCAGATGGAGCTCCAAACTAATAGCAAAAATAATAATAATAATAATAATATTCTTACCTGTGACTCTTTTCTTCGTTACAAAGCCCAGTATTGATGGCTGGCTTGTAGTGTGACGTATGAGTGGTGGCATATTCACTCTTCATTCATCTTCTCCCTGCCAATACCAGACTGTTGTGTGCTTCGGGAGAGTGATTTGACTCGCTGATGGGAGAGGCGTGTAAAGCTGCTGCTTGGTGCAGCGTGAGATGAACTCACGAGACTTTGCGCGAGATTTAGAAAATGGCCACCGAAACAGCGTTTCAAAAGTTACTCCAAGTGTGGAAAACTTTAATCTTTCATGGCTTTTAATGATTCTTCTCGGTGCTAAAGAGTTACGGAATCATTTATGAACATGTTAATAGAGTACAAAGTGGCCAGAAACAGAGTAGTAGGCAATTCCACCTTCCGCCTACACTTCTGGACATCACTGAATATGACAGGTTTAGTTTAGGTTTTGATTATTCAGACAAGGGTTTTCAGGAAATGTTTCATCTCCTGTCAACTGCCAGTCTTCATCAGAGGAGTTCTGCTGATCGCTTTTGATGGTTACCTTGAAGTTTCACTTGACTTCCATGTACTAGTTCCAGCGAGATTAATTTTGTCTTCTTCTTGAATATTATGTTAAGGTTTAAAAAGTGCAAATTTTGGTCATAAAGTGGCATCAGCAGACACGTTTTATTCCTCTGAGTCCAAATATGTGCTTGGTTTTTGGCAAGAGTCCGAATTGTGCCCGCTGAAGGCCCTGGAAGTCGATGCTCGTTGCTCAGAGACCCATCAATGGAACCAGGGACATCTCAGGTGCTCCTTTGGCCGGGCAGGGTGCCTCGTCCCTGGGTAGAGTCCTGGCTGGTGAGGCCTGGAAGTTTCTCCAACAGTCCTTGGATCGGGCCAAACGATCCAAGGTCCGGTCCCCTTGGGTCCGAATATGTACATCATTCATGGGTAGAGTCTGAATTGCGCCTGCTGGAGGCCCTAAAAAGTTGGTGTTTCCTTCTATCAGGGGTAACTTCGGTCAATGGGAGTCTGCACCTACAGACACGCCTACTCATGCATATGCATGAATGCCCAAAACTCCGGAAAACAGGCGAGTTTGGAAAAATAAACCTCAAGTTGTTGGGGTTCTTAGAACAAATGGAGATGGGTAAAAATAGCAATCTTGCTGGAACTACCAGTAATATGACATATTATAAATAATTGCTCTGGAAGGAAAAGCAATAAATATATTGATATCATTATAAGAACTTTGCTGTTGTTTAAACCAAAGGTTGAGCAAAATGTTTGATAATGTTTTTACCAGAGAACATGTATCTGATAATAGTAGTTGATGTTGCAGTAAGGGTCAGACTCACATAGGCTCTCTGCTGGTCTGGTGTCTGAGTCTGGCTGCTGTTGATGGTTCATGAATTTTGCCCTGCAAAGTGCAGCCGTCAGAACAGATTTCTTGGTGCGAGTGTGTGACGAGTGTGGAGCTACAGTAAGGACGGCATCATTACCATAGCGACTAATCGCAACGGTTGCTGTTAATAAACTTTCCTCTCGCAGCAACTCCAGAATTGCCTCAGAAGTTCTGTAGGTGGGCTGAAGACATGAGAACAACAGGCTAAATATAGAGTGACTCCAGATCCAGACACAGAATCATTAGTGGAGCTGTTGTATTTGAGTGATGCATTGGAAAAGCCACTGTGGTCGACGTTCTGGGTTTCTGCTGCTGGCACTCAGGCTTCTTCCAGAGACCAGCGTGTTCCACTTTGTTTACTGTCAGCCAAAATTAGACCAATGAAAGGGGAACAACATTCCTGATGTACTTTGTGGTTAACCATTAAAAGCTTTGCAGAGGGAAATAATCTCAAAATGCACCAATGATAGTCAACCTAATGTGATATCATTAAATCAAAAGTTAACAGAAGCTTTTTTATTAGATTTTGAAAAGTCTGTGGGTTCTGGGTGGAAATAAAGCTCGGCACAAAACTTTTCAAGTGAATTTCAAAGTAAGTGCACCAATAGAATACATCCCTATAGCTGCCTTAATACAGTAGCTTGGCTACTGTGTACAGTGTGAAACATGATACAATGCTGGCAGTGAGAGGCGGTGCTGGATGCTTCTTGAGTGTTTTTTGTCATTGTATATCAGAGAAGGAAAAAGAGCAACAAGTATGATATGTAAGGTTTGAAGTTTAACATATACTGTATATCTAAGCAGTCCCTGACTTCAATATTTGTGTGTTATAATGTAATTAAACACTGACCAAATGCAACAAAGAAGAATGGGGAAAAAAAGTGATTTGTGCTATTTTATGTTGAAATAAACACATTGACAAACAATATATAATTTTAGAACTCCATCATTTCTCACAAAAAAGAAAAAAACTTACATTTCTAAAGCTTAGAACAAATAGGTCATTGGACTCATGTAGCTTACACTTAGCACTTACCTTAAACATAAACATAGCATCACCATGGCAACATACTGTACTCAGTTATTCCTAATGAAACATAAAATCCCTGAACTGAACTGTAATACTAACAACAATAATAATAGTATTTGTAGCAATAATAATAGCAATAATAATAATTCTCTGAATATACTGTGAGGTTTTACACTGAAATTGTACAAATAGAAAGAAAATGAGCAGTTATGAAATTCTCCTTCTAGAAAGGGTTTAAAATAAAATAACAATTCCTAGTTAACATTCAGTGGTTCATTTTTTATTTTTTAATAATTTCACCTAAATTCAAAGACGTTTAACTGCTGTTAGAATCGATAGAGTCCCATTTCTTTCTGAATAGAGTTTGTATGTTTTCTTTGGGTGTGAATAATTTCCCCCTGAGAACTCTAACTACCTCCCAGTCTAAAAATAAACATGTTGTAGAGCAGATAAAAATAAACATTATAAAACCCCATATTTTATTGCTTTCATTTGTTAATTTTCCTCTCTCAAGTACCCCCTGTAGTGCCATTACGTACCCCTAGGGGTACATTTCTCCATTTCTCTTCTTGCACTTGACGAAGGTGGTCACCATTTTTTCTCTGCTCCCTCTCTGACACTTACCTGCCCTTCCTGATGCTTGTTTTTTTTTTTTGTTTTTTTTGTGAATCTAATAGGAGCCTCTCTTTACATCCAAATTTATATATATAAAAAAAAAAAAATTGAAAATATGGAATTGATCAGTTGGTCTCTCAATGCAATCTATGTTTTCAACAAAAAGAATGGGCCCGCCGGTCTGGATGAAACATTTGCTGCTGGATACACGTTTGACTCCTGGCAAAGGGTCGTGTGTCTGTCCATTTTCTCCGTTGAGGATGTGGAAAACATCTACATTGAAATTATGGTAGCAGGCATGCTGCTGATTGGAGCTGGCAGCTTTTTGACCTATTGCAAAGTCCGTATTACGCTGGCAGCTGTTTGGGGAAGGCTGCCAGTCATTTGTGATGTATTGTGCAGGGCTCTTAATACTCAGACTAATGTGATGAACAAACTCAAAAGAACATTTACATGTATTTTGAAATCAAATTGGAGAAATTAAATGCTCGGCTGCGAGTTAAGGTCACTTTATTGGATTACTGCTGGGGACCAGGACTCAAGCCAACCAAAATTGTACTAGCTTGAATCAAATACAAATCGCTTATCATCATTGGCTCCCACAGCCAGCCGCCCAAGGCTGTCTCTTACTTACCTAAATGTTTGTGTAGACATGATGCTCCATCTGCCTCATCTACCTACCAAGGTCATCACACGTCATCTGACTGAATCAGAATGAAGCGAAGGGATTATATATTATATCGTTGGTCCTCAGTTTTTGTTGTGACTGTGTTTGTTTTTGGTGCTTTTACGCTGATGACTTTTTTTTCCGAGTTTAACACTATGCTCCCCAATAGGGAACTCAGTTTAGGACCTGCCTTTTTCCCTCTCCCTTTCCTTCTGTTTTCCCACTTTTTATCTAAATACGGGGCGCTGCCCATGTGGCGATCCACAGTTCTCCTGCTCCTGTCCCCCCATGTTATGTGATTGTCTTTTCATGTTCATGGACAGGATGAAACTGTGCTAATGGCCCCACAGGGATATATAGCTTTTTCTGATTCTGATACATGTTATAGGGAGTTTGTAAGTTGATGGTGACAGTGAATGTGTCATCGTTGGCTTTGTTGGTATTTTATGATAAATCAATGGCCATACTTGAATAAACATTTCCTTGTATCCTCAGTGAGTCCATGCTGAACATTTTAGGGTTATAGGGTTTATATACAGCATATGTTTTGTCTATAAAAAAACAATGATAGACATGCAGACAGAACAAATACAATATGTCTGTATCCTTGGAAGAGAATTTGTGTTATTGTTTGAACTTAAGAGAAAGGACACACTCTCCTTAAATGGTAATACAGACCAAATCAGTTTAAAAACAACACAGCTTCTTTGTCATCTCAGGTCATTTCATTACACTTATCATTAAGAGAAAAGATTTATAGATGGATGAATACTGATGATGATGGATGAGAAAGCTGTACAGCAGTCTGAATAACAAAAGGACATCCTGATTTTTTTTAATGATGAATGCAGTAATTATCAAAACTGAATTGACGTTTCACTGTACGCTACCAGTCTTTTTCTAATCCTCATCACACAGTTCAACATTCACTTTTATCCCATTTTTAATTAACAATTGATTCTTGAAGCTGTGCTTATGGTTCAACAGGCAGAGCTGGCAAACGGCGGTTGGTGCTGCCTCATGTTTTCAAGCATCAACCACAGTCAGAGCCTCTGATATGAGCCATAAGAAACAACACAGAACAGAAAGACTAGGCTACAGGAAAAGACAAGGAAAGCTTCAAAAAAGTTAAGAAAGCAAAGTTATATCATTGAAATAAAATCTATAAATTCAGAATAAGAAATCAAAAGTTCATACAGTATGAAAAACATATTCTACTTTCTATTGTATGCCTTTGATGGACTTTTGTTATGTCAAAAACCATCCTAAACGTCTCTGAACTAATTCATTACCCTTGGAAATGCGCAAAGTCTAAATAGTGCAATAAAAACTAGTAATGAAAACACCTGAATTTCGAAAAACATTCAAATATCGCAAAAAAGTTTTTACGATTTCATGAGGAGGAATTTCAGACATTTCAATATTGAGATGTGTTGCAAAAACACTATGAAAACTCTATTTTCACAAATACACATCAAAAAACGTGACGTTTATGGTCACATGACCACTTACCAAAAATAGAGGAGACCCAGACATTTCTAAGCATTATATTTTAAAATTAGACGTGAAACAACAAAGGAATACAGAGTGTCGTCTTCCTGCAGCGAAGTCTTGTGGGATGAGATTTCATGGGAGTTACGAGGCTCCTCCCCAAAACAACATTCAATGGAAACACATTCAAAGCGCAATTATACTTTGTCGACATTTAGAAATATCGCTTTTGTTTTGCAAAAATCTGTAATGGAAACCCAGCTACTGATTCAGATAACTGTGAATATCTGGCTAAGATGATATTTGACGCTGGCGGAGGTTTGCACTCTCTTAATTCTGTTTTTATTTTGTAGCTACTAGTGCAGTGCCCGTAGGAAGTCTGTATTCATACATGCATGGGCAGACTTTATATATACAGTCTGCCCATGTATGTATGAATACATACATATGTAGGTGTTTGTGTACATGTTCTGTATGTATATATGTATGTACTTGTGCAACCGGACACATGTGTGTGTACATTGATATACGTAAAATTTTGTACATAACCTGTTCCCCTTTTATAACACTCATAACTTAATTGTAAATTTTGTTCCACATATGTATAGTGAAAGCCTATTTTTATTTTATATTTTTTTATGTTATGTTATTGTTTTGCACATCACAAATGTAGCTATTGTTTAACATTTAATCTTTTCGTGCGTACATCGTTCTATGTGACACTTGCTTTGGCAATGTAAGCCTGTTTCTCAGCGACGCTGCAGGTCTAAATCTGCTGTCACGTGAAGTCCGTCGACTAAGGCGGTGGGGCTTTGGGGTGGTGCTCTCCAGTGATTGGCTCTGGAGCGCACGTGACTGTGGTGGCTCCCTTCCATGGACAATATTTACTGATTAAATACTTTATTAAAGGTATCACTGCAGTCCAAACAAATCCCACAAACAAACAAACACCCTTGAACCAAGCAGCAGCCATGTTGAAACTCTCAGGGCTGTCTGATCCTGATCCGCAGAGATATTTGCGGAACACGTACGCACACGCACACACGCACACGCACACGCACACACACACACACAGACACACACACACACACACACACGCACACACACACACACACACACACACACACACACACACACACACACACACACACACACACACACACACACACACACACACACACACACACAGACAAACAGATTACTTGCTTTTATAGAGAGATCATGACAGAACATCTGCATGGCATTACAGCAGTTTTTTTATTCCAATGAACCAACCATAATATATATATATATTTTTTTTTTTTTTTTTTATTCAGTTTATTTTCGACACATGGTTACATTCACTTTTTTTTTTTTTTTTTTTTACATTTTTTGTATATATATATATATATATATATATATATATATATATATATATATATATATATATATATATATAATCAATGTATTCATTTTCTGACCCGTTTATTCTTGTTCATTTCTACAACTTCTTGTTCATTTCATGCTTCGGTGCAACTCTGTCATATTTGGACAAATGTCCACACAATGACAGACAGGTTCATATATTGTCTGGAATTCACATCATTCACATGCACCGTGTGCCCTAAGCTGATGACACGCTTTCATGGTTGTGTTTACTGATCATCCAACCTTATTCATCGACGTCACATTGTGGGTCATGTTACTAGAACATCTCTTTGATTCATTTTTCAATTGTCAATTTTTTTGTGTTCATACAGAAACTGACCTATTTATAAAGAACTCCTTGTCAAATGTATTTCTAAGACTTTGGTTATGGTAGGGTGGGGTCGAGGATCAGATGACTTTGTTGCAACAGTTGATAGTGTGTTGTGGTCAAAGAGCTTTTTGTTTAAAGAGCACAACAAAATGAAGCAGATGGTTAAACAATCAGCTTTGTAAACAAAAGTCCATCCCCAGATGACTCTGAATCGTGAGCATTTACAAAGAGAATAGAGTGACGGACACACGGCACCATTCACAATCTAACAAGGTTCATTTAGCCTTGTTAGATTTAGTTGGATCATGACATAGAGGGAATGAACATTAAAAGGCATCACAATGAAAGGAAAACCACATGCATGCAAGGAGAAAACACCACCAGGCTAACATTGCTTATGGTGCATTCGATCAAAAGGCCTGCACCCTAACCCTGTGTTAAAAATGGTCTGTCTTTAACACGCTTATCATTACAATTTATTTAACTCTAACGGGCATATTTGGTCATGAAGAGAAATAATGATACCACAAGAAATAATGAAAACCATGATTGGGTAAGTTTGCACTCATTTGTACCCATAGCACAGTAAGCCATCCAAAAACGACTGTATCAAATAATACATTTGTTAGGCTTTATTCCCATTCTCTGAAACTTATTTATCCACGGGGGTCAATCATGCATAGTTTAGGCAGTCTGTAGTAAGTTTGGTCCAACTTCCATGGAGGGCAATGATAAGACAGAGGAGGTGAGCAGACCACTGGCTCATCCTGTGGATAGCAACAGGGGTAGACTGGCCATCTGGCATACCGGGCATCATTCTGGTGGGCCATCAACGCAAAGTGGGCCGGCTTGTTTTTTTTTTTTTTGTTTGTTTTTGACAATCAAGTGAAGGCAGACATGGTAACAGGTGGCCAAAAATGGTCCAAAAGTGGCAAATACAAGGCAAGAAAAGAGTGTAAAGTGAATAAATGGGCCAAAAGCAGACAAAAAGGGCCAAAAAATGGGCAAATAAAGAGGAACCAGGTGGTATGTAATGGCAAAGGGTAGCTTAAAAGGACAAAATGTGGTAAGTGAAAAAGGGCAACAATGTGAAGCAAAAAGAGGCCAAATGTAGGAAATAAAGGAAACAAGAGTTTTTTTTTATTGGGCAAAATGTAGCTTATTTTTGATTAAAAGTGGCCAAAAAAGATAAAGAAAGGATACCAAAGTGTCAAAAAAACTTGCAAAAATGGACAATAATAATAATAATTTAAAAAAATTAATTAAAAAAAATAGATATTTAGCAGGTCAGAAAATGTGCTATTGAAACTTAAAACAAAGGATATACAAAACTTATAACCAAGCTTAAACGTAAGTGTGTTAAAATAGGCACTTAGTATATTTTCCTTTAAACTTCTAAGACAAATAAACATATAACATTGATTGATATCACTAATCGTTCTGAGGAAATTGATAACTGAGAAAATACCAGGTCTTTCATCTTCAGGTTTTCGGACTTATTTTGTGTAGTAAACATTTCAAATCCTGGTTGTTTAGGCCATTTTCAGAGTGTTTTCTCTTTTCTCTGTTTGCATGCACCTACTAGAAGAAAAAAACAACCAAGTTGGCTGCGCTTTTACGCAGCAGCATCACCGTTTATTCCAGCAGCTTTCAGCACCATGGACAGCGCGCCTCCATTTGCCGCTGAGCGCAGCGTGGTGAGCTCGATCCGTTTACAGAAATCCCACACTGAGGGATTCATCCTGGACTCATCAGAAAGCTGTGTGTGTAAGGAGTAGGAGTGGTCACCGTGGGAGTGGTCGCCCTGTGCGCAGAGCAGAACAGAGCAGAGAGTGGAGATCAGGCTGTGGCTGTGGTGCTGCTGCTGAGGGGAAGCTTTGAGGAGTGGGTGATCACAGATGGAATGATTCGTGACACTTTGAGTAAAGAGAAGCCACAGGAGGACCAACGCGCACTAGTGTGGACACATCATGGAGATACTTCAAAATACGCACGGTTCGTGACGCACCAGACTGGACCAAACACCATCCATTAATTATCTCCTTTCTCTGATGCAGAAGTGATTGAACGCGCTCTGGCGCGTGCTTGGTGTGCACAATGGAGAGTTTGATCAACTCTGCCCCTCCTTTAAAGTAATCTTCCTCCTCCGCCTCATCACTTGGAGTTGTGTTTTTGTTTCCTTTTGGGATTGTTTACCTCAACGCTGTGACAAACACTGGTTGATGATGGATTTCTTTTAATGAGGACGCGTGACATGTCCTGACTCTGTTACTGTGACCCTCCCATCGCCTGGACGACTCAGCACGTTTTTGATGAGGTTTCATTGTAATTGGGACAAAGATTTGATGATCTATAGATGACAGTACGTTGATGTTTGTCATTCTACAGGTGGAGAGATGGAGGCAGAAATGAGGCCAGGTGAGGATACACTGAAAATGTTTCTGTTCAGCTGAAACTAAGACAACATGCGGGAAGACAATATGTTGTGCATTTGTTCACATCGCGAAGTTTGACAAAAGGAAAAAGGATCTTAAAGTGCTGACTTTGTTTGGAAACTGTAAGTCAGATCAGTGCATTTGCTCGTGGAACCAGAGACGGGCAGCCGGTGGTTGATGGCACTGCGCACCGGGAGGACTTGGTTTGGGCAGGTCTTGCGCAGGGTCTCTCGACTGCAGGGCTCCTGGTCCAGGCGATCCAGCAGTCTACTGTGTCTCTCTGCGAACCAGGAGCAGGATCTGGGAGTGCGTCACCGGGATTACTATACGCCAGGAGACCTCCACCTGCGCACCAGCTCCGGTCACTGTCACCGGAGTGCACCTCTCTGCGCCCGCGCCTCCGGCCCCTGCCTACACGGCTTTCCTCGCGCCCGCTCCCGCGCCTTCCCGGGAAACACGAGGGGACATGAACCCCTCGGTCGCCGGCTCCTGTTGGTCATGAAGCGGCAAAACGTGCGGACCTTGTCCCTGATCATCTGCACGTTCACGTACCTGCTGGTCGGGGCCGCTGTCTTTGACGCGCTGGAGTCCGACTTTGAAATGCGTGAGAAGGAGCAGCTGGAAGCGGAGGAGAAGCGTCTCCAGGGGAAATACAACATCAGTGAGGATGACTACCGCAAGCTGGAGAGCATCATCATGGAGGCTGAGCCCCACAGAGCCGGGGTGCAGTGGAAATTTGCAGGTTCCTTTTACTTTGCCATCACGGTGATCACCACCATAGGTAAGCCTGTGTGTGTTTAAAATCCACACACTTTGGTTGACAATCACACTGTGTTTGAATCAGGCCATCCATACACACAGATCCTAAAGTTTTAAGCAACACGTTGCTGTGCGTCACGGAGCTGTAGATCTCACCACCGCTCAAAGCGCAGCATCACATAGGCGACTTTAGAACAAAAACTAAACCAAGTGCGCAAAACCACGTGGTTTGGTGCACTCCTCAGCGCTTTGACGCACACAGCCGGACCAGTTTCAAACTCAAGGCCCGGGGGCCAAATCCGGCCCTTTTGGCGCCTCCAATGTGTCCCGCAGGAGAAAGTACACATGACGATATGAATCAATGTGTAAATGACCAACTCATACCTCAGTCCCTCCAAATACACACATTTAATGAAACTCCACCATATTTGCAGGGCTCACAGTTATTTTCCCCCATGTTTATATCACATGATAGTCTTATTTATTTATTTATCCCAACGTTTTTCCAAAACCCTGCAAATTTTCTTCAAATCATTCCACAAAATGTCCCCAAATTAAATTAAAATTGGTCATAAAAATCTAAGACCTTCACATACTGCTTGGATACTGTCGGTGCCTTCCAATACTTTACATATCATTTTTAAGCAGAACTATATACGTAAGTTATAGACACAATAATGTGAGAAACTGCTTGTTTTCTCTGCCTATCTGCGGCCCACATGAGATCAAACTGGTTAATATCTGACCCCAGCAGTAGCGGATATCTCACTAAAACAGTCTGGAGGAGAGAATAGCATTTGGTCATCATTAAGGTTGATTTATAAAAAGAACCAGGAGCTGCTGCATGGTTGAAGAAACAGCTCCTACACATGTAACATCTAAACTCTAAACTGCAACACAGCTGTTCACTGGTGTTTATACAGTATAGCTGTTGTTGTGAACATGAATGTACACCAGAAACTAAGATTTCTCCTGAAATATATTCACTTCCTGCAGGGAACCGGACAATTCGATCTCATTTCTTGTTTTGTCCTGTTATTCTGTCCTGTGATGGTAGGCCTTTTTTTTTTAATGTACCTTAACTTATCTGAGTTTTGCCACAAACTGTTATCAGTCAGATCCAGCTGAGAGGTGCACTCGTCTTAATATTAAAGAGGTTCATAAAATGACTGCATTTCTTTAAATCTTCAAAATATATATTTTTAAAGCTCTCTGTTCACTAACTACAAACAGATCAGTTCATTTTCACTGAGGTTATTGTAAATCCAATTCATTTAGAACAATAAGATATGATATCCCCCATGTCAGCAGATGGCAGAGGTTTGCTCATCACAGCTTTATTTTAATTTTATTTTAACCACATGCAACACAGACAATTACAGAGAAAAATGCACAAGATCATAGACAGTATTTAAGAATCATATACATTATAATACAGTAAGTGTGTGTATGTGTGTGATATTATAATAATTAAAATGATAATATTGGTATTATGCTATGTGTGGGTGAGGGGAGGAGACAACAATTTAATAATAGACAAATATGTGGGGGAAAAGAATGATATATATATATATATATATATATATATATCACACATATATATATACACGTACAAAATAGATATAATGAACTTGCGAGAAGAGAGGGAAAACGAGACAAAAAAGATAATTAAATCAAAATAAATAAATAATAAAAATAATAATGATCATAATAATAATAAAAATAGATAAATAAAAGGAAGGGGATCAATGATACTTTCAACCTGGAACCCGTCGTCCAGGTGAACTGATGGGGCCAGGCTGGAACCCAGCTTTAATATAGTATTTATTAAACTATTTCATGGGATGAAGGACTTTTATCAAGGTGTGTCATTACTATGATTTATTACACCAAAGTGTTCCATGTCCACGTCTGACGTGTGATGAAAACAGCCCCTTTGTTAAAGTTTATTGTAGAAATTATAACCAGTTTTTGGTTTATTAATAACACAATATACTATTATTAAGCTCCACAATATTTTCTTAATAATTCAATTTCAAAATCATTTTGGAGGAGTCAGTGGAAGTTGTTAAATATATTTCATCATGAACATCAAACAATAAAAACAAAGGAAGACGACCTGCCTTTTCTCTGTTACAGCAGTCAGTTAAAGGTTATACAAGCTGACTTTTAGCTTGCTGGACCGGTGGGTGGGTGGGTGGGTGTAGAGGGAGTGGAAAAGCGAGGGGGTGGGGGGGAACTAATGCACCACCAGGCCTGTCCTCCAGTTTGCCAGGCAACACTTTAAAAGCAAAGAGCGCTTGGTGGATCCACTGTTTCCAGGCTGCAGCGCTGAGATCCTCCATTGTAATATTCATGCTGTGTGAAGTGGTCGCTCTCACTGCAGCTGACGCCGAGTCCTCCTCTGCAGGGAAACACAGGGTTTCATCTGTTCTTCCTGCATAAATAACATGAACAGGTTCAGAACGACATATACAAGTTTTCACCTTTGAAATGTGACAGCGTTCGACCTTTATGCAACTTGACAAAAAAAAAAAAAAAAAAAAGAAAGTAAAGCATCAGACGTGGGAGCACAGAAGGACACAGGTGGTTGGGATCATGTTGGGCATCAGTGGAGTGAACTCTCAGCAGTACTACATCCATTTAACACAGCTGTGGCTGTGATAAAGAAAAGAAAGAGGACTGAGATTTCATTGATTAAAAAATAAATAAATAAATACCTGTGTGTGTGTGTGTTAGTTTTACTATCCATGTCTTATAACTCATAACGTGTGTTAGTCTCAAGCTGTGTTTCCTTTACCCTTGGAAATGTGCAAAATCTAAATAGCGCAATAAAAACTGGTAATGGAAACACCTGAATTTTGAAAAAAAAAAAAAAAAACACTGAAATTTGCTAAAAAGTTTTTACGCTTTCATGAAGAGGAATTTCAGATGTTGGATATTGAAATGTGTCGCAAAAGCTAAACGCAAACACCTTTTCTACAAATACATACCTGGTCACATGACCTCTTAACATGGCGCAGTACGTGTAAACAGAAGGGGAGACTGGGACATTTCGTAGCATTATACTTAAAAATGATTAAGGCCACATTAGACGTGAAACAACAAATGAATACAGAGTGTTATAAGGAGGCTCTGAGCGTCCATCTTTCTGCAGCAACATTCCAGGATGAAATTTCACGGGAATTACGAGGCTCCTGTTCAAAACATCCTGCAATGGAAACACGTTCAAAACGCAATTATATCTTGTCCACTTTTAGAAATATCGCTTTTATTTTGCGAAAATCTGTAATGGAAACCCAGCTACTGGGCGCACGGTGGATTAGTGGTTAGCACGTCTGCCTCACAGCAAGAAGGTTCTGAGTTGGACACCTGAGTCCTTTCTGTGTGGAGTTTGCATGTTCTCCCTGTGCTGCGTGGGTTTCCTCCGAGTACTCCGGCTTCCTCCCACAATCCAAAAACATGACTGTAAGGTTGATTAGGGTCTCTAAAAATTGCCCATAGGAGTGAATGAGAGTGAGATGGACTGGCGCCCTGTCCAGGGTGTACCCCCGCCCAGCGACCAATGAGAGCCGGATATTGGCACCGGCAGACTCCCACGACCCTGTGAGACAGGAGTAAGTGGGTTTGAAAATGAATGGATGGATGGAATCCTAGCTACTGTGAGTTGAAGTGTATCCCTGTATAAACATTGTTTGTAGCTTGTTTAGTTCTTCCGTAATCAGCAGTTGAATAGAGTTTTACACAAATCACCAGTTTCAGAGCAAAAAGCTGAGAAAACAGGCCTTTTCTATAAAAACATAAAAAATCTCTCAGTGACTTTGAATCAATTGTTTTTGCTTTATTGAAAACTAAAACATCTGAACATTGGTTTCCTTCTCAAAACAAACAACACTAAGACAAGGCTTTTGATGGCAAAATTATTATTATTTTGTATCTCCTCCATCCGTCAATCACACAGACGTCACTTCCTCTTCCTCCCCACATGCTGCAATGACCCGTTTAGCCCGGTTAGTTGATGGTTTTATCTCAATATCGCAACATTATCAATAATCCACTCAGGTCCACATATATTCTGTGTTAGTATGTGGTGTTATGAGCTGCTGGATACTTCACAATATCACTTAATAGCGTAATAATATCCCTCATTATAATATCCCTCGTTTCTGCTTCTTCCTCCTTAGCTAATGGTAGCATCAGTGTCAATTAAAGGTGCACTGCTGCCACCTTCAGGGCACAGTTGGTCACTACATCACATTACGGCTTAGCTATTGATGAGGGACCTCATCAATATCAATAGTATTCTAGTAATCTCCGTGATAAAACTTAATTGATGAGTTTTCTTGTCAATTGTACTGAGGGTTTGGATTTGAAATGACGAATTATCTCGTCACTGGCACTGAGTGAGTTAAATAAAAAAAAACACTGTACTGTATACTACACCATGTATACTACACCATGTAGAGTATACTCCATCATGTATACTAAACCATGTATACTACACCATGTAGAGCAAACTACATCATGTATACTACATTTATACTACATCATGTATACTACATCATTTACACTACATTATGTATACTACATAATGTATACTACACCATGTATACTACACCATGTATACTACATCATGTTTACTACATCATTTATACTACACCATGTATACTACATAATTTATACTACATTATGTATACTACATAATGTATACTACATCATGTATACTACACCATGTATACTACATCATTTATACTACATCATGTATACTACACCATGCAGAGTAAACTACATCATGTATACTACACCATGTAGAGTAAAGTACATCATGTATACTACACCATGTGTACTACATCATTTATACTACACCACGTATACTACACCATGTGTACTACATCATTTATACTACACCACGTATACTACACCATGTGTACTACATCATTTATACTACACCACGTATACTACACCATGTGTACTACATCATTTATACTACACCACGTATACTACACCATGTATACTACATCATGTATACTACACCATGCAGAGTAAACTACATCATGTATACTACACCATGTGTACTACATCATGTATACTACACCACGTATACTACACCATGTATACTACATCATGTATACTACACCAAGCACAACACACGATTTAGTCGAGACTCGGCCTGATCCTAAAAACAGACGCTTTTGAGAGAGAGAGAGATAGGAAAATGAACAAACAAAAACATTAAAAATAAGCGGGGGCTGTCCGCACGGTTGCCATATTAATATACCGACATTCTATCCATATGCAATGCCCCTATTTGGCCAGTTTAGGTGATAGGTCAGTCATTGGTTAGTTTAGGTTCCCTAACTAAGACTAAACTTTACCCTAAACCTTCCCCTAACCCCAGACCTGGCCCTTGTCACTCCCATTCAGTTTTATGTGGAGGAATAAATGGAAGAGGAAACACAAAAGGTAGGAGGGGAAAAGAAGAGGAAACAGGAGAGGATGCGAAAAAGTTAGAAGGGAAGGGAAAGAGAGGGCACATCTTTATCACATCGAGGCCCTGACTGATTTTGGAGCATGGTACCTGGTGTTGCCCATGCATTGCCTTTTCATCCCTACACCAAACTGGATTGGTTGAAGGATCGCTTTCAGGGGATGAATCGAGAAAGTAACCCAAAACCTAAACCCCAAAATTGTTGCGATATTGGGTTATAACCTAACCCTCTAACCCTAAACCTAATCCTAACCCTAACCCTATGACGCTACGTACTTGCACTTTGGTAACCGTATCAATAGCACCGGGGGTTGTCCGTATGGCAACCCTACAAATAGACACTTTCTTAAAAATATGGGCTTTTATAACGTCTATTTTTTAGTTAAAAATGATAATCATAATAATGATGGTAATGATCTTGACTAGAACATGAACTGAAAACACAAGGGTGAGTCTCGGTCCCACACCAGGTGTGAAATGACTGGAAATGACAAAAACTATAGAAATAATTCTATTCAGGAGCCACTGAGTAGTTTCATTCCAACTTTTTACAGAATGAGATTTTTTAAAACGTGTGTTATCACTCTAAACCAAACACCTTCAGATTTGGTAAATTAGCTTTTTAACCCAAACAGTTGCACACAGATGCACAGATTATTATTTGGAGATTCATCCATTCATCCATCCATTGCATTGGGATTCACCTCACTCTATACTTGGATTATTGTATCGCATTACATTTAGCACCTCCATTAATTTTGCTGAAAACACTTGTGCACAGCTTGAGATGGACTGTAAAAACACTCATTGTGAGACTTGGTGTTAATTGGTAGAACTTTCCAAATTAAAATAACAACAGGAGCCACAAGTGGAGATATTGTTCACAAGTTGTTTTAGTCGACAGAACTATGACACGCACTCATCTAGTGCGAGTTCAGCTGAATCTGTATACTCACCAGTCTCTGCATGAGCAGTTTGGACTGGAGGGTATTGGTGCCTCAGGGAGGATTTAAACACAGAATGTGAAAACAATGTGTCTAGAAGTCTGTTTGAGGTCTTTGTGAGTGTTCTGCAGCCTCTGCAATCTTCGTAATAGAGACTGTGCTTGGACTGGTTGAATCAGCCAGTCATCCGTGTCTTTAAGTAGCGATCTCACATCGATTTATCTCTTCCCAGTTCACTGGTTGATAGAAAAGCTGAACTCACACCTTTCATTCAGCAGATTCTGACCTCCACCTCAGAAAAATAACATAGCTGTTCCGTTTCTCTTGCATCAATGCACCAAATGGGTTTGAAATCCTTATTTTAGTGACTGGGAAGTGAAGGACGCTTTGTGTGAAATGACACTTTACAGCTGTGATCAGGAAGTAATTTTAGCTGTGTAAACGATGAGCTGTTTGTGGAAACTAATTAAATTCTATGTCATCATGTGAGACTGTAAAAATAGAGTACAGAGATGTGCATTAAGATTCTCCCTGTGTGCGTGGCTGATGTTTACAGTGGGATTTATCAGTTGGCATGAATCCCAATACAAAAGGATATGATTGCCCACATTTATCAGGTTGTTGTTATCACAGGACTTTCCATCGTCACAACCCAATGCATTTTTAGTTTGCAACGTGCCTGAATCAGATTCCGCACAAGCAAAATAGCTCCACGGGGATGTGAGGTCCATGTTGTAGAGGCTGTGAAAAAAAGGGAAAAAAAACTATTTTTGATATACATGATGTAATGGACTCTAGATAAAGACAATGATAGATTAAAAACATGAGTCAAACCAGGATGATGGTTGTTTGTTTGTATGTTTTTTTTTTTAATTCAGAGGAAACCAACCTCTCATTTCTCCTTTTGTCCCTTTTATTAGTGGGTAAACTGGTGTCTGTATAATGGGTCCGTACAGGAGGGTAATAATGATAAAATGTTTGAATACTTGGTGGTATTAGAATAGGTACCACCTTATGAAACATTCATTTGCATAAAGACACTTTTCATGTAATAATCAACCATCAACTATATCACTTACAGGTTCAGAGGTCTTAACAGCTAAACATTAGTAATGAGACAAAGTTCATTTCATGAAGTTTTTCCAAATATGAATATTAATTGAACAACAAGACTTTAAACTCCCAGAGTTGGTCTCAATGGAACAGTGTAGGGAACTTTTACAGCAATTTTTCCTAAAAACTTCACTGTCAGGGTTCTCGCGCCAGTGCTGTTGAGCGTAGGGGCCCCCAACACTGTGATATCCACCCCTACGCTGAAATACCATAGGGGGCTTTTCTGTTGTTTTGTACTTTTTTAATGGGCACAGTTGTAATACCTGTTGGACATTTGGACACAAAAGGGACTTCCATGAGTCCAAGGATTGTTTTAACTTTCCTTTTAATCTGTACAACTGCTTTTTAATCGGCACAACCGTGAAAAACATATGTCTATTTACTACGGGCAAATTGCTCGGATGCTCTTGCTTTTACCCGAGGATCCCTGCAGCTACTTAGCTGCCCTGATGTTGCCTGTGTGCAAAGTTCAGATTTTACAACCGCGTAGAGTCCGCTGTATTGTATAACATGAAACACTGCTCGGCTTGTATTTTTCAAATTGACTTGCATTAAATGTAACACCAACCTAGGGCTGGGCGATTTTGCAAAAAAAAAAAAAAATCTCAGATTTTTTAAAGAAAAATTCGAGTTTTGATTTGATTTTGATTTTTTTTTTTAATGACTGCAGACATCAGATATGTTGTCAAAAATGCAACTTTATTGCTGTGATTGTCCTCAAGAGTTAAAATGCATAGAACAATCCCAAAATACAAAGTCAATGAGTCTCTGACATTCAACAATTTCAAACTTTAACCCAGGTTTAATCAAAAGTGCAACAGCAACTTCACAGTAGCTTCAATTTTCTGATTAAGAAATCAGATAACTACATATTTTATAACATATAACATTACAATTAAAAAAATAATAAACTCTTTCCTTAACATCTCAGCATAGTGTGAATTAAAAATTAAACATGCCTGTGGCACACATATAGCTACTCAGAGGGTAAAGAAATGTAAACAAAGAGGGGGCTGGCTCACATCACGCTAAAAAGTGAAAAAGTCAGAAAAAACTATGGTGAGAAAATAAAATAAAAAACGTTTTCATCTACAAATTTGATAAATCGATGAAATCGATTTTTTGCCCAGCCCTACAATGACCTGCATTTCATCGCCTGGTGAAACAGAGGAGAGATGGAGACGAGCTTTGAGGAGAGACTTGCAGACAAGCTACAAAAGTACTGATACCTTTAATACACTTCCCAGAAAGAGTACACGGACTACAGAGCACTAAGGATTGTGGGAAATGTAGGATTTTACTGGAAACTACTTTTGGGGTGGTACACTCGAGTGTGAAAGCTCTGAGGAGTGCAGACAGTCCACAAATCCGCTCTGCGTTCGTTACGCCTGATTGTGTTTGGGACCTAACCCATAATCACCATCCAAACAATCAATTAAATAAAACAATAGAAAAATAAAAAAAAAATCATGAAACTTTAGGTTTACTTCACAAAATGTGGCCCTTAAAATAGTGTTTCAGGGGATTTTACATTTCAAACCTCAGTAAAAGACAATCGCCCTATGCCTGACTAAATACAGGCTAATGTAACACATAATATGAAGAATCTCAAGGAAAGAATGAGCTGTTACAGAACAACTCCCTTTCCCACTGTCCTCTCAGGCACGTTTATATTATGATTATTATATTACTCAACCACGGCCCTGAATAATGAGGGCATTTGATCCAGCGAGATAAGGTGGGTGCATTCCTGAGCGCAAAGATTCTTTTTTAGGGAGAACGCACCTTTTGTCCACCCCTTGAATATGAGTCTTTTTAACGGTAAAATAAAAGAGTGATACAATTTTTAAAACATGATCTCCATGAATCATTGCTGTGTTGCCAGGTATTGAATATAATGCAGCGACAACACAAACGTTAGCATTAGCAGCAGCATTGAGAGTTTTAGCATTAACAGCTGAGCTAGCAGCTGGAGCAGTAAAACTTAATGAAGACAATAATTGTGGCATTCATCACTCAATTATCCCTATTATTTTTCAGTCTACGTGTGTTTAGCTCACTTAAACATTACGACTACCTGACTATTACGTCTCTATTTTACTGCTTAATCATCTACGACTTGTTAACTTATGAACTGAAAGTGTGCTGTGGTATCTGTCCATCATCAGAGCTGCCGACTTTTTTTTTTTTTTAAGTGAGATTTAGCCAGACCGCACACAATTTCGTCAAAAAAAAAAAAAAGGAATATCTCTTGACGTACGGCCTTAGCAGTGAACCTGCGTTCAGCCCAGAGTGATGAACTATAATAGACACAAGATGCATTTTGGATTCAAAGCAAAATTCATGGTTGAAATAATTAAGTGATTGAATTTTTTGGGATTAAGATTTAAAATAATATGTTGGTATAATGATATATTTTGTGTATTATTGTAGTCTAAAGAGCATGTTAGATATTTTTAGACAATGCATTAACTCTTGTTCCTAGGCTGTTTCATTAGGCCTGGGTTACAATTTACAAATAACACAATTAGTCCTACTGTACATTGATGAAAAACCACATTTATGCAGCAAATCCTGTTGCTCAATCCAGTAATTCAGCCTTTTCTCAATATTATATCAATCTTTTGAATAATACGACTAGTTGTCATTATACTGAAAAAATCATTTTAAATTTACTGTAAGTGCTTTACAATTGCCCCACAAAATAAAGTAATTTTGTTCCGCAGCATTCAGAATTGAAGGGAAAATTGCTCTGAGATTAACTTTAAGTAGCAAATAGGAAGCAACATTTCTATTCTATTTTCTATTTTTTTTTTTACTTTTTTTTTTTTTTAAATCTATATATCCTTGATATTTTGAAATGTGGGTACACGATAGCACTACAGGGGCTACTTGAGAGAGAGAGGAAAATTAACAAATAAAAGCAGTAAATTATATGGGGTTTAAAAATGATTATTTTTGATAATCATACTAATCATGATGAAATGATCTTGATTAGAACATGAACTGAAAATACAAGGATCAGTCTTGGTCCCACACTGGAAATGATGAAAACTTTAGAAATAAACATGTTCAGGAGGCACTAAATACTTGGATTATTGTAAATATGTTTTATCACTTGTTCATTCCACCATTATTCTCTATAGTGGGTTTTTCATAGTATTCTGAGGAAAATGTTGTAGTACTTGGATTCAGGTTTAAGAAACGGGGTACTTATGAAGGCAGATAGGTTGCACAATGTGAGAGCTTGTAGAATGTGATTTGAGCATGTGTATAAAAAAATCCACACACGTGAAATAAAGTTAATGTCACAAATGTTGGAAAAAAATTTAGAGACTGATATTTACACATAAAATTACAGCTGCAAAATGTTGGTCAATCCAACATTTATTCACATGTTTTTTAATTACTTCCGTAAATGATCATTTACAACCACAACTCTCCGGTTACAACTTCTCCAATCTACCGCTACAGATGCACAAACAACTTTTCTCCTGTGAATCTGCACTGCACATTTTGCGAGACGTCTGTAGCAAAACTGATTCATGCTCGTAGAAATGATGAAGGCAAATTTCAGCATCCTGCCTTTACAGTAGAGAAAAATGACTTTGTTTCGGTCATATCACTGGCTGTTGCGCTAAAAAGACACAGCCCACTGTCTCCAAATCCTCGCTTCTGAATGGTCAATCGCACACATGGGGGAGCGGGGAGGGGAGGGGCCATTTCTACGAGCATGGATCAGTTTTGCTGTGCTTTAGGGCCATTTTTTTTAATCAGATAATTACGCAGTCAATTTTTTTTACCAGGATGTGGCAGCCTAGTTAGATTTAGTTTCAAGCTACTTCCTAATGTCAATGCCACTGCACTGTAGCATAGTGATGGGAATTTAGTTATTTTTTTTTTTTTTAGAGAACCATCGCTTTCTGCTTCCAAATGGCTACTCAATTTTTTTGTTTCCTACCTTATCCTAAAATAAATAAAATGTGTCCAAACTTTGCGCTGTTTTCATATACTTGTTTCCATAGGCGGAGTTTGAGATTCTTGCCAGGGGTTAGCAAAACAAAAGAGAGAGAGAAAAAAAGAATTAAATATGTAGAACGTCTTGAACGTTTCCCTTCACAAATAAGGAATTAAAACAAATGTACCAATCGAACTGTTTTGAAAGCTGTATTATGAACCTGCTAAAATACATCCAAAATGCAGCTTGAAATGTTCAGCACCCACTGTAACTTAAAGAAGGAGAGCGTAAACAAACAACACTGGATACATGTGCTTTAATATGGGAGGTACACTTTAACATGGAGGGAGAAACTTTCTGTCAGTTGTAAATCACTGAGTAGATTATTGCATTAAAAGTCGCTAACAACTTTACTCCACCTTTGTTGAACGCTGAATGCTTGCACACTCCCACGGCAGCCAGGGAACGCCGATTTTGTCTGGGAGAAGGCGAGTTGACTGGATCAACAAAACTCAATTTACCGATTTGTATCTAGACAAATGCGTTTGTTCGTTCTCGGTTCCAGCCACTTGTTTTCTCAGAGCATCACGACAAACAACAGATCTTATGAGTCTACGGAGCACCCGCGGTGTCCGCCATGTTGTAATCAAACAAAGCTCTGAGCTGCTACATGGACGCGAAGCAGGAAGGTCAAATGTCATTGTGCTGCCGGTCCTTTAAAACTTTTTTTTACTTGATTTTATTTTGATTTTGATTTTTAATCATTTCCTACTAACTGTGTTTTTGGTACTTAAAATATTTGTACATTATGTACAATATAGTCATAATTTTTTGTTTTGGGATGAATTTTGGGCATTATCCTGCAGGGGGGCAGGATAATGCCCCCCTGCCCCCCGCAAACCGTGCGTATGCTTGTTTTCCATCACTTTTACCACGTACTAGCCCCGCCTTCTCACTCCATCTCTGCCTTCCTGCTCTTTCATGTGCTGAGCTCACTGAGCTGCTATGTATCCCCGCCCCTCTCTACTCCTTATTGGACAAAGATGGAACCACACGCAATGACCATCCATCCATCCATCCATCCATCCATTTTCCAAACCTGCTTGTTCTTTTTCGGTGGTCTCCAGCTGTCATTGGGTAGTAGGTGTGGCTACATTGATAGGGCACCAGTCCAAGGGTCTCAAGGGATGCTGGAGCCTATCCCAGCAGACATAGGGCAATAGGCAGTGTAACCCCCCCAGTGGATAGGACACCAGTCTATCTCAGGGCTAGACAGGGACAAGTTGGGGGCCACCAGCAGGACTTGAACCCATGATCCCTGCGTGACAGAGTAATCTGGCATTAAAATGTGATTTAACACTCATTCTCCTCCGATTTTGTTGGTGACTGGCACAGTCCTACGTGTTTTGTAAATAGTTTGTTTGCTTTGCTGTGTGATGTGTTATATGTAATCGTATGCTGCTCTAAATGAGTTAGTTGTCTTGGGTGTGGACTCCAGGAAGTGTAGCGATGGCTCTAATGGAGATTCAAATAAACAGATAAACAGGAGTGGACAGCCTTTTTTTATGGTAGACAGAATGGTAATTTCTGTTCACCTGCGTAAACAGGTTTTTAAACATTTGCATTTTTAGCAGACAAAGGGTAGCAGTGATCCGCACAGTAATCTCACCCGTGGCTCAGTGGCAGGTGGTCTGCAGTTTCCAAGCAAAGCCTCACTCTTAACTGCTGTTTATAGATTCCTTTTTCTCACATTGATAACTCATATCCAAAGGTGGCACAAACACAATCTACACCTTTCTGTGTCGGTGGAACACGGAGAACATATCTGTTGTCATCAATAGAACCTGTCTGCTGAGCTACAAACGTTACAGTGATGTCATTGAGCTCAGGGCCAGGGTTGGGGTCAAATATATTTGTAATTTGCGTAATTGGTAATTAATTTCAATCATGGCGTATTTATAATTGTAATTGTAATTTTAAAAATCTGTTGCTGTCGTAATCATGATTAAATTGTAAATGAGTTCAGGTAATTGACTTTGTAATTGTAATTGCCATGAGAATTTTACAAAAATTGTCAATTATAATTTACCGCAAAACTGGGGAACGATGTTACAGTTCTAACTAAACTAAAATATGTTTTATATCAAGCTTTCCCACATTTTACCATTTAAATTATTGAATTGAAATCTAGGGGTATAATGACACAAAAAAGGCTCATATGCCCAAACCAAAAATATTAAAACCTATATTATTATTGATTATGAAGCCTAACAAGGTAACCAATAGATAGAAAATAAATTAGATGATAGATATTTGTTTTTAGTGTATTTTACGGCTGATTTAAGACCTGTTATCATATGAGATGCAAACAGAAAGCTAACACAAGAGGAAAGTTAACTTTTATTAGGTTATTTATTTCAGGCTCAGTAATTGTGACTAATTGTAATTGAGAACATAATTCTAAATGACTTTTTGAGGATAAAATAACAATTGTAATTTAATTTTGGAAATAAACTTGTCACTGCAATCATAATTTCATTGTAATTGAACATGGGTAATTAAAAACGTAACTGTAACTGAAAAATGTAATTGACCCCAACCCTGGCTGGGACGTCTACAAAGTGCAACATTGAGAGGAAATTTCAACAATGAGATCTATACCATCATTCTTCTATAATCGACATCAAGTTTGGGGTCAATTACATTTTTAAATTATCTATGTTAAATTACAACTCAATTACAATGACCAATAATTGTTTCTCCCTGAAAGTCAATTACAATTACGTTCTCAATTACTAAAGTTCAATTACAATTTATCACAATTACTGAGCCTTTCATAAATAATCTAATAAAAGTTAACCTTCCTCTTGTGTTAGCGTTCTGTTAGCATCTTAGCATCCTAGGTTTAAATTACTTAAAAAATGGTAAAATGATCCTTCAAGAGAAGAAACAGGTAAACGTGATATGAAACATATTTTAATAACTGTTTACTGCGTATGTGTAAGACATAGAACTGTCATTTCCATTCCAATTAGAATTACGGTGTCAATTGTGTGTGTGTGTGTGTGTGTGTGTGTGTGTGTGTGTTCCTCAAATATCTCTGCGGATCAGGTTCAGACTGCCCTGACAGTTTCAACATGGCTGCTGCTTGGTTCAAGGCTGTGCAACGTCGGATTTGTTTGAACTGCAATGACACCGATAATAAATTATTTCATAAATACATATTGTCCACCGGAGGCAGCCGCCACAGACACGTGTTGCTTTTTATGTAATATTGTAAATATTTGTAATGAAAATGAAGGAAACCCAAGGCAGAATAGCTCCTGCAATAAGTCAGGAGCTAATGGAGCGCTCAATAAAATGAAATGATCATATTACAACAGCTATTCTAGGAATAAATGCTTTTGGGAAATTGAACCAAGGCCCTGAATAATGAGGGACTTTGAGCCAGATCAATGAAGTGGGTGCAATCCTGACCACAATGGTACCTTCTTTTTTTTTTAAGAGAGAACAAACTTTCTGTTTACACCTAGAATAATAATAAAAAAGTTTATATAACAAAGCTCAACATTTTCTCAACCATGATGCTCTCTGACTATTATATTGTTCCTTAGTACTTCCCTATCTCACCTATTGTATTGAAGTGATCGACGTTCCAAACATCCATTATTCCTATTACAAAAAATGAGCAATAAGAATCATACATAAGCCTGAGTATTTAGCACACACTAATAATCTCTTTATTCAATCCAAGTGACTGAAAATCCATTATCTTGTGAAGCGCTTAATAAATCTCTACCAGTCAACATACACATATTTTTCATTTTTAAAGAGAACACTCATGGTACCAGGGGCTTTGGACATTTTATAATACCCAAGATTGGAAGCACCATGAAGAGTTTATGTTCGTTTGTATGTAGAGTGAAATCATGGAACAGCCTGGATTCACAATGCCAAAGTATTCAGAGTTTCAAATCACTTCATAAACGTATGATCTGGTCATAGTACAGTGAGGGCGGGGGAGGGGCTTAATGCAACTAACAGGCCATCTATGGCTAGGGTTGTCTTTATATGCAAATTTAATTGAATAGAATTTATTATCATTATTGGTATTTTGCTTTGCATTCCTGTATATCTTCAGCTACTGATTATTAGTTAGTCAGTTGTTTCCCCTATTCTGTTTAGTACTTATTGTGTATTTCTAGATGTTCAAACAGAACGAAGCAATATGATGAAAAATGTTGATTATCAAATGTGGGTGGGATTCAATATAAGTCTTTCTTCTTGCCACTCCCTTTTGAGCAGACATGTGATTACAAATATAAGTATAGATGGATCTTATATATTATTTTGAACATCTCTGATTGTTTTTCTCTGTTGGAGTTTCTTTGGACACAAAGAGTATTTTTGCTTCTTTTGTTTTTGTTTTCTTGTCCCTGTTTGAAAAAAAAAACAAAAAAAACAGCTCATTTAGCGCAGACTTTCGAAAACGACCGATGGGATCCATACGTCTCCACGGAGACACTGTTCCCAAACAAAAATGGAAGTATATTGGTCAGTCTGATGACATCATCATTTAGAACATTCTAACTGGAACACTGATGAAATCATAATAATAATGCATCAACTTTATATAGCGCTTTTTTGAACACTCAAAGTCGCTTTACAGAATTAGAGGATTATTCTTTCACTCCACACTTAGTGGTGGTAAGCTACTGTTGTAGCCACAGCTGCCCTCGGGCAGGCTGACGGAAGCGAGGCTGCCATCAGCCCCTCCGACCACCACCACCACCAACACTCACACAAACACAACATTGTACATACAGTGCTTTGCCCAAGGAAACAATGACAGATACCACTGTGGCTCCTGTAATTCTCAGTGGTCTCCCATCCACCTACTAACCAGGCTCAGACCTGCTTACCTTCCGAGATCTAACGGGATCGGACAATGACAGGCTGGTATAGCCATCATCAGTGTTCTAAAACAGTGTATACCAGTAGTTCCACAGTGTGGATGGGAAAATGATGGGATATATACTGTATATCCATATATTTTCTTTTGGTAGCCACAACCAAAATGTCATCAGCTGTTCCTTGTCCCATTATCAACATTTCCTGAAAATTTTGTCAAAATTTGTTCATAACTTTTCAAGTTGTTGTGTACACAAACAAACAAACTGATCAACATACTTTCGAAAACTGTTTTCAGAAGTAATAAATAAATATAATCCTCCATTTCTGGTGTAACAAAGAAACACTCATATTTTTGAATAGGTTGAACATAGATTCATTTAAACATGCAGCTGAATCATTCACACCTCAGGTCGCTCTTACCTGAACATCCTATAACTAAACGTTGCCCTCCATTATCTTCCTGATAACAAACCATCTGAGTTGCACTTACAGCTTTACTGAAGACTTCATCTGACGTCACTGTCACTTTAGAATCCTCAGAGAGGAAACAAAGTGAGGTGAGGTGTGTAGAATGTTCCTGACCATGTCCATCTTAGAGATGACTTAATCTATTGCCGGTGATTTACCGCACTAAAAAGAAACTTAACCATGACACCATGTGGTGAACAATAGGTGTTTTTTCATTGAAGTTCTACTGTGAGAAAGAACAGCAATCACTGTGTGTGTACAGTGTGTGCGTGTGTACATACATGCATGTGACTTGGGTTGCTGGGAGACCAAAGACAGCTTAAAAGGTGAAAGTCATCTCTGCTAAATGTCTGGAAATATCACCAAGTGTATATGATGTATATATAGGGAGAGTACACTGACAGCAGGCTTTTTCATTTCCAAACATTCTTCAAAACAAAAGCTGTAACATATAAAACAGCCACGTCATTTCCCAGTAAATGCAGCGTCTACGACTATAAAATGTCAAACAATGGATAATTGCCTTTTAACGAAGAAGAAGTTTGCTGCAAAATCAAAATGGTGTTTTAGTTATAATTAATGAAAAATGTTAGGCTTTTTTTATTTGCCACTGCTGTCAATTTGTACAAGAGTGTGACAGCTGACAATTGAATGTCACGTTCGATAAAAAGCACCCATCAGTCAAACGTAATGCTAAATTATGATGCAGTCTGAGTAATCCATCAAGGGAAGAGCATCAGACTCAGTGAAGACCAGCACACAAACATCAAAGCAGTGAGCCTGTGTAGTTAATCACAATGGCCACTCAATAATGTAGGAAGGGTGTGCAGCATTCATACTTGTGGTTTGCAGGAATAGTGTTTTCCAACTCACCTATCTGTATCTATGTAGAATGTGTATAAGTCCTCATAATAATAAGATCCACAGGCAAAGTTTGTCAAATTAAAGAATGCACAATATTGCATTTGTGACCAATATTTGGCTGGTAACTGATATTGATACTATTTTCCCCCAAACCTAATTGCAGAGATCGTCTTGTTTCTGTTGTGAAATTACATTAACAATTATTCTTCGTACTCTTTATCACGTTGGCCCGCTGGCAAATGCAGACATAAAATAAATCTGAATATGACGCATCATCAGTAATCATTCTTTGTGCAAAATAAGAAAAATACTTCAACTTACGTCATGTAAAACATGCTATCTTTGTTCATGGTAATTATATTTATAGCTATAAATGAGGAAGAAATCCAACATTTGGAAATTGGTAATATTAGTAAATCATTTTTCTTTGAGATTGTTACCTCTGTTCATTAACAAGCACTCCTGTTGTCTGCTCCAGCACACAAGATGGTTACGCTTAGTCACGTCTCCATGGGCGTTGAGGCATCTATGATGGCTATGGGTTGATCAAGGAAGCAGAGCTTGTTATTATATTTATTAATTATATCAACAGACTGGGCGATATCAGCCTATACCAGTGATGGGCCAATAATATTGTGCATCACCACTAAAATCCAAAAAATATGGATTCAACCATAGCAGTAGGGGTTGGTCTTATAATTACAGATGCTGCGCAGCAATGGTTTATAAAGCAGCATGAGCTCGGCTACGGAGTGGGTGGGAGGAGGGTGAGCCGTCCTCTGGCCCTACGTCACCGTGCGAGGAGGAGGAATTCAGTGTTCCGTTTATGGACACGCTCACTCATTAATATGCATACGTAGACCACAAATCAGCCTGTTTGTGTAGAGTTGCTGAGAAAGTGACTTTTCAGAGGCTAAAACTCTGGAAAACAGGCGAGTTTGGGAAATTAAACCTAAAATACTATGTTTTTGGGGTTCTTAGAACAAATGGAGATGGGTAAAAAATAGCATGATTTCTGACCTTTAAACACCTATTCTGATTATGAGTTCTTAAAAAACTGCTTCAGGAAGATTTAGTGGGTGGAGATTGTTTTATAAACTGTTTATCGCAGCAGCAGCAGCAGCAGCAGCAGCAGCAGCAGCAGCAGCTGCAGCTCATCTGATAAAAGTGATACCAGCGGCTCCTAAAAGTGAAACTGTTCCTGAATGCTTCGATTCACCTATATACTGAATGGAAAAATAGTAATAGTGGATAAATCACATTAAAATGGTTCACACAGCTATTAAAAACCAATGCTGTGGGGATGGGGGGATGTACAGCCATTGTTTCTTCCCCTCAGGTGTCTGCTCTGTGATAAACATTTTAGGATCTTTGAAGACTGTTTTGTACTTTAGAGAGTGGCAACAATCAAACGGCATGAACGTCTCCAAACATTATTTGATTTCTGTAAATGTGATACCATTGGAAAGCTCAGAATCAGTCAAAACACCCCCTGGCCGAGATATTCCTGGTTTCCTCATGACGCGTCACAAATGGTAAAATGGACCAGATGTAAATAGTACTTTTGTGACAAAGTGGTTGCAAATTGCTTTACAATGGCCACGTTTACATAGGAGCTTTAATTTAATTTAATTTAAAGTGAAATAAAAGTTAATTCATCTTTAAACTGACCTTGTAAACACATAATTCCTAATGTTAATTTAATTCCGAATTAAACTTAATTCTGAATTAGGTGGCTGGTTTATTCTGTTTTGAATCCTGAATTAAATAATTTCTCTTTCTTGTAAACAGTTAACAAAACTTAATTCCACTTTAAGTTAATTCCGGTTGTTCTGCACATGTGCGACTTGCGGCGATGACCCGCTGGGTAACGACATAATCCAACATGGCGGCCCGGAATAGAGCCGACACTATTTAATAATTGCCTTAAAAGACATGGATATAATAAACATAAACATGCAGATATTTACACGGACATACGGACTTATCACACACGGACATCAGCAAACAGAACAGCCTTCATCGGATACTAAGACTCGGAGACGGAGTAAATGCATAATTTAATATCACCGAGTTTAAGCTACTATCTTTACCAAGCAGCAACTATTTATTCCTGGTTATTGTTTTCTGCAGTTTTACTGGGCTTTATTTACAGCTGATTAGTTCCTATCTCTTCCGCTCCGTGGACCGAAGTGTGTTATTGTTGTTATCTCCCGATTCTCATGTTCACCCGGTTTTCCATGTAAACCCCCATTTCCAGAACACTTTAATTCAGAATTATTTAATTCTGAATAACTAATTCTGAATTTAAAGAAAAAACATCGTAACCCTGTCCAATATCAGCTCATTTACACACTATTGGGTCAGAGCCACTATGAGCCACTAGTCAGTAGAGTGTAGGAAGAAGAAAGAAAGATCGCATTCTCATGTGAATCAGTTGAGGCTTGAACTCATAATTTTTGGCAATAAGGACGATGCCTCAATCTCACTGAGTTAATTAGCAAGGGACAATTATTTGTGCATATCTTTAAAACTTCTTCTCCGCTCATTATAGGAATTCTACAGCTGTAATTATGCACAACTATTTCATGATCAAACAGCCTATTTGTCACTGTTAGTGTAGGACAGTCTAAAGACGTGTTGGAGCAAGTTTGGTGTGAAGTGAACAACATTTGTGGGAGGTTTAAAACGTTTTAGTTGATTAACTTCATAATTTGCAATGGGTTTTGAAAGCACAAATATTTTTCAAGTGTTTGGGATACACTTTGGTGAATTTTCTGTAGGACCAAAGAAGAAGAACGAAGAGTTATGCTGCCTGGCCCCTAATTATATGCCACAGTTATTATTATATTACCTTACATACACTTCAATGGAAAACGTTGATTATGACCAATTTAATTCTCAACTTTTTTATTTATTTCTGCAATTTGCTCGGAGCACAGCACCTATAAACTCTGGCTATTTAACTCAGACATTTGAGAAATGAGTTATCGCCATAAATAACTTAAACGTCCATGTAATTCTCCTCTCCTCAATGTGAGCAAATGGCTTGAAAGCACAGAGATTTCAAAGAGCGCAGCTAAATGATCTATGCGAGTGGTGTCCTCACAGATAAATTCATGAAACTGTCATTTTCTGATGAAAGCAGTCTGTGAAGATAAGTCAGACGTCAGTAATGTTGTGACAGTATTTTTTCCATTATGTTCTCCTGCAATTTTCCCTACTGGCATTCCCATTTTTATTTACCAGAACACTTTATGTAGCGATTACATTGTGGGGTGAAAGGATGTCAAAAGGTCTACCTCAAATCTAAGGCATTATTTTGGTCTTGCTTAACACTTCCTCTCACTAACATGCAGATGGCGTGGAGATTTTAGCAGTGGAGTTTAACTCTGGCCCCTACCAGCCAATATTACAGGTTGGATAAACGACTAAAGAATTGCACGCAACACAATAACACAACTTACATTCATGTTAATTATTCGGGATTAAAGTGTTCTGATTCGTGTTTACGTGGAATAGTATTTCCGGATTGAGGTTTAGATGGAAAACAGGTTTATTCGGCTTCGTTAAATTCCGCTTTAGGTCTGGGGGTTGGGAAGGGCTCTGATTGGACAGGGGCAAATGTGATGTATTTACATCTATCGGGAAAACACATAGCTAAGCTTATATTTTCAGCTACAGCATAGAAGACCACATAAGAACTGTTTTCACTTTCACTATTTTGATTGTAGACTTGAATACAGCAGTTTGGTGCACTGAGCAGGAGAAGGAAATAGAAACTAAAGCCCAGTAAAACTCTGGTAAACAATAACCAGGAATAAATATTTGCTCCCTGGTGAAGATAGTAGCAGTAACAACAGGTACAATGATAAACTTGGTGATATTACAGCCTGTGTAAACCGATGGCGCACTATGGCAACCTCGCTTCCATCGGTGTGCCCCACGGCAGCTGTGGCTACAATAGTAGCTTACCACCACTAAGTGTGGAGTGAAAGAATAATGCCATGTAAAGCGCTTTGAGTGTCCAAATAAGGTGCTATATAAATCTAATGCATTATTATATTATTATTATTATTATTAATAATAATAATAATAATAATAATAATAATAATAATAATAATAATAATAATAATAATAATAATAATAACCCACTTTTTCTGCTGAATATAAATGTATTTGGGTATGAAGTAGTCCAATGATTGATCCTGGTCCAACTCTCAACATCTCATCGTTTTAATTTGGCATATTTAGTTGTAAAATGTCAGAGTTACTGCCCTCTATGGGTTGAAACCCGGCTATTACAATTGATTTTTGTTATTGGCTGAGAACAAGAGTATGTGACGTTTTGGGACCATCTTATGTCACAATCAAGCACTGTTAGCCCCGCCCCTTTTATAAAAACGAGCACTTGAGGGCTCTACAATCTGTGGTGAGTAGCTTGGACTGAGAGAAGCGTGAAATGAGAGGGTAGAGAGTATACTGAGTAATGAGTAGCTAGCTAGCATAGCATAAATTGTTCATTGCAGATTTTATAGTATAGACTGGGCGTGTCTTAACTGCTCCGCCCATAATCAAGGCATTTTTTGGATTTCCCTCCTAGTAGCAGGTCAGGAGAAAACAGGGGTTTAGTTACGCTTTAAAGTGTAAATGATCACAGTACCACGATCAGATAACTGAAGAGGATATTTGGGACTGAAACTTTGGATTGTTTTCATCATGCTATAGTTTATTGTCATCATGTGAAACCTTTTATTCCAAAAAGTAGTTCATTAACAACTGTGAAAAAGTGAATGGACTCTTCTCAGATATTGGGTAGTGTTCTAGCATATGTTCCACCAAAAGGTCAGTTGAGCTGCAAGGGAAAAACCCTTTGTAGCTTATTTAATTGCTGTATGCAGGAGTGTAATATCTACTAAAGGAGTTTAGGAATGGAAAAGTCTACAGGTAGCTTTTTTTTTCCAAAGAAATGTTCTGTATATAGTCTAATACTGGACATAGGCCAATAGCCTTGAAGTGCCACCATTGCTCTCAGATCAGCTGCATCCTGTGGTTTGAATTAAACCCTGTAATCTGTGCAGCGATGATAAGGTGAGAAATGCATGTGGATGCTGAATATGGCACGCACTGCTAGTCTGTAAGTGTTTATTTTTAAGGGATTTAATTATAGTGTTGGGTGTAAAATATCACTGAAATTTGAATCACAACTACAAACTGTTAGTGTGTTGTTATGAAGGGTCACAAAGACTCCTTATGTGTCTGAAGTGAAACTGTTATTAAGTGTGGGTTATGTTAATCTTTAAAGATAACAAATTCAGGACATGTTTCCTTAAGCAACGGTCAATTAAATCAGTGGCATTTTTATTTATCCCTGGATGATAGTGAATAGTGAAGCATGTTTCAGCTGCAATCAGGCATTCTCAAATAGTAAAACAATCTCCACCCACTAAATCCACATAACCTAATAACTCATTCTTGGAAATGTTCTACGTAAAAGTTTTCATTGTTTTCTAACACTAGTTCAGTGCCTGTAGGAAGTATGTATTGCTGTAGAAAAGTGGGAGGGCAAGTAGCTTTTTCATGGATGGCCAAATGAGGGTGCGTTTGAAGGTGGGACGTCATCACTGTAGAGGTAGGACTGATGACATTATCACTGTAGAGGTAGGACTGATGACATCATCACTGTAGAGGTAGGACTGGTGACATCATCACTGTAGAGGTAGGATGGTGACATCATCACTGTAGAGGTAGGACTGATGACATCATCACTGTAGAGGTAGGGACTGGTGACATCATCACTGTAGAGGTAGGACTGATGACATCATCACTGTAGAGGTAGGACTGATGACATCATCACTGTAGAGGTAGGACTGGTGACATCATCACTGTAGAGATAGGACTGGTGACATCATCACTGTAGAGGTAGGACTGGTGACATCATCACTGTAGAGGTAGGACTGGTGACATCATCACTGTAGAGGTAGGACTGATGACATCATCACTGTAGAGGTAGGACTGGTGACATCATCACTGTAGAGGTAGGACTGGTGACATCATCACTGTAGAGGTAGGACTGATGACATCATCACTGTAGAGGTAGGACTGATGGACATCATCACTGTAGAGGTATGACTGGTGACATCATCACTGTAGAGGTAGGACTGATGACATCATCACTGTAGAGGTAGAACTGATGACATCATCACTGTAGAGGTAGGACTGGTGACATCATTACTGTAGAGGTAGGACTCTAACAAAATTTGTAAAGCATTTATGAAATAATTTATTCACGGTATCATTGCAGCCCAAACAAATCCAACTTCGCACACTCTTGAACCAAGCAGCAGCCATGTTGAAACTCTCAGGGCAGTCTGATCCTGATCCACAGAGATATTTGAGGAACAGACAGACAGACAGACAGACAGACAGACAGACAGACAGACAGAGATTCCTTGCTTTTATAGAGCGATTG
The DNA here is from genome assembly GCF_900634775.1 of Gouania willdenowi. Lineage (NCBI taxonomy): Eukaryota > Metazoa > Chordata > Actinopteri > Blenniiformes > Gobiesocidae > Gouania > Gouania willdenowi. The sequence goes on from NC_041054.1 coordinate 23,482,254, forward strand.
CACAATATTTTCAATCCCTACCTTACATTTAGTTAACAGGAACTAGACCAGACATTTTATTCATGATAGTCTTGTTTGAAACACATTATTGATTGAAATGAAAATTGAATTGATTGTATTGAATCACTCCTCACTGAACTACAGATACACTTTTAAAGGTCCTATATCATGCTATATAAAGGCCTCCCAAAATCAACTACAGCCACATATGGGTAATGTTTTACATTTTTCAAAATAAAATACTAATTTTCGAAGAAATTTTTTTTTTCCAACCCGGAAGTTGAGACACACGGTCTCTAAGAGCGCCGCCTCTCCCCGTGTGAGTGCCTCCCATTTCATGACGTAGCCCTAGAACCCCAGCAACAGGCACGCCCACCAAACTTTGTAAACAGTTCTAGAGATGGAGGAGCGTTCTGTGGAGCCTTACTTTTTTGACAAAGGGTCCAAGCAGTTTCCTGTAAAGTGACGGTCACAGACTAACGTATGCTAGACGGTGTGTCGGGTGTTCCCAGAGATAAATTCCTAGGAAGTTTGAACAAATTCTGAGGATTTTTGCAGTCAAACACGCGTTTTCGAATACCAGACATTGTCTTTTGGTACAAAAACAAAAACTGTTTCTCTTCCATGTGCAGACTGGATAAGAAAGGACAATCACCATCTAAAACAGATGTTCTTCCGGCCGCTCGCATGCCTCTAGCACCAGAGAGAATGGGCGTGTATGTTCACTGTAGAGGTGTGGCACCAGTAGCAGGCACTTCCTGGAGGGGGACGGTTCGGAATTCTCTTGACGTCACTAGAATATGAACCGCTCGTTTCTCAGAAGAGGGTAGAGAAGCAGCTCAGAGAGCAGGATTATTGCGGAAGGACCCTCAATAATACTTTGGGGGTGTTTTTGATATATACATCTGAGCTCAAACATGATCAAAAACAAATTCCTAGAAAAACATTCTTGATATCAAAAAGGATCACGATCAAAAAAATGTTGGGAACCACTGCACTAAATACTGTTTCTTTCCACTTATTTACAAAATGAGATTCTTTAAAAGGTGTTTATCACTCGTTCATTCCATCATTATACTCTATAGACGTTTTTAAATAGTTTTCTAAACAGAATGTTGTAGTTGGACAAAGGGGGTACTTGGATTCAGAAATAAGAAAAAGGGGGTACTTAAGCCAAAAAAAGTTTGAGAACCACTGTGTTAGACGGTGTCTAATTAGACTGGAGAAAAACAATGCATGATATTATCTGTACGTTATCGCTATTGGCTTCAATGTCAGACATCAGCCGTTCGGCCAATTAATTACCTGATGAAACAATGAGTTTTGCATCCTTCATCTCCAATAGTCGTCATATACAGTATATACTGTACGTAGACGCCTCATCCGCCCGTAGAGAGGCGTGACTCAGCTCTTCTATCTTGTGTGTGGGAAGCAGACTGCAGGCGTGCTCATAAATCAATGGATGTAAGAGGCATTAATCTCAGAGTACAATTTCTTCACGGTTAGATTTTACTTTGTCATATATCTGTGTCACAGAAAGTTTGGATATTGCAAAGATAACATTTAAGTATGTAAGTAAGTGTTTAAGTAGAATAATTGTTTTGTTTTAAAGCAATTGTCATGAATAAATATGATGTGAATAAGTAGAAGTATTTTTCTTATTTGCCTAAGGAATGATTCCAGATGTTAGATCATTTTCAGCTTTGTCTTATATCTACATTTGCCAGCGGGCCAACATGATAAAGAGTTTGCAGACTGGGCGACTGTGGCTCAGTGGTAGAGTGGGTTGTGCAATACCCAAAGGGTTGGGGGTTCAAATCCAACTTTCTCCAAGTCATTGTCATTGTTGTTGTGTCCTTGGGCTAGGCACTTTACCCACATTGCTCCATATGAATTAGGACCAGGACAACGTGAAAACATGCGTTGACGCAAAATGTGCGTGCTGATGCGTCGTTCGACCAAAACAAAGATGACGGTGCCGGAGAATAACTTATTTGAGTGGCTCCTCCGAGTTTGAAATGTGCAAGGCAGTGAAGGTCGCTGTTCCCCATAACCCTCGTCCTTTATGCCAGGTGTGACTGGACGGCAGCGCATCGACGCGACAAGTAGGAAAACCCGCCATGGCAGCAGCAGCACACACACACTATTCTTAAGGTAAAAGGAAAACACTTTCTGTATTAGCATTTGGAATTTTAGGTTCAAGAACAATGTGAGTGGCAGATTGTATTACTTTAAGTTATTTTAAAAGATGCACTTTCAGTAAGCTAGGCCTATGTGTTTTCAACATAAATCTGTTGGTTCACTAAGGACACCATGACAGGCTGCCGGTGTAGTGTAGAATAAACCTACCGTGAAAGTTTCCTACTATAGACAATAGGCATGCGCACCTGGTGAACTGCGCATGCGCATCCGTCGTGTTGAAAAAGGTAAGAATCTTTCCTTTAATTTTTAGGGTTAGGGTTAGGAATTAGGGTTTATCATATTAGGGAAATTTAAGGTAGCAAAATAATGTATGTATGCGTGTAATATTTACAATGCTATTAGTGCGCATGCGCCTGTAGGAGGTTTTCACGTGTAGGATTATTTTTTACTACACCTTCTCCCACTGCCATGAATGCGACCTCTCTGACTCTGAATGCATTATTTGTACTTTGTTTTCTTACTTGAACTTTATTTTGGTATTTTGAGTTGAAGACCAACAAACATATATTGCAATGTTAAAGAATTAATGTTTTTTTTTTCATTTTAGATATGTAAATCAACATGTATAAATTAGTTTTAGTCAATTAATGGGGAGATAATGGATACATTAATCATTTACTCCAGCAATAGTATGAATGGATATAAATGTTGGTGGTGGTCATGGGGGCCATAGGTGCTAAATGGCAGACATGCTTCTGTCAGTATGCCCAGGGAAACTGTGGCTACATTGTAGCTTACCACCACTGGTATGACTGATGTGAGTGACTGGTGTGAATGTATGCGCTTTGAGTTTCCTCGAAAAAAGTGCTATATAAATCCAAGCCATTTTTATTATTGTTAATAATTTTGTATGTTAATTTCACTACAAAAACTTCTCAGAATTATATGTGGGGGAAAATATCAACGTATTGGATATTGGCCACAAGTGTGATACCATCAGACTGTTGAACTCCACTGTCTCTATAGTCATTTGCACATTTGTTGTTTTATTTATGTCCTACACTTTACATTTTGCACTACTGTACTATGCTAGTATTTATTTTTGTTCCTTATTATTCTGTGTTGCTGCAAATGTGAATTCTTCTTCTATTCTTCTATCCTAGGAGACTGTACATCCTCCACACATCCATTTCTATCATTTTCAGGGGACCATATGCAGCTCAAACAGTTTGTAGGCTTTGGGATTTTTCCAGTATTTACCCACCGAGTATCAACAATGGTCATTGATCCTGTACTGTTAACGGCTCCAGTTGTGCTCCCCAGTTACACTATCCAAGGTTTAGGAAAGTTGTGCAGTTTTCTAATTCTAGGCCATGTACCTTCACCTTGGCTGTTGATTCTCGGAAAGCTCATCTAGCTTAACAAACTGGATTCAATAAATGCTCTATCTATTTCAAGATTTTGGGAATAGATGGAATTTCATCTATTAAAATATCACTGATACTTCTGATAATTCCCTTAAAATTGACCTACTATTATTTATTTTTCTGTTTAAATGTACTTGAATCCAGAATAATATCTATATTTGGCGATGATTTTCTTGAAATTGGGTATTGTAGTAGCAGGCTTGGAATGGGGTTTGACTGAACGTTACAGACACATATGTATTGACCCTAACCCTACGTTTTATAATCCTTTACTTCTTACCTGTTCTACTGATCGTCCACTGGTTTGTTTACACTCCTTCCCTCGATTAGGCCTTAAACCATCAGATGATGATATATAGTTTGGTAGTAGAGCTGGGCAATATATCGTAATTAAAGATATATCAAGTTTTCTATTTTGGTGATATAGAAAATGACAATATTTCCTATATCGAGATATATCTATATTTTTGTAACTTGATTTTATTTTTACAATCACACAGTACAAATCACATCATACAAGTATTTAATATTATCCCTTCTTTACAATTTTTCCATATTTCTGATATGTATATTTTTATAGCTTATTTTAGGAGTTGCTGCTTTCGTTACATCTCAGAACAGCATGAAAAGCACAGTTAGGTGGATTACCTAACCCAGACCTTCCCCTAAATAAGCCACACAACAGAACTCACTCACACGTGCTGTCCCTTAGAGGAGAAAAAGCCTAAAATGGCACATATTGTGCAGCTGTTTCTTAAAAATGTGCTCGTGTGGCATTTCATATGAGCAAATTTAACTCAGAATTGGCTTTTTATGAAAACTTTAAGTTAAAAATAACAAGATTAATATCGTATATCGCCATTTTCAAGAAAAATATTGGGATATGAGTTTTGGTCCATATTGCCCATGTCTATTTGGTATTCGCTCCCTGACCTTCAACAATAACTTTGTATTTTGTCATAACGTTGAACTAACTTATTCTCATATTTTCTGGAAATAGAACATACTGTTGGACAGCTAGTGCCGGCACAAGTTTTGAGGGTGGTATTTTGTGTAGCAGGTGATTTTCCCTCCTGGGGGTCTCCTGCATGATGCTGGATGTGCACACACGCACACACGCACGCAGATCGATAGGGATGAGTTACTGCTGTGCTGATTTGCTCTGTGGGAGGTTTCACTGCCCTGAGGGTAAACTTTGCTCAGACTTACTCTTGCAAAACATTCTCAAAAGGGCAAGTTAAGATGACAAACTGCATTTACTGTGAATGAAATGAGAATGCTGTGTGCAAAAGAAAAATGGTCAAGTTTGTGTGAGTTTGTCATTAATGCCATGAATCTGATATTTTATTATAAAAAAAAAAAAAAAAAAAAAAAAAAACAGTTATCCTTGCAGAGAAATAGTAGAATATGTGGTGGGCAGTGGTGACGTAACGGTGGAGTGAGCGTGCTTGTAATGGAACGTTCACTGGTTCAAATCCAAGCTGGTCCATCACTGTCGAGCAGGTCTCTCATACCTAACTGCTTGTATTGTATGTTGCTTTGGGTAAAAGCATCTGCTAACTATAATTTGAATTATGATAGGGTTTCCTGATCAGTTTGATTGGTTTTGAAATCCATTGTGCAGAAAATGGGTGTCTGTAGTTCATCAATGAAATAAATCAACGTTTGCCGTTTGAATAAGTGTGTTGAGTGAATGTTGAAGTGAAATTGAAAAACTCATATTAATAACATGATCATTGTAGTTTGAGGTATAAACTATTGTTTGCTTACTTGACCTGCAGTCAGGCTAGGTTTGTGATTCTTGCCAGAGGGGACAAAAATACAAAATAGAATTAAATATATAGACCATCTCGAGATTTACGCCAACCAAAATGTGTGTAACATATACAATAATGCAAAAATGATGAGTAACATAATTAATAATGTCGACTACAAAAATTTTGAAAGCTTTTTTTAAAGCACATTGAATATGAAAGACAATTGAAACACTCATATGATATAAATGTATTAGAAATTAAATTAAATACACCAATAGAACTCTTAACATTTGTTGAACTTTAAATATACCCGTACACAACCAAGTAAAACAAAAAGTACAGGATAGGTAAGTAGCAGTAAAGCATGACAACAATATACCATGTGCAAGTAGTCGGTTTAAACTAAATACGTGTTATAGGTAGAACCACTCATTCCTTCCCTCTGTTCACAGCCACCACCATTATACCTAAGCTTCACACTTGTCACCATATGCACAACTGCAACTTCACATCTCACTTTAAAATAATCAACTCTTCTCCACCCTTTCCATTTCCTACCTGGAGTCTCTCCTCCCTGTTCCCTTCCCCCCTCACTAAGGTGTAGCACTGCCCTGTCTTTTTATATCCTCCCTATAATAAAGTGTTTATTATCCTTCCTTAGGGAGGGCTGGTGAAGGTCCCACATTTTGCCACGGTCATCAAATTGCGACCCACTTTTTTTTAAAGAATCCAACCAACCAAATTAATTTTTTTCTTTCTCTAACCTATCGCTGTGCAACATGCATTTCACAGCATGCCTGTCAAAAGAAAAGTTTCTTTCAAAATAAAAGACAAGTCCAACATGAGAGATTTTAAGTATCTTTTTAAAGATACTTTAAAGTATTTTTTTATTTATTTTTCTTGGCCAGCTTTCTGCGGTCCCGACCCACCAGTTGAGAATCGCTGCTCTAGAATAAATGCTTGTCTAATACCATTTTAAAACACAACCATCACAGTAAACACACTATTATTTTGTCAAACTAGGAAAAACAATGGCGACATAAACAAGCCAGCACTCTCACCTTAAAAGCAATGCCATGTCATACTGAATCCACATTTCATCAAAAGTGCTCTCAAAATCTTCCTCAGACTTTAAAAAATACCTCCGGGACTAAGGCTACGTTTTCAGGAGCTTTGGGTTTGAATCCCACTTTTGACATATGTATTTTTACATTTTAACATATTTAACACGGCAAATTCTACCTTTAAAAATACATTAATGAAAAAAATAAACATTTTAGGATATTTCCTGGCTTAGTGTTAGGATTAGGGTTAGGATTAGGGCTATGACAAAAGGGTTAGCAAGGTAGCTAAAAATAAATACGAGCTAAAATAAAACTGATGGAACTTTAAGTCAGGTGGTGCACCTATCACGCACCTAAACTGGCCAATATGGGCGCTGCGTATGCATAGACTGGCAGTCCATTTATACGTTTGCGTATAAAAATTCAATGAATTCCATTATTTGGTCCAAAATACAGTAAAATTGCTGTAAAAAAAAAAAAATGTAACATCCTATTTAGAAGAAGAAAGCAGCTCAGTTGTGATTTCTTTTTTACTTTTTTTTTTTTTTTTTTTTTTTTTTAGCTCTGTGAGGATGACCGTGTCATTAAAAATCCACATTTTTAGATTAATGTTGTAAATTCATGTTAAAATCATTCCGGCGGCTGCTTTCTGCTTCATTTTTGCTGCAGTACCATACATGAACTGTTGGGTGCAGTGTCACATCACATTTACAGTGTGAAGAAGAATATGTGAGCAACAAAAGAAGAACCAAGTCACATGACTCAAGCACCAAAAAATAACATTTTTTTTTTTTTAAAAAAACAAGTTAATTCATATATATTTTGTCCAGTCACTGTGTTTTATGGCACTTAAAACATTTGTACATTATGTACATTATATTAAGAATTTTTTTTTTTAAATGAATTTGGGAAAACTGCAATGAAAATATTTAACCACTAGGGGAAGCAATGTTCCCCCTGCCCTCCCACAAACACCGCTCATGCCTGCAGTGATCTTGTTTTTTAGGTATTATGAACCATTATTGCTGCCACTATTTTATGTATTCAGCTAACAATCATAAATACAGAACAGGGTAGTTAAGGCTGTGGATTTAGTTGGAGGCACTCCTGATGATCTGAATGGTATTTCTTTGTTTTTGTATACAAGTGATCAACCTGAAATTAGCATATAGCTAACATTTAGCTGTTCTGTAAACCTGTTTGTGGCCTTTTGAAATGTTTTTTTTTAAAAATGTATACAAAATAAAAAAAAAAAAAAACAATAGATAATATTTTTTGCCTTGACTTTCAATATTTTCTTACACTATGATCACCGTCCTAAAGAATTGTTGTCTTTGGGTTTATCAATCCCAATGGAGATAAGTCACATGTGCAGCATAACTTTAAAAGCAACAGAAATGAACTCTGTACAGTCAGACAAAGCAAAGATGCTTAGGTCATTATTTTTCTTCTTCCAGCTTTTTGGTGAAGGTTAATCAGCAAATAATTTAGGAGAAGAAATCTAGAACATTTGAAATTATTATTTTAGTTTACCTAATCAGAGTAGATTAAATTTTATTAAATTCTTAGTAGGCTGGATTATTATCCTGCCTCTAGGTTTATCTTTCAAGGGTGTTTTTATTAAACAGTTTACGATGTACAATGAAAATATGTTGAGCTTTACATTTTCTTTAATTTTACCCCATACACATTAAACAAAACAACAACAAACAATAAATAAATTAAAAAAAAAACTCAGATGCTGTAGTTGTAGGTCTCTCAAAGTAATCTAGAAAAGGGCGCCAACATTTATAAAATTTGTTTTCAGATCCGCGAATTTTGTATCTCATTTTTTCCAAATCCATATAGGACATTACATCGTTTTATCCACTGTGCATGTGAAGGGGCCATGGAATCTTTCCATTTGAGCAATATAGCTTGTCTGGCCAGCAGTAATGAGAAATGTAGCACTGAGATTGTTTTTTGACAAGTTAAGATCCAGGGCTACACCAAAAACAGCACAGGTTGGATCTGGCTGAATTTGGTGATGCAGGACCTCGGAGATTGTGTTAAAAACTAAATTTCAAAAATTGACCAATGAAGGGCAGGACCAGTACTTGTGAATCAATGTACCAGGTGTGCTAGGTTTATCTACATCACAGAATTTTTGTCACATCAGTGAGAAAGATGTGACAAAACTTCAAAAGTTTGCTGCTGCCTGACCTACATTGTAGTATCTATATCTACTGTGTAGGAGTGGATTGAATTCATGGTTCGTTCATCTTTAGATATGTATCAGTCGGCTGAATCCTGTTGCACATGAGATTATGTGTAAAATAATCAATGAAGCAACTAGTTTTTTCGCAAGATGTTGAAGCAAAGAAGACTGTTTTGTGGAGCGGTATGAGTGTGACAGGTTTGTGCACTGAAAAGAGCTCTGCAGCACACTTCAATTCATTATGAAGTACTTGTTTGTCAACCTGCTTTTCACAAATGTGGAAAAGTATTTTATCATCCTTAACATTTATTTATATTTTTGCACCGATGATTGATGACCAAATAACTACAGTTTAAAAGAAAAGGAAAAAACATGTTTTTTACCGACCTCTCAGAACTGAACATTGGTGTGCAATGTGAATGTGGTTACACAGGTTGAAAATCATTATTCAAACAGCACAATAATCCGTGTACCGTTTGTTTTTTGGTTGTTTTGTTTTAAAACCAAATCAAAACAACAAAAAAATGGTGTGATTATTTTATTTTACTGACTTAAAATCAAACAGAAAAAAAACTTAAAAAAAACTTGACAAGCAGGGCTTTTCTGTTTTAAAATTAAATCTTGTTTTATTTGTGTGATATTTGGATATTTAGGGGAAAAAAGGATGACAGCTTCATGTTTTAAAGCTCACCACACAAAGGGGACCCACAGACGGGGCAGACTTATGCACCTTGACAAAAAAAGGAGCAATACATAAGTAAATGAAAGTGTCTCAAATTTATTTCAAATTTATTTATTGGAGGATAAGCCCCTTGAGATGGAACATCTCGTTTTCGAGGGGGTCCTCAACTTACATAAAATGACAGATACAACAGAGCAGACAATACAAAAATTCAATATTTCAAAAATAATAAATACAACAAAATATAAATAGACACACACACATACACACCCACACACACACAGTATACATTTAACAGTTGCTCAAAACAGTAAATATTTTATACAAAAATAAATAAGTATAATAGTGATATCATTAATAGTAGCTATCTAATGATAGTAAAAACTTTCATTAGATTAAATGAATAAAAAGGTTTGGGTTACATAGCCTATAATCAAAAACACTGACAGATATTCTGGAGATGGAGGATAAGAGCATTTTTAAAACGGAGACACAGAGGTTAGAGAGCGGATCGATAATGGGAGAATGTTCCAGTCAAATGGAGCTTTATTTGAATGTAAATTTACCGACTACTTTTTTGACTCTAGGGACTACAAGATATGGTTGATCAGCATGACGCAAACTGTATGACGATCTGAAAGGAATTATATATTGTTTTAAATAATCAGGAAAACTTAAATTAATACATTTAAATATAAATAATAACCAGTGAAGCTGTCATCTAGATGCCAGAGAGAGCCATGACAAATGTTCATACATTTGGGCAGTGGTGAGTTCTGAAGGGACAGCGGAGGATAAATCTACACAGACTATTGTAATGACATTAAGTGGTTGGAGAATCGCGGCAGTGGTGTTTTGATAAATAATATCACTGTAATCAATAATGGGAAGAATCAATTGGGAAATGATCCTTTTCTAACTGAGTAACTAAAACAATTAACTGATTGATAAGCAATTTTAAGTGATAAGAAATTTTGTTTGTAATAGTTTTTATATGAGTTTTAAATGACAGTGAGGAGTCTAGCCATAGACCAAGATATTTAAACTGATCAACAACTGGGACAGGTGACAAAATCAGAAAAAGTAAGTTTAATCTCATTGGCTGAGACTGGGCGAACCCGCTTCTGGAACAGCATAAAATTTGATTTCGAGTTATTGAGTAATAGTTTATTAGATTGTAGCCAGGATTGAACTGCATTGAAGTCATGCTGAATAGAGTGATTAATATCTGAGATATTAGATTTTGCAGAATAAATCACGGTGTCATCAGCATAAAGTTGGATGTTACAGTCATTGCATGCAAGAGGGAGATCATTAATAAATATTGAAAATAAAAGTGGGCCAAGAGAAGAACCCCTGCGGAACGCCTTTCTCAATAAATGAAAATTCAGAGTAGCTGCCATTGTAAAACACACACTGTTGCTGATGATGAAGGTAAGAATTGAACCAGAGGAGCGAAGACCTATCCAGGCCTATAGAATGAAGCTTGTCTAAAAGCAAATAGTGATCGACCGTATCAAACGCTTTGGTGAGATCCATAAATAAAGCACCAGTAAGCAGATTATTGTCAAAGCCAGAAAAAATATCATTGGTAATTTTAATAAAGCAGATGTAGTAGAGAAGTGTTTTTCTAAAGCCAGATTGAAATGGAGATAAGAGGTTATTGGTTGAGAGTGTTCTGATAGTTGATTAAAGACTATTTTCTCATAGACTTTAACAATACTATTAATCATAGAGATTGGTCTGTAGTTATTTACATTACTAGTGTCACCCACTTTATGCAGGGGGATGACCTTTGCACATTTCCAGGCAGAGGGAACTTCACATGTACTAAATGATAAGTTAAACAAATCGGCTAAAGGAAAACATAGAACATGAGCGGCAAGCTTGATAAACTTGGTCTCAATGCCGTCTGGACAGCACTGCTGTGAGAAAGTTCATTTATGATCTGCTCTACTACAGCTGGGCTTACCCTACTGAATGAGAAACTGCTGCAAGATAGAGCATCAGAGGAAGAAAGTGAAGCATGGGGAGGAGAATGGACCTGTGGAAGTTGTGAAAAATGTTGGCTAAAGGCAGAAGCAATCGCACCAGAGTCATTAGTAATTACATCATTAATAAGCATATTATGTGTTTGCAGAGTTAGATTTACCTGATAATTGTTTATTTTGCTTCCAAAACTGTTTAGGATGTTTAAAGTTATTTGTAAGACTGTTTTTGTAATAATTTGATCTAGCATTTCTAGTTTGCGTGGTACATATATTTTGCAGGTGTTGATGTACATCCCAGTCAGCAGCAAGCTTAGTTTGATTAAATGTTGACCAGGCCTTATCCCGTTGTCTAAACAGACTGAGGAGTCCATTCACCCAGGGAAGATGGCTTCCTTTAACTTTGATTTCTGTAAATGGAGCATGAAGATTAATAACATTTAGCAGTTCAGAGGAGAAATAGTCCCAGGCTTCATTATGGAAGGTATTAAATAAAAATCTGTCCCAGTTAATATTTAAAATATCGTTAATAAAGTTTTTCACTGTTTAACCATTTTGTTCTACGAACTTTAATAATTTTTGGGGTGAGACATGGAGGTTAATTTTCCATATACAATACACAATACAGTGATCGCTAAAACAATCAGATAACACACCAGAGTCTAAAAAGCGCTCAGGGTGAGTTACTAAGATCAGATCAAGAAGAGATTGTGATGTGGGACTAATTCTTGTAGGGTCATTAATCAACTGGGAAAAGTTTGAGCTATTAAAAATGTTTCGCTCAGATGCAGAGGAAGGAGCCAACCAGTTTATGTTAAAGTCACCCAGTAATATCATCTCATTATTACGGCCTAAGGATGAAACTGTAGACAATATATTTTTCACGGAATCAGAAGGGGAGTTAGGAGGTCTGTAAATATTACCAATGATTAATTGTTTATTTCATGCAAAATAACTTATACAAACAGACCTTCAATGCACTTGTTTTTCTTTTGGGTGAATAAGCAGAGATTGAAGATTAGCTATAAAGGTGGCTACGCCGCCGCCTCTAGAGCCTCGGTCTGCTCTGTACAAAGTATAATTCTCCAGATAAATATCATTGTCAGAGATGCTAGAAGAAATCCATGTTTCAGATATTGTAATAATGCTAGTTTATTGTAAGTTATCCAGGCTCTCAATTGGTCGATTTTAGGAAGTAAGCTTCTAATGTTCACATGAATCATTTTAAGACCATTAACCATACTTAATAAAAAAGAAAATATAGAGAAAAATATAAAGCAATTTACAACAAATAAGAGTGAGAACAACCAGTCAAGAGCACTTATAATCATACTACACTTCCACACCACCACACAATCACACATACATACATAATACAAGAAACAGCAAACAGCAACAAAAACAAAACAGAAATCTCAGAAAGAAATCTCAGTCTGCAATATTAAATTAGGGAGATCTTCTTAGACTAGATAGCATACCAAAATGTATATCAATCAAAGACATAGGATTTGTTAGAGAAAAATTAAATAACCCTAATTAATGTAACAAAAGCAGAAACCACTCACCATTAATATATTGACATTATAACAGTCGAATCTGCTGCTCCAAACAGTCAAATAGACGGGATGCATCAGGTGATAAATCACGACAGCCACCGTTTACGGCAAACAGAGAACAGCGTGCACAATAGTCAACAGTCAGCCGCATCAGATCAGAACTTAAATATAAGTGACACGCAGAAAGAAGGTTTACAGACCAGAGTCGTGTGAATCATTTGGAAACGTTACGGATGTACACCTCCACCTCATCAGCAGAACGGAGCAGTAGGAATTTGCCGTTGTCTGCATGGATTCGAAGAGATGAGGGATAGACCCAGTTGTACTGTATCTCCAGGTCACGGAGCTTCTTCTTTGCGGCATTAAATGAGCGGCGCTTCTCCATTAGTGCCACACTGAAGTCAGGATAATATGCACTCTGGCTCCATTGTACACAAGCTCCTTTTTGTCGCGAGAGAGATGGAGAACTCTGAGCTTCTGCTGAAAGTAGAGGAACTTTACAATGATTGGTACAGTTGCCGTATGGACTACATCTGGTGCTATTGGTTTACTGAAGTACACGTACGTAGCATCTTAGGGTTAGGGTTAGGTTCAGTCTTAGTCACATGACCTGAACAGGCCAATGAGGGGCGCTGTGTACGAAAAGAATGTCAGTATATTGATACGGCAACCGTACGGATAGTCACTGTCTAAATATATCCCCCCCAAAATGGATGTTACGAAAAGCATGCACATAATATGTGATTAAAGGAACCAGAGGTGGTGTAATGAATCTACTAGTGCTTCTAGTTTCTTGTGATCAACTTCCGTGTGTGTTGACGGCTGCTGTTAGTGGCTGGTGGTATTTATAACGTGCAAAAAATAAATAGTTTTTATTGCTCTCAAAAAAGCTGTAATTGTTTTTGCAAAATGTCAAATGGTAGAAGTTCTAACATCTATTGTTCTTCACACCAGCCTCACAGTCAATATCAGTCACCAGTTTATTTGGATACTATTTGAACCGTAACACCGCAAAACAGCTTTTTACTGAAATATTCACAGATTGAATGAAAACAGGAGCAGGACAAGAAAAATACTGAAATAAATCCTAAACAGTCCTGTTGTGTGAGGAGACCTGGTCCAGGATCTGTGGAGGGAAACCAGGTGCAGCGGACTTCTGTTTTCGCTCTAATCCCAGTAAATAGCCCCGTAAACATCCAAATATCAGGCACATAGAACAATAATTTTTTAAAACAGAAAATCACTGCTTATCTAATTTTTGGATTTCTGCTTTTAATTTGGTTTTAAAATGGAATAACCAAAGAACGAACGGTACATGCATTCACAATTAATCATAGTGAGGTAGTTGCCAGATTTGTAACTGTAAGGATGTGTGTATTTGTGCAATTTTTGATCATGAAGTATAAACATTGACTTCAACACAGGCACTTTAAACCCACATCCTATGTTATTATGTCGTACTTGGGGAATGTTGCTTAATGTATGTCGAAATGAGCTGCATGAGCTTTTGAACTCGTTCGATAAAAGCACTTTGGCATTAACTATCTCTACAAGTTACATAAGGATTTAAACAATGCATATTTACAGCAGATAGTCACTGTCTTCATCAAGGATCATCAATTTAAAAGTTTCTAATTTCCGTAGTTGTTAAGAACTTCCATTTAAATCTGAATTTAACCCGCTTCTTCGTCAGACAGAATTGATGCTAACGACAATTATTTGAAACATTGAAAAGAAAACACATTTAGTTTGTAGAAGAGAGCGCATGATTTCCCCAGCATGTTGTTGTTTCATCTGTCCAGGCTTGTTAAATATTCACCAAACTAATTTCTATAATATAAATAGCTGCTAAATGAAATGAAATGAAAAAAAAGTCAGATGGTGCGAGAAACACGCAGCATGATGACCATAAAAACAAGCCTTTGGGTTAACTAAACTAATTCTAATAAAAAAACACAAGCACATGACAACATTCACCAAACTGCTGCCAAATTACATTTTATCACATCAGCATGTTGGTGTTTTTACTGTACTTCTTCCAAATAAGGTGGTTTTGATAATAACCTTTTGGTGCTTTTACTTTCTGCCATCTGCCGGCTGATTTTTACTATATTTAGTTTTTTTTTTGCCTCATTGGATTCATCAGTTTTGGCTTCGAGCACAGCAACACTTGGAGCACCTGATGATCCTGTGTGCAGAAGGAAATGTGCATGCTCATCTGTTGTTGGCTAAAACCTATAACTTACCTTTAAGTGTTCATGTGCAGAGCTTTGAGCATATGTCTTTGCTTTTTGTATTATTATTAACATTTATTGGTTTACAGAAACATCACTCCTAGTCAAATATTTTTCTGTTGTCCATTCCATCCATATATCGTGCTGTGTTTTTTGATTTAATGTCGTTTCAGTACTTTATTTTGTCTGAACTCTGCTACTGGTGGATCTGTGGTGAATATAAAGACAAATCTCTTCTCAGACAAGGTACATTTCATTGCAAATCAAACAAGCTATTACTGCAGACGAGGTAAATATTTAAAGGTGGCAATAACCTGATGAGTGAGATTTACTGCACGCCTATTGTAGTAGTTTATCTTTAATCAGGGTATATAAAAAAAACAGCTTGAAGGGAATTGCACTGCAATTTAAATGCTGTATGAAATATGGACTGCTTTATTAAGAACAACCCAGTGGATGCATGTTTGTAGAAAGTGTCCTGGGGCTCCCTGGCCCCCGCTCTTTCTGCTGGCCTGGCTGCATCTGCGGGCCCGGGGCAGTTCCTGGGTTTGCGGTAGGGGTTTTTGCACATAAACTGGTCTAAGATGCACTGGCATGCCTTGGGATGTGGGATAGAACTCATACTGGGCATAACTTTAGACACGTTAATCCCAAATACCTGCTTTAGGTACTACCACTCACTCATTCCCCCTGTCCACAGCCACCAACTTTATAGCTAAGCTTCACACTTGTCACTATACTGGCTTGATTACACAACATAATAAGCACAATATGTTCTACAACTTCACATCTCACCCTCACTGTAAAACAATCTATTCTTCCCCACCCTTTCTATTTCCTACCTTGAGTCTCTCCTCCCTGCTCCCCCCCCCCTGCCTAGGTGTAACACTGCTCTCCCTTTTTACATCCTGCCTATAATAAAATATTTCTTACCCTTCCTTAGGGAGGGCTGGTGATGGTCACAATAAACCAATAAAATAAATCAATTTATTTTATTGCAATAACAAAACATGCGTTGCTGTCTCATAATGATTGCACTTCTTGTAGTGTTGACCTTTGACAGCACGTGCAGACAAGAGAAAAAAAAAAGTTTGTAGAAAGTCTCTATTTGTACAGTTGCCATACGGACAACCCCCGGTGCTATTGGTACGGTTACCGAAGTACAAGTATTTAGCATTTAGGGTTAGGTTTAGGATTAGGTTTAGGGTTAGGGTGAGGTTATAACTAATATCGCAACAAATTTTAAGGTTAGGGTTAGAGTTAGATTAGGTTTAGGGTAAGGTTTAGTCTTAGTCACGCGACCTAAATTGACCAATGACTGACCTATCACGTGACTTAAACTGGCCAAATGGGGCACTGCGTACGGATAGAATGTTGGTATATTGATACGGCAACCGTACAGATTGTCACTGCCTTGTTTGTAGCTTTTTTATGACGACTGATTAGAATTGTGAGGCTATGTTAGGAAGATTTTCTTTAGGTATTTTGGTTTTGTGCAACAGTACAGTAAAAGATCAAATTATTTTACAATACAGGGCAAATCAATGCATTTTTATTGCTTTAACAAAGTAGTTTTTATTTACTTTATTTGTTTATCTGGAGAGGAAAGTGCACATTAATGAACACAAGTACAATAATTTGTGTACATGTGCCAGATTTAGCCATGAGCTACCTTCCAACTGTAGTCCTCATACATTTAAGACAGTGCCAATAAAAAATACAGACATGGACATAATATATACATTATTTACAACTAATCGAAGCAACATCAGACAGGCATGTTTCAAAATTTTAAAGTTGTTAAAACTCAAAAAATTATATTTCTCTAAAAATGGACAAAGGTGAGAAGAACTGGGTTTTTTAAAGGCTTGTTTATACAACTGTTCTACAGGTTTTAGTGCAGTGTTGTTAGAAAATCACCATACAGTAAAACAGTTCTCAATGTGAGAAAATATAAGTTGCATTCACAGAAGTTTTCTTTTTCTCTTTTTTTTTTGTACATGCCGAAAAAGGAGACGAGAGAAGCAGGTTGCTTATCCGAGTCCCGTCCCCCATTTTGAACACAGAAAATTTACATCAGAGCTTGTCTCTCTGGTCAAACATTCTTTGGTTCTGAACACAATTTAATTTTTTTTTGTTTTTTTTTGTCCTTTTTTGTGTAGGATTTATTCTCATCTGTAGTCAGTGTTGTCTTCTTTTTTTTTTATTCTTCCTCTCCATCGTTGTTCGTGTCGTCCTTCTTCCCCGTAGATTTCATTCCCAGACGTTGTTTGTGTTCCTCCAGTTAAAAAGAAAAGTTCATCTCTTTTTTCTTTATATCTAGCCAAGTTTACAGCTTGTTTTGTCTCTGAATTGCAGATATTCTTTCGATGCTAAAGAGGTAAGGAATCATTTATGAACATGTTTAGGAGTAGAAGGCGGCCAGAAAGAAAGTAGAAGCAAATTCCACCCACCGCCTCAGGATTTGGACAAGAGAAGGATAAGAGCGCCCTCTGCTGTTTAGAAAAGTACTGCGATTCAATTTTCAGAGAATCAATATGAACCGTGATACCTATGAATCGATTTTTAACTGCCTTACGATTAATCGTTACATCCCTAGTACTTATCTAATAAATACTTGACTTTTTCTGTAAACAACTTCAATAACTTGTTAGTACACAGTTCCAGAATTAATGAGTGGGGGTCCAAGTCTCGCTTTATCCTTTGGACGTTTTGTGGGATCCTAAACCCACATGCACCAGAAATGAAATGCTTCTGACATAATTTAGGTTATTTGTATAGCAACTGTTAAGGTATTACTACCAGACTAACTCCCGTCTGAGGTATTATTTAGATCAGACAATGGCAAGTGACAGACCGTGGGACACATGCAGCTCTTGATATAGTATTGTGTGGCCCTCAAAGTAAACTCACAAAATGCCTTGAAACACACACAGTGACAGACAAATACACAAAACAAGACCAAACATACACATAATGACTGCAAAAATTTAAACAATAAAATGCACAAAGGACAACAAAAATACACAAATTTACACTTCCTGGACTAAGAGTCAGCAATAAATATTGACAATGATGGTGATGGTCTGAGGGCTAGTGATAATTACGGTTATGCAATAAAATAAATTAATGTATTTAATTGCAATAATAAAACATGCATTCCTTATACTTAGTGTTGAACTTCAACAGCATGTGCAGACAAGGTAAAAAAAAAAGATATTGATGATGATGAATCACATTTTTGTGGCCCCCACTGTGATAAAAGTTACTTGACTCACTGTAAAAAAGAGAGAATTACATTAAATAAAAACTGTTATTATTCTTTGAATAATAAGAACAGTGCACAGACATTTTGCTTTGAAAAAGGTAGCACACAGCACAATCAGGGTCAGATTCAATTCAGTTTTATTCATAAAGCCCCAAGTACAACAAGTAATTTTAAGGCACTCATCACAAATATAAAGTTATGTTATAATGGAAAAAAAAAAGTTTCCACATGAGAAAGCATCAGTGATGATGGAGAGGAATAAGTACTTTTTTTTAAAGTGGTTGTGGCTAGTGGACATGAAGACGAGGAAAAAACAGGACACTAAGAACATCCTGGATGGATAGAGGAAGAGAATAGAGAGAAGAAAGCACACACCATTGAAAGAATAACACATCACAGCATCAACATTTACATGTAATCAGTTTTAAGCCCTATTTAATAATATCCGTTCAACAGATGGAGACAATATGGATGTATAAATCTGAAGATGAAAGAAGAAAGGAGAGCACATTAACGTCAAATAAGAAACCACTTAAATGTTAGTGATAAAGTTAGGAAGTCAGTGTGTGGATGAAAAAGTGGGCCAAGATCCACCCAGGTGGGAGAAGGCCAGCCAGAAGGAGTGAGAAATAAGATAGCTGAGCTAGTCCTAAATATATGCTTTTAAATATGATTTTTTTGGCTCGCCATATAATGAAATTATGGATGGATTAATCTGAAGTAGAGAGGGAGTGTAGCTGGACAGTGAGAATTGCCCTTTAGGGTTACAGCCCAGTTTCACTCCAAAATGTGTAATGACCAGTGTTGGTCAAGTTATTTGGAAATAGTAATTAGTAAGTGATTAGTGATTACTCCTCAAAGGAAGTAATCCAGTTACTTTACTGATTATTTATCATCTCGGTACTTTAATTACTGTATTTAATATAATTAAGTTACACTATAATGTGATGCACAAAATATTAACCAGTAGATCTTTCAGCCTAATTCTATTCTTTTGGCATGTTCCACATACAACATTTAAGTTTCTTTTTTAATCTTGTTTAATTTTAACACTATGCACATTGCATCAAGCAAAAATGAAAGTAAATGCAAAAGTTTCTGACTCGGAAAAAAAAAAAATATTTCTTCTATATTAACTTATATTTCTGACTTTCTCTGTGGCAGTTAGAAGCCGTTTTTGGCCGGTATTTTTTCTACGATGCTTAGACAATTACGTTTACGATAGAAATTGGCAACAGTCTTAGATAATATAGCCAGCAACAAGCTTTATCAGTTCAGCAGCACTAACTCCTGTCGCTCTTAAATCTATTTTCACCTGTTTAGCAGGAGATGGACCCCTGGAGTTTGGCTCAGTGGAAGTGGATGTTGATCTGGGTCTTTCTCAATGACTTCTACATTCCTGTGCCGGCTTGCTAGGTGCTTACTCAGATTTCCGTTGGAATTCTTCGATGTAGAACCAAGTTTTCTTCCCACGCAGAGTGCACAGCGGACGCAAATGTTTTTGTCGTCTTTTATGGAGTCAAACTCTAGGTAATGTTGGTTCTTCCAAGAATTACGTAAAAGCTGCTTGGACATTCTCTCTCCATCTTCGTGTGTTGTTTACCAATGATGTCGCACTGCTTACGTCATTGGCTTGAGACTACGGTGGCTGACTGGGTTATAATGTTAAAAAAAAAAAGAAAGAAAAAAAAAGCGCTATAAAATGTGAGATGCCCAACAAACAGTAGCGAGACAATTTCACTTAGTAAAATTCAGCCTGCTTGCGGGAAAATCACTGTAATCTAATTATTGTTTCTTCAATTATAATCCCTTACTTTACTTGTTAATTGGGAAAAATAATCAGATTACAGTAACACGTTAATGCCCATCACTATTAATGACTGTTTGTCCACTGCTTGAGTGGCCAAGACATCCATTTTTGGACCCGTTTGCTCCTTTTTGCAGGGTCACGGGGAATGAACATTATATCTTGTCTTAGATATACAGTAACATCATTATGACTTGTGGCTCTACTGAATATAATGAATGGAACTTTGACTCGTTGAAACGCTTCTGCGTGAAACTTTAAGGATTGTATTTGAGTTACATATGTTTTTAAAATGAGCAAAACTAACTAAACCTTTAACTGTTAGTTTTTGCTCCCAAAGTGTATATTTAACACAATAAATTGAGGTTCTGTGCTGAGGTTATTCTTCTAAAAATAGAAATAGCAGTAATGCAATTCTAAAAAAAGACTTAAATCAGCTTCATTTTCACACCTCACTTCATCAGCTAGAGACACAGGGTGTGCTTCACTTACTGCAATAAGCTACTGATTAATGGTCAGGAGGTAAGGCTGGAGGCTTTAATAGATATACCATTGTTACTTGTATTATACAAATAGTATTTGTTTAAAAATAGCCTAAAGATTGCAAAGACAAGGACCATTTAAAAAGGAACAAAAAGTTGGAGTAATGAATTTCTAATTGAATTTTAGTCTTGTTAAGCTGTGCCCATATTCATATCTACAGTAGTGCAAAGAAGATGACCTGATGATGGATAAGTCAGCTTTTAGTTTCAGAGCTAATTGGCTTCAATCTCTTTTCTATACCTAGATAGCATACAGATACTTCTGTTACATGTGATAATGCATTCAAAATATCTTGTATTCACCAAAAGCACAGTGAGGACACTTACAGTAAAAGGGGTAACATGCCCTGTTAAAGGGTCAGTATTATGAAAAAAACTATAATGATGTTGCTACAGTGATATAATTCCTTTAGCCTCATTCAGAGGGCCAAAGTTGAAAAAGGTCTGTTTTATCCCTCCCTTGCTATTCCACATTTTGTAAAATATCTGCTGGATTTTTGCCCCCTTATGAGTCATAAGGGGGAAACACCTCCTCCTACCAATCCTGGCTCCTCCTTCCCTATAAGAATGTGAGCTCCTCCCTCTCAAACTACCCCACAAGTAAAACAAACATATGGCAGATTGATATCACAGTTAATATGTTTACATTCAGTATAAAGAAAAACCGAAGGCACTCACAACAGTTCCATTTTTAGAAGCCATTACACGCCTTGTATCGCCTTTATGAGATGATATGATATGTGACCCAATGCGACGCAGCGGTTGGACAAAACAATCGACTATCATCTTCAATGGACTAGTTCTGTGGTCAGACGAGTAAG